>NW_012102232.1:2508639-2510572 GCF_000951045.1 Mandrillus leucophaeus | reverse complement strand
CCAAAGTGCTGGGATTACAGGCATGAGCCACTGCGCCGGCCAATATATATATATATATATTTTTTTTAACTGTCCAAAAAGATTAAATATAAATATATTTTTTTCTTCATATATATCTATATAACAATAGAGAGAGAAGAGGGTTACTAATTAGGAAGGGATGGATTTGAATCCTGACTTCACTGTACTTAACTTAGTATCATACTATGAACAAATTCCACAAACCCTCCGAACCTGGGTTTTTTTCATCTTTAGGAGGGTGGCAATCATTCCTACTTTCAAAAGAAGACTTCCGTGATGACTAAATGAGAGTATGTTTGTGAGAGGTCCTAACCCAGAACTTGGCTCATGAGACTTAGGAACATTTCAGTACACTTTCACAGCTCCTTCGATACACCTGGGCATATGTGCCCTCAAATCTATTCCTCACCCCTACCCTGATTTTTCTTTCTGTCACAGACGGCATAGCGCCCTGCAGGCCACTTTCCCCATACTCCCATATCATCTGGCTTCTGGCTGGGTTTCACCCATGGGAAATACTTGTGGGAATTAGAAGACAGGGGTTATAGGAACAACCCAAGGTATTTTATTCCCCTCTTCCCAGCCTTTAGTGGTTGCTCTGGTAGCAGCTACATTTTCTTTACGTCCCTTCTAGCGGACAGACCCATGATGATTCCAGCTTTGATCAAGTGGTCTCAGTCCCTTAGGCATGGGGACAGCCAATTCCTTCCAGCTGTGGGATGATAATGGCTGGCCTCAGGATTCGCTCGCTGAAGCTTATGCAGCCTGATTTGGCTCTCTACTTCTCCATCACTTGTGTTAACTAGTTCCCTCCATCAGAATCCCTGTTTTAGATGCTGACAGTAGTGTTTCTGGTTAGATCCCAACTAATACAGTTCTTTTCCTCTTTCCTTGGCAGTGAAAGCAGAGGGAGCAATATAAAGATTGGGAAACAGACTGCCTCAGAATTACTGAATCCCAGCAGACTTTGCTGTAGTTACCTCCCTATTCTTTAGCTCTTCGGTCTTTCAGTCCTAGTTTTGACTTGCTCCCTCTAAGTGATCAATATGATCCAATGATCTATAGAGAAGGAAAGTACCAAGAAGCATCTACCACTACCTCAGTGAGTGGCTTGAAGGGTACCATAGGTCTCTTCAAATAGAAGATCCAGTTAGTTTAGTTGTTCATCATCCTGAAGCTTAGAAACCAGGGCTTTCCAGCAGGTAAAATAACTGCCAATGGGCTAGAAGTGTTCTGATGTGCAAAGTAGGTGGACGAGATGGTCAGTATTAGTGCCTTGGGAGAAACCACTTAAGGGACCTATTACTTCACTCAGGCATCCGCACAAGTGACACTCAGAGAAGTCTGACCACCCCATCTAGAGCAGCACCATCACCACCATTACTAATCTCTTTTCTATCACTTCAAAGCACTTGTGAATACCTACATTTATTCCTTTATTATTTGTTGCCTTCTCTAGCAATGGAAGCCTCAGGAGGTCAAGAGCTTTATTTATTTGTCACTAAAAGCCAAGAACTTAGCACTGTACCTGACACTTGTAGTAGACACTCAGAAAATACGTACTGAGTGAATGACTGAATGTGACAGGGTGCCTGGTGTCTGGACCTGCCTTCTCCAGGCTACACAAGCCCTACGTCAGCCAAGGGTATTACCAGCTTCTGCCTGCAAATCCCAAATTAACCACCAGGAGGCCCTTCTATGCCTTAACAGAAAACATGCAATCACCTGGTTTCAAGCAATGTGTTATCCTCACTTCTGAGAATTTCTTTTCTTCTTCCTCCTCCTCCTCTTCTCCTTCCTCCTCCTCCTCCCCTCTTTTCTTCTTCTTCTTCTTCTTCTTCTTCTTCTTCTTCTTCTTCTTCTTCTTCTTCTTCTTCTTCTTCTTCTTCTTCTTCTTCTCCTCCTCCTCCTC
>NW_012102232.1:2479832-2508261 GCF_000951045.1 Mandrillus leucophaeus | reverse complement strand
CTTCTCCTTCTCCTTCTTCTTCTTCTCCCCCTCCTCCTCCTCCTTCTTCTTCTTATAGCCTTATTGAGATATACTGCATACACCATGAAATTCACCCTTTTAAAGTACACAATTCGTCAGTTTTTAGATATTCACAGAGTTGTGCAACTATCACCATTATCTAATTCAGAAGATTTTCTTCATCCCAAGAAGAAACTGCATACCCATTAACAGTCACTCCCCCACTCCCAACCCGGTACCTGGAAACCACTAACCTACTTTCTGTGTCTATGAATGTTCCTAGTCTTCACATTTCATACAAATGAAATAGTATATTCACATTTCATATAAATGAAATAGTATATTCACATTTCATATAAATGAAATAGTATATTTTGTGACTGTGTTCTTGTGCTCAGCATAATATTTTCAAGATCTGTCCATGTTATAGCGGGTACCAGCATTTCTTCCCTTTTTATTGCCAGATACTTTACTGTACAGATATACCCTATTCTTCCTTTCATCGGCTGATGGAAATCTGGGTTGTTTCCATTTTTTGGCCATCATGAACATATGCTGTGAACATTTGTACACAAGTTTTTGTGTGGACATACATTTTCTTGTATTCCCCAGCTTTATTAAGATATTATTGACAAAAATTGTATATGTTTATGATCTATAATGTGATACTTTGCTGTTTACTTATCTGAGTTTACCTTATTTTGCCTCTTCTTTTCTTTTCTTTTAGAAAGAATCTCACTCTGTCACCCAGGCTGGAGTGCAGTGGTGCAACCTCAGCTCACTGCAACCTCTGTCTCCCGGGTTCAAGCAATTCTCAGGTCTCAGCCTTCTGAGTAGCTGGGACTACAGGCATGTGCCCCCACACTTGGCTAATTTTTGTATTTTTGGTAAAGGCAGGGTTTCACCATGTTGGCCAGGTTGGTCTCGAACTCTTGACCTCAACTGATTCATCTGCCTCAGCCTCCCACAATGCTGGGATTACAGGTGTGAGCCACTGCACCTGGCCTTGGTTTTACCTCTTTAATCCTTACTGGTTTTTGTTTTCTGAATATCTACCTGGACCATTTCTCCTATTCCTTGCTCATCTATATGCATGAATACCTAGCTAGCCTCTGACTCAATCTTTTAAACTAGCTACAAACTCACGTGTATGTCTTGGTTTCTCACTATTGACCTAACTGCTACTGACACCTAACTTAGACTCCCAGTTCCTGGTTCTCCTTTCTTATGTACATCCATGTTCCATGTGTCCTAGCACTCACATGTTAAAATAACAGAAAGAGAACACAGAGAAGGAAAAATAGGATATACTGAAAATGAAATGTGTTTGCTCTACTATTTTGTCTTGGGTTAAACTTAACCAAGAGCACCTTGAGTTTCGACTTGTTTGAGCTGATGACTGAATATGTAACCTGGAGGAAAGTTATTTGACCTTGTGGTCCAGCTTGCTCCAAGGTAACAGAAACAGTATAAAGCAGAAATGGAATAAAGCAGAAAGCTAATGCAGAGCTCCACGTTGCCAGAGGAGCTCCAATCCTGGGCTGACAAACAATAAGTAAAATTAGCCCCACTAATCCCTAGATGTTGCAGGCTTCTGTGCTAAGTTCATGCTGTCGAAGCGACATCTTTTCAATTCCTTACGTAACAGTATTTTGTGCTTGGGAACAGCCTCACTGATCTCCCTGTTTTACTGAGATAGCATACTCCTTGGTGGAATGGAGAATATTTGGCCTGGGAGTTAAGAAAGCTGGATTCCAGTTTCAAGTCTGCCACTCATTAGCTATGTGACTGGACAGTTCACCTCTCAGGGCCTTCCTGTTCTCATTTCTGTATAAACAGTTTGGACTTCGATGATCTCTGAAAGAATTTCAAGCTTTACAATCCCATGTAACCAAGAAAATAAGTAAGAGCATTCTCTGTGGGGCACCTACAAAATTTGCTGGTGTATGTAGGGTTTTTGCCAAAAGGACGCTCAAAGCAACATCTTGACTATGATGTGGTGAAAGAAACTCTGGAATCTCAGTGCTTTTTTTTTTTAATAATCCCTTCAGCTTTTTTTTGGCTTCCATTTCTTCATCTATAAAATAAAGAGTTTGAGCAAGATCATCTTCAGCTGCCCTTCTTTTTCTGAGGTTTTATAATTTCTGCATTTCTGTGACTATAAAAAGTCTAGCCAGGCACTGTGGCTCATGCCTGCAATCCCAACACTTTGGGAACCTAAGACAGAAGGATAAGTTGAGCCCAGGAGTTTGAGACCAACTCTGGGCAACATAGCAAGACCCCCCATCTCTACAAAAAAAAATTGAAAAATTAAAAATTAGCCAGGTGTGGTGGCTCACACCTGTAATCCCAGCACTTTGAAAGGCCGAGGTGGGTGGATCACCTGAGGTCAGGAGTTTGAGACCAGCCTGACCAATATGATGAAAGCCCATCTCTATTAAAAATACAAAAATTAGACAGGCGTGGTGGCGCATGCCTGTAATCCCAGGTACTCAGGAGGCTTTGCCGGGAGAATCGCTTAAACCCGGGAGGCGGAGGTTGCAGTGAGCCGAGATTGCACCATTGCACTCTAGCCTGGGCAACAAGAGTGAAACTCCATATCAAAAAAAGAAAAAATTAACAATTAGCCAGGCTTGGTGGCGCATGCCTGTTGTCCCAGCTACTTGGGAGATGGAGGCAGGAGGATCACTTGAGCCCAGGCATTCGAGGTTGCAGTGAGCTATGATTGTACCACTGAAGTCCGACCTGGGCAACAGAGAATGGACCAGTCTCTAAAAAAAGGTCTATTCGCCTGGCATGTACTATGAACAAGTTACAAGTTTTCTCATCTTTAAAAACAAACAACTACTGAATGACACTTGGAATTTTGGTGAAAGAGGTATAAAATCTTTTTCACCTTAATAAGTGAATATTTTACCATATGGAAAATATGGTAAATTTCAGGAGGAAAAAACATATCATTTTGTTATTCATGATCAGATAGATAGATAAGGTATAATAGAGGGACTAAAAAAGGAGTAGTAGCTAATATGCCTATGTGACTTAATATGATTGCCAGTGTCACACCATAAGCCATGTTTTGTCTTTGATAAAATGTGGTCTCAACTGATCCAATCCTTGCCCTTATTTTATTTTTCATGCTTTTGAAATTGCACCCAATCCTTAGAACTTGATCTGCTAGAGTCAACATCTCTAAGATTGATTGAATAACTTTTATTTTTAACTAAACTGTCAACATTATCCCCAGAAGCACATCATCTTAATTAACACTGAGAAGAATTAATTTCTTAACTTTATTAAAAAATATTAATTAAAATAGATTAAGAATCAAAAATGCTTGAAACCTGTGATTCATATTGTTATTATTTTCCAATAGGGGAAAAAAAGCTTAGGGTAAGTCTTCCTAATTCTTAAAGAGAAAGCATATGAATACCATTGCTTATCTTAAAGAGAAAAATCTTGTGATAATTAAAAGAAAGGCATATGTAAAAGCACTTAGTACAGTGCCCGGAAGACAGTAGATGTTTGGCAAATGTAATTCTCCTTCTTTCCTTTCTCCTTTCTACAGATGGATTCCTAAACAACCCTCAAGATGATCCTGAATCCTGAGAGTTCTAAGTCCTCCCCGCTCTGTCATTCACTTTGGTTCTGCCCTTTTGCTAAAGCCTAACAAATATCTCTGTGCTTCACAAATTCTTAGGCTGTTCATTTTGTTTCTACTTGTGTCTAAATAGATGAAAGTCACAAGACATGCCTAGTCAGGATGCAGCACGCTTTAAGGATTCTGCCTTTTACCTGGGTCTATTTTTAAGTTTCAAGCTCTGAGAACATACTGTGTACGGATGTGAGTAATAATGCTTGTTCAGCTTTCCTTTTGAAAAAGGTTTGGGACCTTTCCCATCTCCTTCTAGGACAGCAGAGTTTCCAAGCTACATGTAGAGATTAACATTCTCTCTGGGGCACCTACAAAATTTGCTGTTGGGACCTCTGGGTTTGAGGTACAAACTGGCAGATTTAACAGGCTTCCAACATTCCCTATACCTCAACTATAGGTAAAGTTATTGAGTTCCATTCTCTGTCATTAATTTATGCTTTACCAGTTTTTTTAAATGGTAACTAAAACTGTTCGATAATATATTAATACTTAGTCTATTTATATGTAATGATTTATGGTAATAATGTATTATATATTTAGTTTATTTATACCCATCATTTTATCACAAAAAATTGGGGTAGCTTTTATCAAAACACATGATAAATGTATAAGATAGAAAACCAGGGCCAAAGAAAAAAGGTGCCTGCTAGTCTACGTGGTGGTTGTGACTGGGCCTCTCATTTAATTATGACCTCCCTGGCAGCCAGGACGATGATTCTCATCAGAAAGGCAAAAGTACGCCAGTATCTAGAAGTGAGATAAAACTATACCCTACATTCTAAATAAAATTATACATGACTTCACATAGGAGACACAGAACCATTTAAGGACCAAACTGTTGGTATAGTCACAACAAATTAAGAAGTGGGTTTCAGATGGCAATTTTCGATGGTATAGAACTAAAGAACAACTTTGAAAATGTGTGATATTTAAAGTGTTGAGACCAGTTCTGAAAGTGTCTGGAAATGCAGTTGATCCCAGTGGAAAATGTAGGGTGCTTAGAGAAGGGAACAGATTCAGTGTCTTGGATAACCCTCCAAGAATGCCACTTTTTACAACTCAACTGCTGAAAGACCATATAAGAGATCACGCTTTTAGACAAAGGTTTAGCAGTCTGGGCTTCTACACTAGGAAAAATCCTTAAACTCTGAAAATCAAATGAGCAAGCACCAACGTGTTAGGCGCCTATCTCACGCTCCAGCCTGAACTGATGACCACCCTGTGTATGAGTGTATGGGAGTGTTGTATTAAGAATCTTCACAATAACCTGACTTGATTTAACAAAGTAGGATTGGCTGAGGTATAAGATACCTTCATCAGGCTGTGCTTTCCTTACACCTTCTCATTTAAAACCCACATGTCACTTCAACAGGCGTCTTTCCTCACCTCCTGTGCTCAGGTGGGGCTCCCTCATGCATGGTCCTAGCTTACCACTCATCATACTTCAGCTGTAATTCGGTGTTTAATGTTTTTCCTGCCCTCCAGGCAAGAAGAGGACAGGAATTCTATCTGTCTTTCTCTTATTATGATATCACCGTGTCTAGAATAGTGCCTGCTTTGTTATTTGTCCTCCAATTCATTTGCCACAGGATTGAATACATGCATAATTTCACTACGTTTCAGTTTCGCTTCCTAGATCATTCCATTCATCAGGAGTGAGCTCACATAGTATGTATGTTGGATGTAATAGGATGTAAACATGATTTAATCTTTAAAACCATCCTATGAGAGAAATATGATTATTATCTCCATTTTACTGATGAGAAAACTGGGGCACCAACAGCGTAGATAATTTCCCAGGATCATACTGTTGGTAAGTGGTGCAGCTAGGATTCATTCGTGGGCAGCCTGGCTCAAAATCCACAATCTTCACCTTCGGATAACATGAAATCTACAACAAAATTACCTTTAGGGATCCTAACAATTTCATCTTCTCACACTCAAGAGTGTAGTAGAATCCACCTACTACGCTCTTACTGACTTTAATTATTGCTAACAACTTGTTTTAACCTGTGTCTCCTTGATAAAAAGCTAAGATTAGATATCATCTCATTGTTTATTGACTCATTGTATTTTTTGGAAACTAGAGCACATGTGTTTTAATTGATAGGAAATAAAGAGGAAAGAAAAGGCCAAGAAATAGACCAATAGAAATAGTTTAGGCAGGCCAACAGGCCTAACTAACTAAACTAACTAAAATGTTGCCCTTAGAGACCCGGAGGCAGGGGGGAAGGTACCAACATCAATTGTCTCTGTTATCAAGGAGGTCATTAATTGGTCCTCCAGGCCAGTCCTCTTCAGAGAGGAAAGGGGACAGATGTTACTAATTTTATCAAAACGACAGGCATAAAGCAGGACTGTCCCAGACAAACTGGGATGCCGTGTCACCTTACCTATTTTTTACCATTGGATTAGGCTAGTTTTAGTGCTGAGCTGTGGTGGTTGCTACTGGTTATCCCAAATAGTTTTATTCTGCATATGATGTGGGCCACGTTCGTTTTGTAAGATTCCAGGAATGGCACAACTATGTGTACTGTGCAATTTGTCACCTCAATTTGTCCTCCTGGGAGACTACACACCTATTCCAGTGATGTTGCAATTGTTCAGAATATTTTCTGTAATTCTATTTGGCATCTCCTTCTGAACCAGTTAAAGGTCTCTTTTAAAAGTCAATATGAATACATCTTGTTAATCTTTTTATTCCACTTACTCAGCTCCTTGCATGTAGAGACAGTCAATAAATATTTGCTGAATTCAACAAAATGGAATTAGTTTCCAAAAGTTCAAAATTACATTCAGAGGACAAAGATTTCTCACTTCTGAGTCTATTCAGTAGGACGAAACTCAGAAAAAAAGACTGGAAATATATATATATAGATCTATATATATGTACATGTATATCTCCGCATATATATAAAACACATTAAAAATGCCTGTCTCTGGGTTTTAGGATTATAATTATGAATTCAGAAAACAATAAGAACAAGAGAAAAATTAAAATTTCAATATGAACGTGTATTATTTTTAAATTTAAAAAATTATGATTTTGTTTTGTCTTTACATATGATGCCTCATACATATTTGAATAATTTCAAAGAATTTCTGAAATATGTTACATAATCTTGCCATTTGGGGAATATGTGTGCAACTTTCAAAAGTGATGACTTTGAAAGGGACAACACACATTTAGATGAGGACATTCTGTAATGTTTGTTTTAAAAAATAATCCACCGCTTTATAATCATGCTTCTATTTTAGATGTTTTTGTGAATATAAGTCATGACATGGATCCTATGAGGGACATGATTTTAAAAATAAGAGAAATAAACAGATGACACTCAGGGTCAGGGCACACAGCCAGCTGCCTGGGGAGTAGTCTCTAAAGCTGTGCTGTCCTCCAGGCCTGTGGAACCGAGCAGCCATCGTGGTTCAATCAGCAGTTCTGCTTCGTGATAAGCAAGATGGGCCTTCACCTGGCCAGATATCGAGAGACTGAGAACGTTAGTTACCATTTCAGCTTTATGGAATGAAATTGAACCATAGAAGTTGCAACAGTTTGCCTCCATTGGGAGTGCAGTGAGGGCCTATTGAGCTTTCAGACCAGAGCCTGGGGAGGGCATACAGAGAGGACCCACATCAATACACATGTATTTCTGTCAACTGCATAACCAACTAAAACAGCCACACCCTCAACTCAAACTGCCCCATAAACCAAGAGCTAATTAAACACAAACAGAGTTGTTATCACTCACCGCGGGATGGAGTGGTGTATGGTGAGGGCGTTCTGAGTGAGGGTGTCCATGTCAATAATGAGGCTTTCTATGAAGAGAACTTTCTTAAACTTGTTGATGGGAGAAGGAGAGGGCGGAGGGGGAGGGCACTGTGGCCGCGGTGATTTAGGTTAAAGGAGGCCATTTCACCGGCTTCTCTTGAGCCAGGGCCCCTGGAAGGGGGCCACATTTAGAGCAGATGTTGTGACTGTGACTGCTGCTTTCTCTGTAGGGGAAGACGGGGCTGGGCTGGAAAGGAGGCGGGTCCATGGGAAACCAGCCCTGGTTCCCCTCTGGCAGTGGAAAGGAGAAGCGTGCTGCCCGTTGTCAAAAGAAAACATTGTAAAGTACCTGTTTATGTGCTGAAGTAATTTCTAATTACGTGGTCTGGTGTGGTTAGAAGAGGGAGCTCAGCCCCAGGACAGTGGCCATCCTGTTCTTTCTGCCCTAAGCCTCCGCGTGTGACTGACGGGCTGCGAGTCACCTCACCTCCTCCTTTCTCCAAGCTCCCAGCTCTATGATTTGGCTAAAACTTCGCATTCATTCAGTCCTTAGCATCCGGCAATTCTCAAGCCCCTTAAAACTTTAGATTAATTAATAGCATCCGTTTGAGGCTGGAAATCATTATTAGAAAGATGACGATGCCTTTAGTTGATGGCACACAGAGTTTAAGACGTTTCCTGCCAAGGGCCAGAATCCCTAAATGTGGGTGAGAGCTAATCTTGGGCTATCACCATTCAACTCCACACCCTCCTAGACCACACCAGGGACCTCACAGGGTGCTCTGAGGATAAACGAGTGCTTATTCAGCCTTTGGGACAACTCAGATTAGGTGTTGGAGAAATACAAAGCATTTCTCATACAGATGGGGCTTTATTTTCTCAAAGCCACACAAGCATTCTTGAACCCTCAGCTTGTGGGGTAGAGCTCCTTCCTGGGCATCTGCTCTCCACTGGAGACGTCACAAGTACAGGCTGTTGGAAGTAGGATGAATTACTGCTACTTCGTTTTGTTTGTCAATTTTCCTCTGAAAAAAAATCGCAACATACTCCTTGAAAAAATAAACTTTAAATAATCAAAAAGTACATCGAGTCCAGAGTGACAACGAAAAGAACAATCCTGCCTCAACATTTATCCTATACCCACCCCCAGGGACTTCCAATTAGACTTCCCAGGGCCAAACACTCTCCAGCTTCTTATTCGTCCTTCCAAGCAATGACAAAATTAACAATATTTGGAAGGGCAGAAAGCACAGTGTGACTGCCAACTCCATTATTTTCTAGCTACGTAATTTGGCCAAGTTCTTTAAGCCTCTCTAAGCTTCAGTTTTCTCATCTATGAAATGGAAATAATTATAAAACCTACTTCTCAGGGATATTTTGAAGATTAAACAAGATACTCATTTTGTACAATTAAATAATGTTCACTGTTCGTTTTAAGAATACATACACTCCTTTTTTGACAAAATAGAATCATTCCAGGTATGAGTTTTGCAAAGTGGCTATTTTTTATCCAATCTTCTGCCATGCCCAAAAGGATCTTCCCCCATGTTAGTTTGTAAAGATGGGGTAATATTCAGAGTGTTAACAACCAGCCTGACCCAGATCCTGAGCAGGCAGAAAGAATGCACTGAATAATTTGAACAGATGCCAAGCAAAATTAGCAGATGGGTACCACTGAATATCAGCAATGTCTAGACAGCCACCTTATTCTCTTCTATTTTAACCACCTCTTTAGTTTCATTAGAACATTCCATCATTTCAATAGTATTTTTTTAAAACATGCTAATATATACTTGATTTCTTGCTTAATGACTTTGTGTCAAAAAATATGACTTCTATCCTTTGGAGTTGGTTCAGAATTATTTTTGGCCCAGTACATGGTCAAATTTTTTGAAAATGTTCCATGTGTACTTTGAAAGAATGCACATTCTGCAGTTGTTGAATCCATGTTTTTTATATGGCATAAAATCAAGTGTTTCAAACTGTGTTTTCCAAATTTCTGCAATTCCACTAGGTTTTGTTGTTTGTTCTGTTGATTATGGAAAACAGTATATTAGCAATGCATCATGGGAATTGTTGACTCTTCAATTTCTCCTTGTTTGTTTTGTCAGTTTCAGTGGAGGCTGTACTAAGTGATTTCCAATTATCCTCACAGTTCTAATCCAGGCAAAGTCTACTACTATCTCCTTATATATTATGTGGTTCAGTTTTGCCTCCATTGTGGTATATAAACTATGATGGTATTAACTTTTTTAAGATAGTTAAACTTTTTTAAAGAAACTTGATAAGCTATTCACTTGATTTCGTGTGTATCTTTTAAAAATAGCCAGGCTGGGCAACACAGCAAAACCCGTCTCTGTGAAAAAATACAAAAATTAACTGGGTCTAGTGGCACACACCTGTAGTCCCAGCTACTCAGGAGGCTGAAGTGGGAGGGTCGTTTGAGCCTGTGAGGCAGAGGTTTGCAATGAACCGTGATCGCACGACTGTACTCCAGCCTGCGAGACAGAATGAGGCCTTGTCTTTAAAAAAATAAAATTACAAATAAAAAATAGAAAACCATCAAGTTCGAGATGTCATGGGTTTATTGCTTTAAATTAAACTAAAATTAGCTATTTAAGTTTTTAAAAGAGAGTCAGTTTAAAGGAAAGTAATTCATGAACAAAGTTACAGATTATACTACATTATGTTAATGTAGTTCACAAAAGACTGAGGTTTAAGAGACCTTGAACTGGGTAATAAATTAAAGCAAATCTCTTACACAACAAGAAGCACGATTTTAAATTGCTGTGCACCCTGTGGGCAGACAGTAAATAGAGTGATGTTTCTTTATAATGCTACAGTAGGAGTTGGGACTAATGCTGGCATTATATACTAATAATGGCTTTTAAGGGTTTTGAGTTATTTATACCCTGCTTTTTTGCTGAAACAATTTCAAGTGTTATCTAGGTGTAGTTATTTGTGCTTTCTAAAGAGATAATATTTACCTTTATATATTGACATGTTTACAAAAGTCTTGCTTTATGTATTTAATGTACTGTTCTTCCGAAACCACTATGTTTTGACGGCTGATTTCTGGTTAAACCTGTGCACTTTACCTCTCTACCTCTCACTTTTGGGTTATTTCACCAGCTTTAGGTGAATAAAATAAGTGAGGGGGTGGTTGAAGTTTTGATTTGGGATCATTTGTGGGAATGTTAGTTTACCCTTCTTGAGGCCACTAATACAAGTAGTAGAGAATTTCCAATAGTTTGATCACTTAAAAAAACTGACAGGATTTGGGCTACAATTCTCCAATAGTAACATGGTTTATATCTATGTAGTCTTTAAATGTTGCAAAGCACTTTCACAGACACTGTTTAATGTAGTCTTCACACAACCTTGTGAAGCGTGTTGTTATACAATGTATGAGGGTACCCTAGGATGATTGTAATTTAGAGTTGTTACGATTACAGAATTGTCTTCTAGGACATTTCTAGGACATTTGAAAGCAGCTGGTGTATTTCAGGAGAAAATTTATCTTCAGGAATAGCCTTGTTTTGTCCTGGGAGAGATCGCTATGGAACTGATGGAGGGCAGTACATTACAGACAGTTCTTTGGATTGAAATGTTAAGAATTTGGTTTCATAATGTAAAGCAAGTCTATTAGCAAGACTATGAATCCAAAGATTTAGACAACTTTTAAAATTTGTTTTAAGTTTCCTTATGCTGAAAAATTGTATTGATTCTTGGGGAGAGTGTCTATGCTCTTGCTTCAACACTGGCTCATAGGAACAGGACAACTGACTGATGGTCAAAAGGAATGAACAAAGTTCACCTTCTCTTTCACATCATCTATGATGTACTATGACATGTACTATTCTTAGGTGTGATGTGTGTTGGCTAAACCAATGATTTCTCAAATATGGTGTCAGTAAAGGCTTAATAACCCAGACATCAGACTTTGGGATATATGCTGTGAACTACTGTGATATCCATGTCTGTGGCATGTGAGCCAGGATGCATCTTGAAGATGGGGGTTGGCATTTTCTTGAAGAACATAGATCTTCCTATCATGATTCATCCTGGGGAAGGAAATGAAGCATAAACTGATGAGTCTTGAATATGCCCATTGTTAGGAGCTGAGCTGGCTTCACTTCTCATGGAAGCTTGATAGGAGCTATACAAATAATCAGGATTTGGGTCTGGAAACTTCTGGGAGCAAATAAATGTGAAGGTGGGTTCACCATGAAACTAATGAAGTTTAATTTCCAGCATTCTTTACTTTGTAGGCCCCCTTCAAAGATCTTGGGAGTGTGTACATGGTCATATGTTTTTAAATTTGCAAAGGAAAGATATGTTTGTATTCTTTTTCTTACAGAAAGCCCCCAAATTATATAAATATTATTATATTATTCGCCACAGAATCTGGATCTGTTTTTGTTCTAAGGTAATTGATGTTATACTTTCGTTCTCTCCAAGCCTTTGCTACCATTCTGCTAAATATTGTGGCCTTGTCTCACCTGTTCTTTGGAGGAATTGAAGGGGACTGGGTGTACACTTTGCATGAAATGGTGTGGGGTGATGGCAATATCCTGGAGAAGCTGGTTATGAAATGCAGTAAGTTGACTAGCAAAGAGTGGAACAGAGGTCTGGAATGACTGTTAGGAGTCCAAAGACTGTGGCAGTACAAGAAAAAGTGTGCGCCAATGCAGGAGCGTGCCTAGAACAAGCATGCTCACTACAACTTCCATATCTATGAAAGGCAAGGGAACCTTGAAAGAAGATCCTTGACACCACTATTTATGTGTGGCCATCTCGAGTCATATTCATTTTAGAGATTAGAAGAGCTAAAGAGAACACAGACGGAGCAAACAACTTGAGCAAGACTATTAAGCTAGTTATCAGAATTAACAGGAACAGAGCCCAAGTCTCCCTGATTTCATGGTCAGGTTCAGTCTTCCTGAAAGCGGTACCTTTCAGGTTATAAGGTTATATGTTCCTATCTAGGAAAGTTGAGCAAAAGGGGAAAAAAGCAACTTTAAACTCATTTTTGTTGCTGTTGTAGTGACATATCTACTTGTTTACATGAAGTGATTGATAACATCCCAGAATTCTTTGGAGGTTAGCCCAAGAAATTTCAACGAATTTCAAACTAGACTTTGTAGTCAAAGCTCTGTTACTATGTGTTGCTGTCTAATTCCATTTATAAGAATTCCAAAAGGGGGAAAAAGTAATCTGTGGTGATAGAAATCAGAAAGTAATTGAGGAGGGGACAGGGGAGTTGATGGGAAAAGGGGCATAAGGGAACGTTGTTGTTCTAGATCTTATTACTGTCAAACCTCCTCAAACTGAATACCTAGGAACTGTGCATTTCATTGTACTTAATTAAACTTTAATACAAATATAAAAATAAATTGAGACTAACAAAAACACCCATAAGAATTAAAAATTGTATTACATTTAAACTCTGTTACTCTGCAGTGGCATGGGTAAAGATTCTCAAGATTCAGGGAGGTAAGATTTTCTGTTCTTCCTGTTGCAAGGGAAAATGTTTCTCCACATTACTACGTGTCACATATCTGTCTCGCTTTTATCTCTCACTGTCACTAGAGAACATAGAGAACAATGCCACTGGCAGACACAATATCATTATCAAGCAAACCAATATTATTACTAGAAAAACTGGCAAATGTTTTCAGCAAAATCTTTTCCCAATTATGGGGTTGAATTTCCTTTCTATCTTCTCTGATCTTTCAGTGTTTTTGCTGTGGATTTTTAAAAATAAACTCTAGTACGACCCTATAATTCTAGGTGCCAGTGCTCTGGCCCAACAGAATTAATTCCAAGTAAATACAAACTTGGTTTCTGAAAACTTTTATACTAACTACCTTTTGGACATATTTTTAAATAAATGTGTATATTTTTCAGATTCTAAAGAAAGTACACCCTTGATATAAATAAATATAATCCCAAAGATAGCCACTATTCACATTTTAGTGTATGATAGTTCCCCCTTATCCACGAGGGATATGTTTAAAGACCCCCAGTAGGGGGCTGAAACCACTGACACTACCGCTGATAGTACCACTGATAGTACCGCTGATAGTGCTGAAACCCTGTATATACTATGTTTTTTCCTATACATACATACCTATGATAAAGTTTCATTTATACATTAAGCACAGTAAGAGATTAACAACATAATTATTAATAATAAAATAGAACAATTATCATAATATACTGTAATAAAAGTTATGACAATGTGCTCTCTCACTCTCTCAAGATATCCTAATATTGTCAGACCACGGTTGACTGCAGGTAACTGAAAATATGGAAAGTCAATCTATGAACGCAGCAGGACCGCTGTACTTTTCTTTTTGTCATGTTCCATAGTTGAGATCATGCTGCATACTCAATTTTTTTTTTCACCTTTTAGAACAAAACATCATAGTATAAGAATTTTCTGATACTGTCGGAATTACTGTCTAACATGGGATTGGCTTGCTAATTATTGGTCCTTTATTTTCAAATCATCAACTTTCCAATGATTACTTTCTTGTTATATGAATTAATAAATCAGAGTCTGTCAATAGCATTTTTTGAAGTTTCATGTTAATCAAAATTATATAACATCTTTTGAAAGTAACAGGTCGACTGTAAGCAACTTGAGGGCAGGGATAATACTCCCTCCATCTTTGCAGTCTCCACAGTGTCAGCACAGAATGGGAACTAAATAAGCACTCATAGCTTGAATGAATAAACAAGCAACTCCCACTTGCATAATATTTCCACACAACAGGGTTTCAGAGGTAAGTGTGTAGAGCTCAGTGCCTCTTACCTTCTGGAAGTAACATGAATTGTGCTGAGAACTCAAGCAAAAATAAAATAACTTTTAGACTACTTCTCTCCTGCTCTGGATTTGTAAGCCACCTTCTCACAACAGCATGGACCACATACATATATTGACACTGCTCAGCAAGCTCTAGTTAAAACTTTTTTAGATGTTCTAGCCATAGATGTTCTAGGGTTTTTCTAACTGATTATCACTGAATATGATTTGGAATTGCATGTTTTGTGATGCCTGTTTTTGTTTTAACACTCAGTTATCACTTGACTATCAGAGAGGCCTTATAGAATAGAAATTCTGGATATTTCAGAGAATTTTTTATTCACAGAATAAGTGAATTCTAAAAAGTTTAAAAACATAGAGAGCCTAAGTAATCATCTATTTCCAGGTCATTTTTAAAGAAGAGGGAGGTAGTCAGTTGATTTGCCAAGGCATTGGGCTAGCTAGGAGTGATGCAGCAGTATTTTCACTTCCATTTTATAATTTTTATGTGACAACGTACTGCCTCCCATGGGTCTAAGATTTATTAGAAACAATTCATGTCTAGGAAATACCATTTTCATTTTTGATAAGATCACTCCGAACATGAGGGAAATGTGCTTAAGCAGGAAATTTGACAAGGTATTTTATATCTTTGTGCTTATAGAGGAGTAATATAAGCTAGATGCTGGGACAGTTATTGTTGTGTTTTTAGTGATTCATTTTACTCTTTGGCCTTGTGAAAAATGACAGACAATAAATATGCATAAAGCATAAATGTGTAGCTTAATGATTTATTATAAGACTAACAGATGTGTAATCACCAACCAGATCAAGGAATAAAACACTATCAATGCCTTAGAAACCCACCCTTAAAGTATTCATCTGTAAACACAAATCTCATCCTCCCCTCTAAATATAACCATTATCCCAACATATTTCTTGCTTTTCATTATAACGCTAGGGACTCACCCCTAAACACTATACATTACTTTTGTGTGTTTTCAAAATTGATTTAAATGGAATGAAAAAGTGTGTATAATTTTATATCTGGTATATTTTGCTCAACATTATATTCAACATCTATCTAAGACCATGGCTATACCTACAGTTTATTTCCTTTATAAGATTCCATTACTTGAGAATTCTACAATCTCTTTAAATTTATTTTCTGTATTCATTTTACTATTAAGTGACATTTGGGTTATTTCTGAACTTGGTCTATTATAAATAATGACTGGGGCTTTTTTCCATGCATCCTAGCATACGTATGTACCCACTTCTGCTGGGTATATACTTAGGGGCAGAATTGTTGTATTATAATGTATCTGCACCTTCAATTTTAATAGATAAATCTCAGAGTTTTCCAAAGTGGTTGCACCAATTTGTACCACCACTAGTTACATATGAGCTTTCATTGATCTATATCCTTACTAAAATGTGGTATTGTTGGGGTTTTTAAATTATTGTCAGTCTGATTTGTGTGTATCTTGTAGTTTTTATTTGTATCCTTCTGGTTATGAGTGGGGTTGAATAACTTTTCATAGATTTATTAGCTATTTTTCTTTCTTCTTATGAGGTACATGCTCAAAACTTTTGTCTATTTTTCAATCAGTTTTTCTAGCATTCTTTATATACCCTGGTATGATATTTACTGATTATATGCAATGAAAAGGTTGAAAATTTTTTCTGCCATTCTTTGGCTTGCTTTTTCAGCCCTGAATAGTTTTCTTGATAAGCAAAAGTTTTTAATTTTAATGTAGTCAGATTTAGTAGTTTTTGCCTTCAAGGTTAGTACTTTCTTGCATCTTATTTAAGAAATCTCTTACTTACTCGAATGCAACGAAAATATTCTTTGGTATTAATTTCTAAAACTTTATTGTTTTATCTATCACAGTTACACCTAAAATTTACCTGGATTTTTGTGAATGATGTTCTGTAGGGTCAAATTTCCTTTTTTCCGTATGAATGCTCATTGATCTCTGCATCATTACTGAAAAGACTGTGCTTTTTGTAACCCTCTACAGTGCAACCTCTTTTGTATCTTCATATGGGTCTCTTCTGTAGCTCTTTTTGTTCAAATGATCTAATCCTCTCTTCTGAGAATGCCATAAAAGATATTAAAGTTTGCACATCCTCATATACGGTAGAACAAGTCTTTCTTTTTCCTTCTCCGAAAGTTCATTGGTTTTCTGGCCATAATGCAGCATCAGGGATTAGATTTATTTGTTGACTAATATATTAGAAAAGGAAATAAAATAAAAAAACTATTCAATTAATCCAAAAGAAAGCAGAATAAAGGTAAATAATAACAAATGAGACACAGAACAAAATGGCATCTATTAAAATATAAAAATTCTATAGCTAACATATACATAATGGTAAAAATTGAATGCTTTCCCTCTCATAGCAGGAACAAAGCAAGAATGTCTACTCTCACCATTCTGGTTGGCATTGTACTGGAGGATCTAGCCAATGCAATAAGGAGAGAAAAAGAAATGAAAGGTATACAACTCAGGATGGAAAAAAGTAAAACAATCTTTAGTCACACCATGATCTTATGTAGAAAATCCTTTGGAATATACAAAAAAAGAGTACTTGGTCTACTAATTCATAACAAAGTTGCAAGCTACAAAAAAAAAAAAGTACATTGCATTTGTACACATAATTTCAAATTAAATTGTAAATTTAAAATAAACTGAAGTTATAGCTTTAAATTAGAAATTGAAAGTTTAAAAAAATATTTACAAGAGTATTAAAAATACAAAACTCTTAGGAATTAACCTGACTAAAGGAATGCAGGATCTATATACTGAAAACTACAAATAACATTGAAAGAAATTAGGCAAGCCATGATGGCTCATGCCTGTAATCCCAGCACTTTGGGAGGCAGAGGCAGGTGGATCATTTGAGGCCAGGAGTTCGAGAACAGCCTTGGCAAAATAGTGAGACTTTGTTTCTACTAAAATTTTAAATTAAGAAAATTTTCCCTTTCCATCTGGGCTCATTAAAAAAATAATTTCAAGAGAAATTTAGAAAGACCTAAATAAATGATGAGATATACTGTTTTGTGGATAAGAAGAATCAAATTAAAGTTTCACTTCTCCTCAATATTTATAGATATTTAAATATAATCTCAATCAAAGTCTGAGCAGTCTTTTGTGTGGAAATTGACAAGCTGATGCTAAGGATGCACCAAAATGTCACAAATCACCACTAAAGAACTTAATCATGTAACCAAACATTACCTGTTCCCGAATAACCTATGCAAAGAAAAAAATTTTAAATAAAGAATCTAGTGAAAATTATTTTGAAAAAGAACAACAATCTTGGGAGACTTACACTGCCTGACTTCAAGATTTGTTTTAAAGCTACAATGATAAGACAGTGTGGCATTGGCATCAAGATAAAAAAAAAAGATCAGTTACATAGAATGGAGGGCCTGGATATACAGCCACACATATATGATCAACTAATTTTTGAAAAAGGTGCAAAGGCAATGCAGGGTCAAAATGATCAGAAAATCATATTGGAGCAAATGGATATCCATCCATCAGCAATGAAAAAAAGGACTTTGATCCATACCTTTTGCCAAATACAAAAATCGACTCAAAATGAAGCACAAATATAAAATAAACCACAAAGCTATAAAACTTCTAGGAGAAAATATTTGGTTAGACAAAGATATCTTAAACCATTTGAGCATGAATTCAGCATGATACATGAAGCATGTATGATACATAAGACATAAAATTTTAGAATTATAAAATGAACTTTAGCAAAATTAAGAACTTTTGCTTTCTGGAATAATTAAGAAAATAAAAAGGCAAACCACAAACTGGAAAAATATTTGCAAAACATACATCTGACAAAGGGAGTGCATTCCAATTACATAAAGAACTCAACAATTCAATAATAAGTCAACTCAATAAAAAAACGTGAAAACGTTTTGAACAGACGTATCATAAGAAGATACACAAGTAGCCAATAAAACAAAAGATGATTAACATCATAAGTCACTAGGGAAATGTAAATTAAAACTACAAATGAATACTACGGAAACCTATGAGAATGGCTAAAATTAGAAACACTGGCAATATCAAGTGTTAACAGGGATATAGAGCAATTCCAACTCTCATACATTGCTGGTAGAAATGCAAAGTGGTACATCCACTTTGGAAAATAGTTCAGCAATCCCACATCAAAATGTTTTTTCCAGGAGAAATGAAAACATATGTCCCCAAAAAGGCCTGTATGTGAATGTTCACAGGAGCATTATTCATACTAGCCAAAAAACTGAAAAATACCCAATTGTCCATCAACTAGTGAATGAATAAGCAAATGTTGTTATATTTATTACCCCACAATTTTAAAATGACTTATTAATATATGCGACAGTGTAGATGAATCTCAAAACATTATCTATGTGAAATAAGACAAATATATGAGACTCCTGATTATATAACTCCGTTTATGTGAAACTCTAGAATAGGCAAAACTGTAATGGTATAAAACAAAACAATGATTGCCTGGTGATAAGTATTGGGGGGAATGATTTCAAGGGACAGAGGGAACTTTTTGTGGGATAGAAATATTCTATATTTTGGCAGGGTATGGCTGCTCATGCCTGTAATCTCAACATTTTGGGAGGTGAAGGCAGGCAGATCACCTGAGGTCAGGAGTTTGACACCAGCCTGGCCAACATGCTGAAACCCCGCCTCCACTAAAAATACAAAAAAATTAACCAGGTGTGGTGGCAAACACCTGTAATCTCAGCTAGTCTGGAGGCTAAGGCAGAAGAATTGCTTAAACCGGGAGGCAGAGGTTAGAGTGAGCCAAGATCGCACTACTGCACTCCAGCCTAGACAACAGAGTGAGACTCTGTCTCAAAAAAAAAAAAAAATCTATATTTTGATTGTGGTGGTAGCTTACATGATTGTACATAATTGCCAACATTCATCAACTCTGTACTTAAAACGGGTAGACTTTGTTATTTGTAAGTTATTCCTTAATAGACATGGGGGGAAATAAAGAAGGATACTTTCTCAAATGAATAAAAAGGATGGTTTTTATCTTTTACCTTATATACTTCAAAAGTGTTTGATATTTATTTCAGCAAACATGTTTGCTTATATTATTTTTATAAAAACTGATACAACGGTTATACAAAGAATAAATTTTTTAAATTATTAGCCCAAGCAAAAATTTCAGAACAGACCATATCTATTCTTTCGAGATGAAAGAAAGAGAGAAAAGGAGGAGGACAAAGGAAGAAGGGAGGGATACCCCCAAGCTCAGCCATCTCCTTCCCTTAATGAGGAGTGCTCTAAACAGATTTACAAAGGTGGGAATTGTTTGTTTATGTAGTATTCAGTATATCTGAAATCTTCAGTTTAGCTCTTCAATGCTAGAATCTGAAAACTTCAGCTGAATTCGATCGTATATATTAAACATCTACTATTTTTCCAGCCTTGTAGTAGGTGTTACAAAGGATGCAGAAGAGATGGTCTAAGTCACAATAAAACTATTTATAACTTACTTATTAAATTTCGGTATTTATGCTTTGAGATGTATTAGAATTACTCTATTTCAGATTTTATTATAATTCCTCCAGAAAAGAGACAACTAAATTTCTCCTGAAAACATTTAGCCTAACAGAAGTTAATCCTTAATCCAACCCAGAATTTTAAAAAATAAAACTGAGCCATAACATACTCAATAAACCATTTTAAATATTTAGGTCATCCAGGACTCGTTCACTGACTGATGCTAAGAACTGTGACTTGCCAAAGACTGAATTGTTAGACTTATCTCACAATAATTTTGGGGTATCTCAGTCATTCTTAGGATTGAGTCTACCCAGCATAATCATCTATACTTAATTTATAAAATTCTCAGAAATTTTTCTTCAAGTATATCTCAGAATATCAATGCAAAAACAGATAGAAGTAAAGCTCTGATCGTTGTAGGTGTGCAATCTTATTCCCGGGTTCTCTATTCTGTTCTATTGGTCTATGTGTCTGTCCTTGTACTAGTACCATGCTGTTTTGGTTACTGTGGCTCTGTAGTGTAGTTTGAAGTAGGTTAGTATGATGCCTCCAGCTTTGTTCTTTTTGCCTAGGATTCCCTTGGCTATTTGATTCCGTATGAATTTTTAAATCTTTGACAAACCTGACAAAGACACACAATGGGGAAAGGATTCCCTATTTAACAAATGGTGCTGGAAGAACTGGCTAGCCATATGCAGAAAATTGAAACTGGACCCTTTCTTTACACCATATACAAAATCAACTCAAGATGAATTAAAGACTTAAATGTAAAACCCAAAACTATAAAAACCCTAGAAGAAAACCTAGGCAATACCATTCAGGACACAGACATGGACAAAGATTTGATGATGAAGACACCAAAAGCAATTGCAACAAAACTAAAAATTGACAAATGGGATCTAATTAAACTAAAGAGCTCTGCACAGCAAAAGAAACTATCAACAGAGTAAACAGACGACCTACAGAATGGGAGAAAAATTTTGCAAACTATGCCTCTAACAAAGGTCTAATATCTAGCATCTAGAAGGAACTTAAACAAATTTACAATAAAAATAAAATTACACCATTAAAAAGTGGGCAGAGAACATGAACAGACACTTTTCAAAAGAAGACATACATGCAGCCAACAATCGTATGAGAAAAAAAGCTCAACATCACTGATCATTAGAGAAATGCAAATCAAAACCACAATGAGATACCATCTCACACCATTAGAATGGTTATTAGTAAACAATCAAAAAAAAATATGCTGATGTGGTTGTGGAGAAAAAGGAACACTTTTACACTGTTGGTGGGAGTGTAAATTAGTTCAGCTATTGTGGAAGAGCGCGGTGATTCCCCAAAGATCTAAAGACAGAAATACCATTCAACCCAGCAGTCCTATTACTGAGTATATGCCCCAAGGAATATAAATCGTTCTATTATAAAGACACATGCACTCATATGTTCGTTGCAGCATTATTCACAATAGCAAAGACATGGAATCAACCTAAATGCCCATCAGTGATAGACTGGATAAAGAAAATGTGGTACATACACACCATGGAATACTATGCAGCTGTAAAAAAGAAGAAGATCATGTCTTTTGCAGGGACATGGATGGAGCTGGAGGTCATTACCCTTAGCAAACTAATGAAGGAACAGGAAACCAAATACTGCATGTTCTCACTTCTAAGTGGGAGCTAAATGATGAGAACACACGGACACATAGAGGGGAGCAACACAGTGGGGCCTATTAGAGGGTGGAGGGTGGGAGGAGGGAGAGGGTTGGGCAAAATAACTAACGGCTTAATACCTGGGTGATGAAATAATCTGTACAACAAACCCTCATGACCCACGTTTACCTCAGTAACAAAACTGCACATCTTGCACATGTACCACTGAACTTAAAAGTTAAAAAAAAAAAAAAAGAAAATTGCTAAATACAAAAAAAAAAAAAGAAGTAAAATTCCTCTAATTGATAGGTGGGTCCTTCACAAAAACTGTTCCACCATCTCTCCACCACAACCCATTGCCCTTGAGTTATCTCCAGGGCACCCTTGGGATCCAGGGAGACTTGAAATGGTTCACTAAAAATGAATATTTTGCATCAGAAATAGGTAACTAAACCACTAAAACAAAAACTAACCTTAATTTAGAAAACTTAGTTGGTCCCTTTTCTCATTTTTGGTGCCAAGAGCAGTGCCTGACTCCTGGTGGGTGATCTATAATGACTTGCATAACTATCTGTATAACCTAGAGATCTTTAGAAGTCAGCATGTAGGGGAAAGTCTCTAAGGAAACAAAGATAGTCCACTTGGGAAGGTTTTTTTGGTCTCTCTGCCTATTTCTTACTCTAAGGAACATTTGTATTCAATTACCCTAAATCCCTGATTAGTCTACAGAATCATATCACATGGTATAGAACCTCGTATCATGGAGCATTAATTACATGGCTCACATGTCATGAGGCAGGCAACTACTATGCTCCATATTGTCTGTCTTTCTTCATAGAACAAGAAAATCGCTGACCCTGTCTTCTTGATTTCGTAGCTAATGATCTGATAGCACTTAACAGAACCTCAGGCAGCACGAAAAAGACCTTCTCAAAGAGGCTTTTCCTGTATATTCAGGAGGACACATAGACCTGCATCTAGGCATCAAGCCTGTTGGATGTATTCTCCAAAGGATGACCTAATTCTAGTCTCCTTTATCTCCTGACTTAGGATGGGTTCCTCACCATTCTCTGGACCCTTCCATAAGCAGGGGAGTTGTAGATGATACTGAGGAATCGTTAGCACATGTGTGTAGGAAATGTTAAAAGAAGTGATTAAAAATACAAAGACAAAACAAATTATGATAAGAAAATGAAAACAGAAGGGCAAAGAACCAAGCAAGATAGGTTGCTCACCCTTGGACAGGTAGTGACTTTTCTTTCCTATGTGGCACCTCATTCTCCCTGCATCCAGGTGGTGGCACTGGTGCTCTTTCTGCTTGCCCTGTGGGTGACATTCACTTAGTCTCCCTAAAAGAGGAGGAACTCTAAGAGATAATGAGAAGAGGGCACTTGGCTACCCAGTGTTGGGTCCCTTGAGGCAAAGCTCCTGAAGGACCATTTCCTTGCTACAAATTACCTTAACAAAGATGTACTAAGCTATAAGCAAGGGAAGGAAAGGAAATGGGACCCTAACTGAATATAGCCTATGGATGGAACATCCAGGGATTGAGCAGAAAGAGCCTTTCCAGTTTTTTAAGGCAGTCTTAAAGATGGTGGCATTAAACAATTTATATCCTAAATTGTGCACATTGTTGCCACAAACACATAGGTCAGTTTCTATCATTCTCAACAACTTGTATAGCCTCAAAAACTTTATAACTATCCTCACTCTGTTATTCTACATGGTGCCTGATTTTATAGGTAGAAAGAAAGCATAGAGAGGTCTGCTAACTTAGGCAAGGTCACCTAGCAAGTTAGTGATAAAGTTTTGGTTAAGCTAAGGAATTCTCTAACTATAGTATAGGTGCTTTTGGACGCATCCTTTGCAAATAAGCATTTTTCTAAGTGTATCTAAAACTAAAGGCTCAAACACAGAAATGGATCTAAGTTGCAAAGAGACCATCTCAGGCTTTCAAGTGGTCCTGAAAGAACAATCACTAGTCTTGTTCACCATGCAAATGTATCTGCATCATAACCTATACATAAGACAAATAGCATTTTGAATCCTTCTGTTTTTAGATTCCTCAATAAGGCTACAGAGAAATGATTACAAATGGACACTTGTGACATATACAAAAATAATTGGTATTGAAGATACATTGGTTTCTAGTTCTTTCCTATTCCCTATCAGATCATGTGATCTGAAGTAAGCCACTTAATTGTCCTGCATCTCTAACTTCCTCGTCTGTAATAAATAAATAAATAAACTCAACTGGATTAATCTTTAAATCCCATCCTTCTCCATTCAACCAGCATGATTCTGCTGAAACTCCTTGTAAGCAAATGTTTTTCCACCTGAAATTGCTTCAGGCTAATCGCTTCCCCAGGAAAACTCATTCTAAGACTAAAGTTGATATGAAAAAAAAAAAAAATTCAGTTGCGTTAGAAGTGACTGCTGCTGCTGCCTTTGCCTTTCTACGTGGCTTTTTTCCCACAGTATCTCAAATCCAGTATATATCTCAAAACACATTGCTGCAGTATATAAACCTAAAATTTGACCAGCAGTGTCCATGGGGCTGGTATATTTAACTGTGTATCTCGTTTAAATACAAATAATTACATGGTTATGTCAAACTCTATTGTCAACTCGCCGTTTTTGCAGATAAGAGAAGAATTAGACTAGTCTAGGAATGAATGTCAGTTCCAGGACTGAATGTCATATGAGATTATACCACCCAATTTGAGGTAAGTATTGTCACTGGCAGCAAATCTATATGGGTCTGCAGCAACCTCAATTCCCGCTTACTCAGAAGAAAGAATTCAGCTGAGGGCCAGAAGGCAGATGGAGAGACAGGCAGGTTTTAGAACTGGAGTGACAGTCTGTTAAAAAGCTTTAGAGCAGGAGTGAAAGGAAGGAAAGTATACTTGGAAGAGGACTAAGCGGTCGACTTGAAAGACAAGCGCACCATTTGACATTTGACTCGGGCTTTTATGCCTGGGCACACTTCTGGGTTCTCGCATCCCTTCTCCCCTGATCCTACCCTTGGGGTGGGCTGTCCACATGCACAGGGATCTGCTGGCACTTTGCTGGGGAGCATGTGCAGTGTGTTTACTAGAGTTGTACGCATGCTCACTTGAGACATTCTTCCCTTACCAGTCAAATGTCCCTAGAAGTCCATTTACCAGTTCAACACCACCATTTTGCCTTTTAATGTTCACGCCTAACCCCGGTGCCCAGCTCCTGAGGTCTTATCAGGAGGCTGCTAATCACCAGTTTCAGGTTTGTTCTATTAGGAGACTGCCTTTCCTCCCCGGTGCTGGCTGTGACAAGTTATTTTAGAGAGACAGTTAACAACTGCCTGACCATCACCTGATGGTTGCCTGACAACCCTGGTGGGGTTAGGGGAGCCCTCTCCTGCCCTGCTCATGTCTGCCTAGCTACCTACTGTAACAGTATGACCAGAACTCACATGGGAAGCGAAGGTAAAAAATTGGTAGCAATAGTGACTCTTTTTTGGCCAGATGTTTATTGGTCTTGGATAATATCAGGCTAAGTTAACATTAGCTGTACTGTGTAGTTGCGTTCTCTTTATAGGAGAAAATGTTTGTGTCTGTAAAGGATTTGGGTTGATCACCAAACAGTATTCATTCTGACTGTAGGAACATACCTGCTTCAGAGTTCAAAGAGCATTTCTGTCCTGAACAATTGAATTTCCTCCTGTTGCTTGACTTAGTAATCTCTGGAACCACAAGGTTACTCTTTGGTGTTGGTTAATGTTCATCCTACCTAATTCTTCTGATTTAATAAGAAATTAGGCAAATAAAACATATTTTGCTTTGATTTCTGAAAGTCCACATTTAGCCAAAAGATATTCAAATATAGTTAGATAATTATCTGGATATCAGGCCAATCACAAAAGCACAAGTGACTGGAGATTTCTTAACAGTCTCTGCTAAGGGCTTTATTGTGTCTTCTCTCTTATAGACCTTGCAGTAAAAAGACATTTGACAGAATCTTAAAACTGCACTGATAAAGCTGAAGGGATACATAAAGCTGTTGTTGCTTGAACAGTGAGTTCATTTCAGGTTTCTTGGAATGCATAAACGTACACTGTCCACATTCAACTTCCCTTTTGGCCCTTTTCACTATTTTCCAAAACAAGCCATTTTCCTTTAAGATAAAAAGTTATGGAAGGAATGTTTACAGACCTTTGATAAATGTCATTCTCTGCAACCCTCATAGAAGTGTTCATGGTAATGGCAGGGAAGCAAAGCAAGTGCCTTAAGCTCACTTGGCTTTTCTAGCCCTAAACTGTGGCTAGGAGTTGTTGGTTTGGTGAGGTTTTAGACAAGTAAGCAAGGCGCATTTAACCCTTTTCCATTCCCATTGAAGTGGCATCATTCTTCTGGGGTAATACCCAAGGTTTGTCAGCTCATGCCAAGGAAATCAAGGACACAGACACATAAGAAGTGAGTTTAAGAGCACAGGTGTAATAGGTGAAAGAAAAAAGAAGAGAAAAGCTTTCTCCGCTGCAGAGAGAGAGGCTTCTGAGTGGGTCTTCCGGTTTTGTGGTGAAATGCATGGGGTTTTATAGACGAGCTTGAGGAGGGGGCGTCTGATTTACATAGAGTCCGAGAGATTGGTCGAATCAGGTGTGCTATTTGCACTGCATGCAAAGAAGCTGGCCACCCCACCCTAATCTTTAACCCTTTTCCATTCCCATTGAAGTGGCATCATTCTTCTGGGGTAATACTCAAGGTTCATCATCTCGTGCCAAGGAAATCAAGGACACAGACACACAAGAAGTGAGTTTAAGAGCAGAGGTGTAGTAGGCGAGAGAAAAAAGAAGAGAAAAGCTTTCTCCCCTGCAGAGAGAGAGGCTCCTGAGTGGCTCTTCTGGTTTTGTGGTGAAATGCATGGGGTTTTATAGATGAGCTTGAGGAGGCGGTCTCTGATTTACAAAGGGCCCGAGAGATTGGTCAGACCAGGTGTGTCATTTGCATAGCAAGCAAAGAAGCTGGCCACCCCACCCCAATCTTTTATTATGCAAATGGTTCTCTACCTGGCTGGTGCCATGTTGTCTGTTGCTTACTGTACACCTGGTTGACAAGGAAAAGGGAAGATGGAGCTGCTATGTTGAACATGCCTGGCTCGCAGGTAACTGCTGCCAGCATTCACCGGTGCAAGCTTCCAGCTTGCTTATCTATGTCTGCAGCTTGATTTTACAGGCTGCTCTTTGTCAGAAAAGAAATAATTTTGGGGCTACTTTTTGTTAAAAGGGAAGCCTTACCGAGGATTATCTTACCCTCACTAACTGCCTAAATAATTTCTTTTTAGCTCCTGTATCACCACCCTTCCTGAAGCCTTAGTCTTTTCAGGTTCAGCTTTGGTTAAAATGGTGAAACACATGATGTGGATGGCCCCCACTTTGTATCACAGCATGAGAATACTATTTTCTTCCCCGGCCCCTGCTTTATCCTTTCAATTTTATCCCTCTTCTTTGCTCTGAAAAAAATTTCCTGACTCCCAGTTCGGTGCTTTTTAAATGTTTACAAGTTGCAAAATCCTTTGCTCTATAATCCTCCCTGGACACCCAATAGATAAAGCTGGTAAAACATCTGTTAAACTGTAGATAGAAGGCCCACAGCCCCTATTTAATCTATCCTCTTCACTTCTCCCCATTACCCCACCGCTTCCCATGAGTGGGGCCTCACAGAACCCCCAGAGCAAGCAGAGCTTAGTTGGAAAATGACTAGCCCACTCAAAATTACTCTCTTCCTTCGTCTGGATTCCTTTTTTCTTTTTTTCCCCACTGTTTCTATCATTATTTCATTTATTCACTCACCCAGTAAATACATATTGAGTATCCACTATGAATACCTGGCACTTAGTTATGGATGGCCTGGTTATAACACTTATCTTATTATGTTGGAATTTTCCGTGTAATGTTTGTTTCCCCATAGACTGGATTCTTCCTTGGATCTCCTGATCCTACACAGAACTTAGAACATAATGTTCAATGTTCCCATATAGCCACTTGCCTCTAATCAAATGCCACCTAATTAGGGAGGCCCTCACTCACGATCCTACCTCAAATCCTACCACCTTCACCCTCTCTCTCCTCTCCACCCTTAATCTGCTTTATATTTTTCCCAACACGCTTATCATCAGCTTGTAAATTACATTTATCCCTAAACAAAAGTAGGGTCCCCTTGTTTATTCACTACCATATACACAGCATCTAGAACAGTGATGGGCACTCAAGTTGGTACTCATTAAATATTTATTGAATGGGTAGCTGAATAAATGAAGTGAGTAAATATGGCAACATATTGTTAGCTATTTAAGAAGATATTCATATTAAAATGCTTGTGTTGCTTGTGTCCCTCACTGGAATGACACCTTTTTAAAAACAAATCTATGTCTTATGTTTCTCCTTATCCTACACACCCATCACCCTCTATGCCCAGCACAGTATCTTGTTTATGGAAGAAGTTCCATACATTTATTGAGTTGACTGACCCAGGGACCAGCTGCATTGGCGTCACCTGGGAGCTGGTCATAAATGCAGAAGCTCAGGCACCACCTCAGACTTCCAGTACCACCAGCTGGAAGCTGAATGCAGAAGTTTCCAACACCACCAGTTGGAAGCTGCATTTTAGCAAGATCCCTAAGGCAATGGTATGCACCTTAATGTTTGAGAGGCTCCAGTGTCATCCTGTTCGGAGCCTCCTCTCACTCTTCTACATTGCCTTAATTATTCTCTTACTTTATTGCATTGAATAGTTCAATTTTTGAACATACCATTATAGTTTACCTAAAAATATTTACGATTCCTTGGCCTCTTTCAAAGTAAATCTGTGAGTCAATTAATAGCTATAACTTGACCTTCTAGGTTCCGGGACATCAATTTCGGTGAATGTAAAATCTGACACAAATTTTCTCCTTCTGGAAAACATGGAAGAGGACACATCACATGGCATTCAGAGCTGCCCCTCAAAGAGAGGG
>NW_012102232.1:2477323-2479782 GCF_000951045.1 Mandrillus leucophaeus | reverse complement strand
TCCCCTTGTTTATTCACTACCATATACACAGCATCTAGAACAGTGATGGGCACTCAAGTTGGTACTCATTAAATATTTATTGAATGGGTAGCTGAATAAATGAAGTGAGTAAATATGGCAACATATTGTTAGCTATTTAAGAAGATATTCATATTAAAATGCTTGTGTTGCTTGTGTCCCTCACTGGAATGACACCTTTTTAAAAACAAATCTATGTCTTATGTTTCTCCTTATCCTACACACCCATCACCCTCTATGCCCAGCACAGTATCTTGTTTATGGAAGAAGTTCCATACATTTATTGAGTTGACTGACCCAGGGACCAGCTGCATTGGCGTCACCTGGGAGCTGGTCATAAATGCAGAAGCTCAGGCACCACCTCAGACTTCCAGTACCACCAGCTGGAAGCTGAATGCAGAAGTTTCCAACACCACCAGTTGGAAGCTGCATTTTAGCAAGATCCCTAAGGCAATGGTATGCACCTTAATGTTTGAGAGGCTCCAGTGTCATCCTGTTCGGAGCCTCCTCTCACTCTTCTACATTGCCTTAATTATTCTCTTACTTTATTGCATTGAATAGTTCAATTTTTGAACATACCATTATAGTTTACCTAAAAATATTTACGATTCCTTGGCCTCTTTCAAAGTAAATCTGTGAGTCAATTAATAGCTATAACTTGACCTTCTAGGTTCCGGGACATCAATTTCGGTGAATGTAAAATCTGACACAAATTTTCTCCTTCTGGAAAACATGGAAGAGGACACATCACATGGCATTCAGAGCTGCCCCTCAAAGAGAGGGGACAGAGGGCCACTTCTACCCTCTGGTCCACTAGCAGAGATACTTGGCTAAGCAAGGAAGGCCCACAATAGGACCCTGAAAGTTTGGGGTGCAAGTGCTGAGAGGCTGAGTCCGCCAGCAGAGCTTTGACAAATGGCACATTCAGCAGCTGAGTTCTGCAGCCTCGGAGGAGCAGCCTCTGTCCTCCAGGTTTGTATTAAGTGATATGTTTGTCTGAAGTTATAGGAGTCGTGGCCTTCAGAGAAAGGAACGGGGGTAACAAAGGAAGGCTGATACTGATATTCTTTAATGCCTCAGAAGAATCATGAGGAGCTTGGTCATTGGACAGATACCAAAAACATTCTTGAGGTGGTTAGGCCTGGGGGAGGAATGATGTTAGAGCAATGTGACTTAGGCAGCAATGCTCAAGATTAATTGCTCTGTGTGCGTGTGTGTGTGTGTGTGTGCGTGCTTTTTTCCTACTTTGAATGTGGAAATAATTTCAAACATTCAAGAAAGCTGCAAGAATGTCACCTATTGCTAACATATTGTCCCCATCCACTTTACCAATTATGTGTTTCTTTCTCTCCTTTCCTTATCCCCTTTCTCTCTCTCTCTCTCCCTTTCTCCTCTCTGTGTCACTCTGTCTGTCTCTATGTCTGTCTGTATCTAAATATCCATATAACTATTTTTCAATCATTTGAGAGTAAGTTGCATACATCATGCCCCTTATCCCCTATGTAGTTTAATATATATTTCTTAGAACATAGACATTCTCTTACATAATAAAGTGGCTATAGCTTTAAATGTCCTAATTTCCACAGCTTTCTCATGATGACTGCATTCCTCTTTGCACTGTTTCACCATTAAGATGACCACTTCCTATGTGATTAATATCTTGAGTTCTTCTCATGTTCTGACTTTTACACATTTTTCAGTGTGATTTCCTGTTGTGAGTAAAAATTTCAGTATGACACGAAGTTTTTCCTACAAGCTCTTGGCTCTGCTGTGTTCCCATTATCCCTCTACCAGACTACCTCTAATAACTGGGCTGTGGTAATGCAGAGCCTTGCAGTGGGCACTAAAATGTTTTACTTCATGGGACCAGCTGAAGCATTTGGTCTAAAATCTATTCCATTATCCTTAGAGAAAAATCAGCTAATATATTTGAGGCAAAAAAATCAACCATTTTTATTATGAGCTGTCTCGGGCTTTTGGCTGCAGTTTTGGGTTATCATCCCTTAACAAGTTCAAAAGATGAAAAGCAGAACCAAGAATGGAAGTCACACTGCTATATGCAAATAATTGGATTGACTTCATATGTGGAAATTCTAAAGCTTAGCCTTTTCAAGCTATGAAAATAGCATTTCTCACCTTATGTATTGTTTATAAATATATAATTGAACTGAGCCATAATGTGCTCTTCCAAAATAGAAAATGTCTAACACTAAGAAGGGTCAATTGTTCATATGATTAGTAGGGTATCTCCTTAAAAATTGAGTTTGTGCCATAAAAACCCTAGAAGAAAACCTAGGCAATACCATTCAGGACATAGGCTCGGGCAAAGACTTCATGACTAAAACACTAAAAGCAATGGCAACAAAAGCCAAAATTGACAAATGGGATCTAATTAAACTAAAGAGCTTCTGCACAGCAAAAGAAACTGTTATCAGAGTGAA
>NW_012102232.1:2466667-2477004 GCF_000951045.1 Mandrillus leucophaeus | reverse complement strand
AGGGACATGGATGAAGCTGGAAACCATCATTCTTAGCAAACTATCACAAGGACAGAAAACCAAACACCATATGTTCTCACTCATAGGTGGGAATTGAACAATGAGAACACTTGGACACAGGAAGGGGAACATCACACAAGGGGCTTGTTGGGGGGTGGGGCACTGGGGGAGGGATAGCATTAGGATAAATACCTAATGTAAATGATGAGTTGATGGGTGCAGCAAACCAACATGGCACATGTATACATATGTAACAAACCTGCGCTTTGTGCACTGTACCCTAGAACTTAAGTAAAATAATAACAAAAAATCTTAAAAGGCAAAAAAAAAAAAAAAATTGAGTTTGTGCCATTTTATAAGCTCCATGTCATCAGTAACATAAATGATTTTTACTCTGTTTTTATGTGTGTATCCCCATGATGCACAAATAGTTTTAGACAAAATGTCTTCAAAAATTGTTACATTGATCTAGGTTGGTTTTCATTATTTTGGAATGTTAGGATTAAATTGTGATTATAGTCTCATGCAAGGATGGAAACTTGGAACCAGTGTTCAGACAACTGGTCAGTATACAGTATCTAAATTTACATAAAAATGAATGGATTCTGGGTAAATAGGGATTCTCTCCACCACCATTCCCCATTAGGCTGCCTATAAGATGACTTTTATTAAGTTAAATTCACCTTTATAAAGGATATAATTAAGTTATTAATACATGTCTTACCAAGGCTTAACACCTGAACTTCTTGTTTTTATATATCTACTTATTTCTCTGGTGACTGTGCCTAGTCTCATGGCTTTAAATGGAATCTATATGCTGATGAGCCTCAAACTCGTGTCACTAGCCCATCTTCTCTCCTGAACTCCTGAACCAGATTTACTATCTATTTGGCCTATCCACTTGGATGTCTAATAGGCATCTCAAATTTAATAGGTCCAAATTAAACTCCTAGTATGCCCTTCCAAAACACCAGCTTCGGCAGTCTTTACATCTCAATAAATAGCAACTTCATTCTTCCAGCGGCATAGGCTAAAATCTTTTAGACCATTATGGACCCCATTGTCTCTCTCACACCCCTCATCAGGTCCCATCAGAAAAATCCTTCCATCTTTATCTTCAAAATAGATTCAGAATTTGACCACGTCTTACCACATTATTGCTAACACTCTGGACAAACCACTATCATCTCTAACCTGGCTTGCTGCCATTGTCACCTATCTCATTGATTCTTCCATGACACCCCTCCAATCTTTTCTCAAGAAAGAAATGAAGGAAATCTCTTCACTACCCATATCTCAGAACTTCTTGCTCTGGCCATGTTAAAGTCACTGGCATTAGACTTACCCTCCTTCTGTAAACAACCATAAAACTGGATAAAAAAATATAGAGAATAATAGTTTGCAGTCGGAAATTAGACAGAAATCGACACAGGCTACAAACCTTAAGAGAAGAAAACCATGTAAGGTGAGCCCCACCTTTTCTCTGAGAGCACTTTCCAAAAAGTGGCAGTTTGCTGGGCGTGAGAGTTCAGGATTGCTAAAGTGGTTAGGATTTGGAGGTGGAGGGCAGGGCACCAGATATAAGATAATCATAAAGGAACCCCAAAGGGTTACATAGAAACTCTTGGGATTTTGGCTGTGTCACGCTACATTTGTGCAGGAAAGGATTCCAGGAGGCCTATGAAAGAACAGCTTCTGGGATGCTGAGAGTTGAACAAGTATTTCAGAAGTTATGCAATGCTTGGGAGAAGGTAGATATCTGGCTCAACCAGAGAGGAGAGAATTTGATGAATACTCTGTGTTGAGACCTTAAAAAGATCATGACTTAGAAATAAGAACCATGCCATAGGAATAGAATTATGATTGAGTACTAGGCAAAACATTGAAATTGACCTGTCAGAACAAAACCTGGAACCAATCTTTGGCAGAATCAAGGTGATACACTAGTAATTTTGAATGAGGAAGAGAACATTATCATCAAATTAAAATATCTATAATGTCTAGCATATAAGCAAAAATTCCTGGACAGGTAGAGAAGCAGGAAGGTACATTTCATTGTATAGAATTTAAACTTCAATAAAGTTTATTTTAAAAGAGAAAAAAGCTTAGAAGAAACACATTATCTTCTTGAGAGGAACAAATATAAGGGTTGTAGTTGATTCCTCAGCTGAAACAATGAAACCAGGAGACAACAGAATAACACCTTTTAAGTGATGAAAATGCTCTCAATCTAGTATTCTACACTCATTAAAAATATCCTTCAAGTTTGAATGAATTATACACGTTCCAAGACAAAAGCTGAGAAAATTTCAAATCAATGGACTTACTACAAGAGGTACTATAGGAAGTTCTTCAGGCTGAAGTAAAATAATCACAGATGGAAAGGCAAAATTACAAGAAAGAATCAACTGTAGTGTAAAGTCTAAGTATATGGATAATTTATAAGTGTAAAAGAAAGGTAAGTTAATAATGATGTTTTGTGAGGCTTATAAATTGGAAGACTTAAAAAGAAATTTTAAAATAGTTAAGTGGGTAAATGGATTTAAACTGTTACAAGGTTATTGCATTGTTTGGAATGTGTTGAAAATATAAGTAGGCTGTAGTAAGCCAAAGATATACTTTATGTTTCTAGGTTAACCATTGAAAGGACAATACTAACTTATTCTAATGTATATATGGAAATGCAAAATACCAAAAATAATTAAGACTATGTAGAAGAAAAATAAAGAACTTTTATTACCACTTCAATATTTCTTTTAAATCTACAAATAATTAAGAGACTATTATATTGGTGAAAGATAAGACTAAATAGAACAAAGTAACACAATACAATCCAAAATAAACTCAAATATACATTGTCATTTGATATGAACCAAAAGCACCATTGTAATTTAATGCAGAGGAGAAGAGTATGTTTTATAAATATTGCTAGAGAAATAAGCTATCAGAAAAATCCATATCACTCACCTCAAACCATACCTAAAATTAATTCAAGATGGATTACAGGGCTAAATACAAAAATGAAAACAATCAAGTTCTAGAAGAACACATATGTCTTTTCTGAGCTATGAAAAGATTTCCTTAATGGAAAACAAAAAATAGTAACCATTTTTTAAAAGGTAAATTGGATTTCATGAAAATTAAGAACTTCTGTTCATCAAAATTAATCATTAGGAAAGTAAACAGGCAAGCTCCGGACTGGAAAACAAAACTTGTAATATATATAGCTTAAAAAAGGGCTGATATATGGAATATATAAAGAATTTCAAATCAGTAAGAGAAAAAACAAATCAGTAAAGAAAAAAACAAAATGGGCAAAATGTAAACAGATGTAAATAGATGGGCAAAATGTAAACAGATACGTCATAAACAGATGGCCAACAAGCACATAAAAATGCACTTAACATTATTGCTCATCAGGAAAATAAAAAATAAAACCACAAGGTGGTACCATTACATAACCATACCAGTATGGCTAAAATAAGTCTCACAATATCAAGATTTGGGAAGGATATCTAGCAAATGGAATGAGCATAAATTGTTGATGTTAGGTAAACTATTCAGCCATTTTGTAAAATGTTTCCACAGTACTAAAGCTAAACAAAAGCCCAACCTATGACTCAGCTTTTCTCCTCCTAGGTATACCCAAGAAAAACTAGTATATATAGTTAATGAAAAATACATTCAAGAATGTTCGCGGTATCTTTATTCATAGTACCCAAAAGACACAAGCAATCAAAATTCCCATCAATAGGAGAATGAATAAATTATGGTATATTCACACAAACAGTACTCTATAATGAGAGAGAGAGAGATACAGAGAGAGCCTTATACGTGAAACAACAGGAATGAAGCTCAAATATAAAATTGAGCAAAAATAACCAGATACAAAAGTACGTATTGTATGATTTCATTAAAATAAAGCTTGAGAACTAATACATAGAGTCCATCAGTAGAGCTAGAAGACAGAAGAGTGATTATTCCATTAAGGAGATGGGTTATGGACTAAAAGGAGCAAGAAACTTTCTGAGTTCAATATTCTGTATATTGAACCAGGTTTTGGTTACATGGGTGGATACATACATGAAAATTTATTGAGATATACATTTAAGATTTGTGCACTTTACTGTGTATGTTATATCTCAATTTTAAAAATTGTTTAGAAAAAGTATACAAGTCAGATCACATGTTGTCTCTATTTAAACTTTCCAACAGCTTCCTATCACTCCTAGTAAAAGCCTAAGTCCTTACTCTCTACTGTGTTCTTCATGGCTGAAATGATCTCCTCCAGCTCCCCTATACCGAGTTCAAATCACACTCCACCTCACTATTTCCAAATACTCCAAGCACACTTCTGTCTCAGGCCATTGTTCTTACCTGGAAAGTTCTTTGCAATCATTGCTATCTAGTGTGCCATGTATTTTACATTATTTAGCATCAGTCTTCTAGACTTGATTGTAAGCTTTATGAGGGCAGAGATTTTTGCCAGTTTTGTTCACCACTATGTTTCTAGTATCTAGAAGAGAGCCTGTCATATAATAAGTGCTCAATAAATATTTCTAATGAATAAGCAAACCATCATCATACCATTTTCACTAAATATCAGATATTTTTGAACACACTTTATATTCTACCAGCCAGCCTCTTACACCAACCATCTTACAACTGTCAGTTCCACACACATTTTGACAAGATTGTCCTGTCTTAATGTGACAGTGGTTAACCTTGGAACATTCACTCTTGCACTGTGGCTTCTCTTATGCCACAGTGTGGGAATCTGCTTATTACATGAGAGTAACCCAGAGGGCGGGACAGTTAACTCCATTGAGACAACCCTTGACCACTAGGAAGGAAAGCTAATGGATAAATGATTTCTACTCTCATCCTTTAGAGCAGAAGTCAACAAACTTTTTCTGTAAAGGGAAAAATTGGGAATACTTTATGTTTTGTGAGCCATACAGTCTCTTTCACAACTATCCAACTCTGCCATCACAGCCTAAAAACAGATATAGAAAATACAGAAATTAATTTTGAGGCTATGTTCCAATAAAACTTTATTTACAAAAATAGATGATTAGACAGATTTGCCCCAAAGGCTATAGTTTGCTTATCTCTCCTCTAGACAACAGTTTAAGACACATTTCAAAAGGCTCCTCAGAAGTTCCCAGCAAAATCAAGTCCCAGTTTCCTATAGTGGTTTTCAAATCAATTGCACACATTTGTGTTGGCTTTTCCCCTCTCTGTTTCACTCCTCCATCCTTCCCCAGAATCACTTCCAAACTACAAGGCTTAATCTCTGGCTTTGCTTTCAGAGGAACCTGGGGTACACTACCATCCTCAAAAACATGAATGCATTTTTATTATAGGCCAAACATTATTTAATTCCTAGTAGTGAGTACAAACAGTCCTTTAACATGGTTAGGCTTTATGTCCCCACCCAATTTTCATCTTGAATTGTAATTCCCATAATCACCACGTGTCAAGGGAGAGACAAGATGGAGGTAATTGAATCATGGGGGTAATTTTCCCCATGCTTTTCTCATGATAGTGAGTGAGTCCTCACGAGATCTGATGGTTTTATAAGGGACTCTTCCTCCTGTGCTCAGCACTTTTCCTTCCCGTCACCTTCTGCAGAAGGTGCCTTGCTTCCTCTTTGCCTTCCACCATGGCAGTAAGTTTCCTGAGGCCTCCCAGCCATGCTGAACTGTGAGCCAATTAAACCTCTTTCCTTCATAAATTGCCCAATCTCAGGCAGTTCTTCATAGCAGTATAAAAATGGACTAATACAGTAAATTGGTACTAGCAGAGTGGGTGCTGCTATAAAGATATCCAAAAATGTGGAAGCAACTTTGGAACTGGATAAAAGGCAGAGGTTGGAACAATCCAGAGAGCTCAGAAGAAGACAGGAAAATGTGGGAAAGTTTGGAACTTCTTAAAGACTTGTTGAATGGTTTGACCAAAATGTTGATAGTGATATGGACAATGAAGCTGAGGCTGAGATGGTCTCAGGTGGAAATGAGGAACTCATTGGGAAATGGGGCAAAGGTCATTCTTGCTATGTCTTAGCAAAGAGACTGGTGGCATTTTGCCCCTGTCCTAGAGATCTGTGGAACTTCAAATTTGAGAAAGATAATCTGAAATCGGAACTTATGTTTAAAGGGGAAGCAGAGCATAGAAATTAGAAAAATTTGCAGCCTGATTATGTAGTAGAAAAGAAAAAAAACATTTTCTAGGGAGACATTCAAGCTGGCTATAGTAATTAGCTTAAATAACAAGGAGCCAAGTGTTAATCACCAAGACAATAAGGAAAATATCTCCAGAGCATGTCAGAGACCTTCAGAGCAGGCTCTCCCATCACAGGCCCAGAGGACTAGGAGAGAAAAATGGTTTCCTGGGCCCAGCCCAGGCCCACCCTCCCACCCTCAGCTGCTCTGTGCAACCTCATAACTTGGCACCCTGCATCCCAGCTGCTGCCACTCCAGCTCCAGCTCTGGCTAAAACATGTCAATGTACAGTTCAGAGTTCAGGCTATTGCTTCAGAGGGTGAAAGATCCAAACTTTGGAGGTTTACACATGGTGTTGGGCCTGCAGATGCACAGAAGTCAAAAACTGAGGTTTGGGAACCTTCACCTAGATTTCAGAGGATGTATGGAAATGCCTGGATGTCCAAGCAGAAGTCTGCTGCAGGAGGAGAGCCCTCATGGAGAATCCCTGCTAGGACAATGTGGAAGGGAAATGTGGGGTTAGAGCCCCCACACAGATTCCCCACTGAGCCTAGTGGAGCTGTGAGAAGAGGGTCACTGTCCTCCAGACCCCAAATGGTAGAGCCACTGACAGCTTGCACTGTGCATCTGCAAAAGCCACAGACACTCAATGAAAGCAGCCAGGACAGAGGCTGTACCCTGCAAAGCCACAGGGGCAGAGCTGCTCAAGACCATAGGAGCCCACTTCTTGCATCAGCATGACCTGGATGTGAGACATGGAGTGAAAGTAGATCATTTTAGAGCTTTTAGATTTAATGACTGCCCCACCTGGTTTTAGACTTGCATGGGGTCTGTAGCCCCTTTGTTTTGACCAATTTCTCCCATTTGGAATTGAAAATTTTACCCAATGCCTGTGCCTGCATTGTGTCTTTGAAGTAAATAACTTGTTTTTTTTTGTTTTACAGGCTCATAGGCAGAAGGGACTTGCCTTGTCTCAGACGAACTTTACACTTGGACTTTTGGGTTAATGCTGGAATGAATTGAGACTTTGGGGGACTTTGGGTTGGAAAGGCATGCTTGGTTTTGAAATGTGAAAGGTACATGAGATTTTGAGATTTGGGAGGGGCCAGGGGTGGGATGATATGGTTAGGCTTTGTGTCCCCACCCAAATCTCATCTTGAATGGTAATCCCCATAATCCCCACAGGTCAACAGAGAGACCAGGTGGAAGTAATTAAATCATGGGGGCAGTTTCTGATACACTTTACTCATGATAGTGAGTGAGTTCTCATGAGAACTGATGGTTTTATAAGGGGCTCTTCCTGCTTCACTCGGCACTTCTCCTTCCTGCTGCCTTATGAAGAAGGCACCTTGCTTACCCTTCACCTTCAGCCACAATTGTAAGTTTCCTGAGGCCACCCTAGCCATGCTGAACTATGAGTCAATTAAACCCCTTTCCTTTATAAATTACCCACTCTCAAGCAGTTCTTTATTGCAGGGGCCCTTGAAAACAGTATGCTGAGAATAGATAGGGCTCAAGGACAGTATCTCCAATTGAACTTTTAATGAACTCCCGTAGGCTCCAAGAAGGCAGACAAATAAGGAAGAGCATAGAGACAAGGAACTAAGCAGTAGGTTACATCTGGGTAAAGAAAGTTTGTTTTGCATTGTGTTCTTTCTGCTGACGTGAGGTTTATGGAGTATAAACAAAGTGAGGCAGAGGCTCTGGGTGCAGCCGCCATGTTCTCTGTATGTCTTGTCCTGTGTTGTCTTGTGTGTTCATTCCTTTGTTTAGGAAACATGCGGACCCCAACATTTATAGCAATATGAAAATGGACTAACACATCCTTGATCTCATAATAGGCCGTTTTACTGAAAAATATACCATTAGTAAAAATTAGGTACATGAAATCTGATTTTTCTAAGAAAATGCAATGGGAGTTCTTTTGTTTCAAAGGCCATGCGTTCATTGTTCATAGAAACAATTTCAAATGAACATTTAGATAGACCTGGCCAAAACAGTAAACAAAGCACAAAATTTTATTTAATATAAGCTAAAGCATCAAACCATACACAAGGCTTATTTTTGTGACTCCTGCCTTAATTTTATTCCATGTATTAGAATATTTAGTGAAGTAATTCTGACAGATACCTGTGAGGAAATGCCAAACCATTTTAATGGCAGCTGAAGACGTGATTCGGGAATGTTAGGTTTCTTCCTGTTGAGCTTTTTCTGTCTGTCTTTCTTTTAATTAAAGTTTTCATGTGGCAACATACTTTTCAGCATTAGGTATTAGATTTTTCAGCTACATCTGCTGTCAAAATTTTCCTCAAAATTGTTTGTGTTGGGGTGGCTGGAAAGATGGCTGAATAGGAGCAGCTCTGGTCTGCAGCTCCCAGTGAGATCAACACAGAAGGCGAGAGATTTCTGCATTTCCAACTGAGGTACCCAGTTCATCTCACTGGGGCTGGTTAGACAGTGGGTGCAGTCCACGGAGGGTGAATCAGGGTCATGCGTCGTGTCACCTGGAAAGTACAAAGGGTCAGGAAACTCCCTCCCCTAGCCAAGGGAAGCCAAGAGGGACTGTGCCATGAGGAATGGTGCATTCCAGCCCAGAAACTATAATTTTCCCACAGTTTTCACAACCCGCAGACCAGGAGATTCTCTCAGGTGCCTACACAAACAGGGCCCTGGGTTTCAAGCACAAAACTGGGCAGCCATTTGGGCAGACACTGAGCTACCTGCAGGAGTATTTTCTCACACCCCAGTGGCACCAGGAACTCCAGCGAGACAGAACCATTCACTCCCCCTGGAAAGAGGACTGAAACCAGGGAGCCAAGTGGTCTAGCTCAATGGATCCCAGCCCCACAGAGCCCAGAAAGCTAAGATCCACTGGCTTGAAATTCTCACTGCCAGCACAGCAGTCTGAAGTCAATCTGTGATGATTGAGCTGGTTGGGGGAGAGGCACCACCATTACTGAGGCTGGAGTAGGTAGTTTTCCCCTCACAGTGTAAAAAAAGCTTCAGGTAAGTTTGAACTGGGTGGAGCCCACCACAGCTCAGGAAAACCGCTGTAGCCTGACTGCCTCTCTATATTCCCCTCTCTGGGCACAGCATCTCTGAAAGAAAGGCAGCAGCCCCAGTCAGGGGCTTATAGGTAAAACTCCCATCTCCCTGTGACAGAGCACCTGGGGAAAGGGGTGGAGGTGGGCGCAGCTTTGGCAGACTTAAACATTCCTGCCTGCTGGCTCTGAAGAGAGCAGCGAATCTCCCAGGACAGCGCTCAAGCTCTGCTAAGGGACAGACTGCCTCCTCAAGTGGATACCTGACTGGGAGACATCTCCCAGCAGGCGGCAACAGATGCATCATACTAGAGAGCTCTGGCTGGCATCTGGCAGGTGCACCTCTGGGACAAAGCTTCTAGAGGAAGAAACAGGCAGCAAACTTTGCTGTTTGGCAGCCTTCACTGGTGATACACAGGCAAACAGGGTCTGGAGTGGACCTCCAGTAAACTCCAGCACACCTGCAGCAGAGAGGCCTGACTGTTAGAAGGAAAACTAACAAACAGAAAGGAATAGCAACAACTTCAACAAAAATGCCATCCACACAAAAATCTCATCTGAAGGTCACCAGCATCAAAGATCAAAGGTAGATAAATCCACAAAAATGAGGAAAAACCAGCGCAAAAAGGCTGAAAATTCCAAAATCCAGAATACCTCTTCTCATCCAAAGCATCACAACTCCTCACCAGCAAGGGAACAAAACTGGATGGAGAATGAGTTTGACAAATTGACAGAAGTAGGCTTCAGGAGGTCAGTAATAACGAACTACTCCGAGCTAAAGGAGCATGTTATAACCCAATGCAAGGAAACTAAGAACCTTGAAAAAAGGTTAGAGGAATTGCTAACTAGAATAACCAGTTTAGGGAAGAACATAAACGACCTGATGGAGCTGAAAAACACAGCACAAGAACTTCGTGAAGCATACACAAGTATCAATAGCCAAATCGACCAAGCAGAAGAAAGGATATCAGAGATTGAACATCAACTTAATGAAATAAAGCATAAAGACAAGATTAGAGAAAAAAGATTGGAGAGGAATGAGCAAAGCCTCCAAGTAAATGGGACTATGTGA
>NW_012102232.1:2464134-2466617 GCF_000951045.1 Mandrillus leucophaeus | reverse complement strand
TTCAACAAAAATGCCATCCACACAAAAATCTCATCTGAAGGTCACCAGCATCAAAGATCAAAGGTAGATAAATCCACAAAAATGAGGAAAAACCAGCGCAAAAAGGCTGAAAATTCCAAAATCCAGAATACCTCTTCTCATCCAAAGCATCACAACTCCTCACCAGCAAGGGAACAAAACTGGATGGAGAATGAGTTTGACAAATTGACAGAAGTAGGCTTCAGGAGGTCAGTAATAACGAACTACTCCGAGCTAAAGGAGCATGTTATAACCCAATGCAAGGAAACTAAGAACCTTGAAAAAAGGTTAGAGGAATTGCTAACTAGAATAACCAGTTTAGGGAAGAACATAAACGACCTGATGGAGCTGAAAAACACAGCACAAGAACTTCGTGAAGCATACACAAGTATCAATAGCCAAATCGACCAAGCAGAAGAAAGGATATCAGAGATTGAACATCAACTTAATGAAATAAAGCATAAAGACAAGATTAGAGAAAAAAGATTGGAGAGGAATGAGCAAAGCCTCCAAGTAAATGGGACTATGTGAGAAGACCAAACCTACGTTTGATTGGTGTACCAGAAAGTGATGGGGAGAATGGAACCAACTTGGAAAACACTCTTCAGGATACTATCCAGGAGAACTTCCCCAACCTAGAAAGTCAGGCCAACATTCAAATTCGGGAAATACAGAGAACACCACAAAGATACTCCTCGAGAAGAGCAACCCCAAGACATATAATCACCAGATTCACCAAGGTTGAAATGAAGGAAAAAACATTAAGGGCAGACAAAGAGAAAGGTCAGGTTACCCACAAAGGGAAGCCCATCAAACTAACTGAAGATCTCTTTGCAGAAACCCTATAAGCCAGAGGAGGGTGGGGACCAATATTCAACATTATTAAAGAAAAGAATTTTCAACCCAGAATTTCATAACCAGCCAAACTAAACTTCATAAGTAAAGGAGAAATAAAATCTTTTAAAGACAAGCAAATGCTGAGAGATTTTGTCACCATCAGACATGCCTTACAAGAGCTCCTGAAGGAAGCACTAAACATAGATAGGAGCAACCGGTACCAACCACTGCAAAAACATGCCAAATTATAAAGACCATTGATGCTATGAAGTAACTGCATCAATTAATGGACGAAATAACCAGCTGGCGATATAATGACAGGATCAAATTCACACATAGCAATATTAACCTTAAATGTAAATGAGCTAAATGCCCCAATTAAAAGACACAGACTGGCAAATTAGATAAAGAGTCAAGACCCATCAGTCTGCTGTATTCAGATGTCCCATCTCACATGCAAAGACACACATAGGATCAAAAGAATGGGATGCAGGAAGATCTAGCAAGCAAATGGAAAGCAAAAAAAAGCAGGGGCTGCAATCCTGGTCTCTGATAAAACAGACTTTAAACCGACAAAGATCAAAAGAGACAAAGAAGGCCATTACATAATGGTAAAGGGATCAATTTAACAAGAAGAGCTAGCTATCCTAAATATACATGCACCCAATACAGGAGCACCCAGATTCATAAAGAAAGTTCTAAGAGACCTACAAAGAGACTTAGACTCCCACACAATAATAGTGGGAGACTTCAACACCCCAGTGTCAATATCAGACAGATCACCCAGACAGAAAATTAACAAGGATATTCAGGACTTGAACTCAATTCTGGACCAAGTGGACCTAATAGACATCTACATAACTATCCACCCCAAATCAACAGAATATACATTATACATATCTCAGCACCACATCACACTTATTCTAAAGTTTACCATGTAATCGGAAGTAAAACTCTCTTCAACAAATGCAAAAAAAAATTGGAAATCATAATAGTCTCTCAGACCACAGTGCAATCAAATTAGAACTCAGGATTAAGAAATCTACTCAAAACCACACAACTACATGGAACAGAACAACCTGCTCCTAAATGACTACTGGGTAAATGACGAAATTAAGGCAGAAACAAATAAGTTCTTTGAAACCAGTGAGAACAAAGATATAACATACCAGAATATCTGGGACACAGCTAAAGCAGTCTGTAGAGGGAAATTTATAGCACTACATGCCCACAGGAGAAAGCAGGAGTGATCTAAAATCAACACCTTAACATCACAATTAAAAGAACTAGAGAAGCAAGAGCAAACAAATTCAAAAGCTAGCAGAAGACAAGAAATAACTAAGATCACAGCAGAACTGAAGGAGATAGAGACACAAAAAACCCTTCAAAAAAATCAATGAATCCAGGAGCTGGTTTTTCGAAAAGATTAACAAAATTGATAGACCGCTAACAAGACTAATAAAGAAGAAAAGACAGAAAAATCAAATAGACACAATAAAAAATGATATAGGGGATATCACCACTGATCCCACAGAAATACAAATTACCATCAGGGAATACAATAAACACCTCTACGTAAAATAAACTAGGAAATCTAGAAGAAATGGATAAATTCCTGGACACATACA
>NW_012102232.1:2454497-2463644 GCF_000951045.1 Mandrillus leucophaeus | reverse complement strand
AAAAGGCCTTCGACAAAATTCAACAGCCTTTCATGCTAAAAACTCTCAATAAACTAGGTATCAATGGAATGTATCTCAACATAATAAGAGCTATTTATGTCAAACCCATAGACAATATAATACTGAATGGGCAAAAACTGGAAGCATTCCCTTTAAAAACTGGCATAAGACAAGGATGCCCTCTCACCACTCCTGTTCAACAGAGTATTGGAAGTTCTGGCCAGGACAATCAGGCAAGAGAAAGAAATAAAGGGTACTCAAACAGGAAGAGAGGAAGTCAAATTGTCCCTGTTTGCAGATGACATGATTGTGTATTTAGAAAACCCCATCATCTCAGCCCAAAATCTCCTTAAGCTGACAAGCAACTTCAGCAAAGTCTTAGGATATAAAATCAATGTGTAAAAATCACAAGCATGTCTATATACCAATAATAGACAAGCAGAGAGTCAAATCATGAGTGAACTCCCATTCACAATTGCTACAAAGAGAATAAAATACCTAGGAATACATCAAATACAAGGGATGTGAAGGACCTCTTCAAGGAGAACTACAAACTACCGCTCAAGGAAATAAGAGAAGACACAAACAAATGGAAAAACGTTCCATGCTCATAGATAGGAAGTATCAATATTGTGAAAATGGCCATACTGCCCAAGGTAATTTATAGATTCAATGCTATCCCCATCAAGTTACCATTGACTTTCTTCACAGAATTAGAGGAAATCTACTTTAAATTTCATATGGAACCAAAGAAGTGCTCGTATAGCCAAGACAATCCTAAGTAAAAATGTGAAAGCTGGAGACGTCACAGTACCTGACTTCAAACTATACTACAAGGCTACAGTAATCAAAACAGCATGGTGCTGGTACCAAAACAGATATATAGACAAACGGAACAGAACAGAGGCCTCAGAAATAATACCACAAATCTATAACCATCTGGTCTTCAACAAACCTGACAAAAGCAAGCAATGGGGAAAGAATTCCCTATTTAATAAATGGTGTTGGGAAAACTGGCTAACCATATGCAGAAAACTGAAACTGGACCTCTTCCTTACATCTTATACAAAAATTAACTCAAGATGGATTAAATACTTAAACATCAGACCTAAAATCATAAAAACCCTAGAAGAAAACCTAGGCAATACCATTCAGGACATAGGCTTGGGCAAAGACTTCATGACTAAAACACCAAAAACAATGGCAACAAAAGCCAAAATTAACAAATAGTAACTAATTAAACTAAAGATCTTCTGCACAGCTAAAGAAACTATCATCAGAGTGAACAGGCAACCCACAGAATGGCAGAAAAATTTTGCAATCTATCCATCTGACAACAGGTCAATATTCAGAATCTACAGGGAGCTTAAACAAATTTACAAGAAAAAAACAAACAACCCCATCAAAAAGTTGCAAAGGATATGAACAGACATTTCCCAAAAGAAAACATTTATGCAGCCAACAAACATATGAAAAAGCCCATCATCACTTGTCATTAGAGAAATGCAAATCAAAACCACACTGAGATACCTCCTCATGGCAGTTAGAATGGTGATCATTAAAAAGTCAGGAAACAACAGATGCTGGAGAGAATGTGGAGAAATGGAACGCTTTTACACTATTGGTTATGCTTTTACACTATTATGCCTTTACATTGTAGTTCAACCATTGTGAAAGACAGTGTGGCGATTCTTAAAGGATGTAGAACCAGAAATACCATTTGACCCAGCAATTCCATTACTGGATATGTACCCAAAGGATTATAAATTATTCTACTATAAAGACACATGCACACATATGTTTATTGTAGCACTGTTCGCAGTAGCAGAGACTTGGAACCAATCCAAATGCCCATCAATAACAGATTGGATAAAGAAAATGTGGCACATATACACCATAAAATAGTATGCAGCCATTGAAAAGGATGAGTTCATGTCCTTTGCAGGGACATGGATTAGCCTAAAACCATCACTCTCAGCAAACTAACACAGGAACAGAAAACCAAACACCACGTTTTCACTCATAAGTGGGAGCTGAACAATGAGAACACATGGAGACAGGGAGGGGAACATCACACACAGGGACCTGTCATGGGGGCAGGGGACTACTGGAGGGATAGCATTAGGAGAAATACCTAATGTAGATGATGGGTTGATGGGTGCAGCAAACCATCATGTCACGTGTATATTTATGTACCAAACCTGCACGTTCGGCACATGTATCCCTGAACTTAAAATATATATTAAAAAAGGTTTTGTTTGCCTGCCATAACTTTAACAAGTGGTAACACAGTTACATCTGGCAAAACACCGTAAATATGAAATTCACTAACTTGGATCCCTGTCCTATGTTGAGGACAATGACATGAAGTCTCAGTGTGGTAGCATGCTGCAGGAAGCAAACATTACAACTATTCATAACTGCAATCTACACAGTTTTAACCATTGACAGCCATTTCACAAGGTATAATGCTGCCCACAAAGAAGTTTTACAGGAAAGAGTTGATGGTACAACAATTAGAGAAACACCCAATAATCAAATTATTCTGCTGATGAGTTTTCCAATCTATACAAGCCCGCATTGTCTGCCATAAGGGAAAATGAGTTCTTATCTCAAGTTAGGATGCCAGTCTTCAATTTCTGCCTTCTCTGTTTCCTAGCCTTGCCACCTTGTACAATTTACTTCACCTCTCTAAGCTTCAGAGCTGTTTCTTTTTGAATCTGTAAATTAGGAATAATAATAATAGCGCCAACCTCACAGGGTTGCTGTGAGGACCAAATAATAATTTGTGAAAAGGATTCAACATGGTGTCTGGCACCAGCAGATACTTAGTAAATGTCGCCTGCCAGTGACATCATCGTCATAATCATCGTCATTGTTATCATTTCTTTTAACAGACTGTTTGAACTTACTTGATCTTCCCTGGGCCATCTAACTTCTTTTTTTTCACTTCCATGAGGTTTGCATCCCAACATCTGGAGCAATGTTTCTCAACCCTTTTCACTCCATTTCAATAAGCTTAAGACTTCATGTAGTGCACTCCATATTTTGACATGCTACCTTCAGCATCATTGAAAATCTTCTTAGATATTTGGGGCATTTCATTCTAATGTCATTTGGCTTTACTTTCTGTAGCTGGTATTATGAAATTAATTATTTTTTTATTCCTCCAGACTTCTATGCTCCTGTTATCTCATTCATATTCATCCCCCACAGCACAGCATCCTTCTTTCTATCCTCAAAGAGTTGACTGGGGGTAACAGACAAGCAACTCAATAACCTCAACATGACTTTAAGAATTTTTCTAGTGCATGAATAAAAGAGAGTGCAACAGATTTAAGTTGGGATGGAGGGCAGATGCTCTTCTATACAATTCTTCTGCCTTCTAACACTCCTCAACCGCTTGTTAAAGGATCTTTTGCTGGTCAGCCTTCTCATTCACTTGAAAATTGTCTTGTGCTAGTCATCACCACCCTCTTCCCAGAAGAAGAAGACCCCACTAGCTCAAAAATAAGATTTCAATGAACTATCTTAACAGTAAAGAATAGACCACACTAATTCATATTAAAAAGATTAAATAATTGCTGGCTCAAAGTACTAGCTTATTCTAATTTCAGGTCTCCATATTGAAATTCCATCCCTCACCCCACTTAGCTTGGTAATAAAACTGTAAAGCAAGAAAATCAAGAATTTCCAGTGTCCTCCCAGAAGATCTACATTAAAATCTTGAGCTACTTATCCCTAAGGGCTACATTCCCAAAGGTGGAATTTCCGTGTGACTGGCTCATGTGTATGTGTGTTTGGAGTGGGGGAAAGTGGGGAGGTTTGCCTGGATGTGAACAATTACCCCTTACATAGCTCTTTGGAAAGTATGAATTTTTTGCATATTAAGTGGTCTTAGAGTAGGCCCTATCTACGAAGAGAAAATTTCAAACCTGATACATGTATTGCTGTGGCAAATAAATGGTCCTTTGCAAATGTGTAAGTATCCTTTTTACAGTAGGTAGCTTATGTAAGGGAGAAACATTATTTAAAACAAAATGTAGGAGTATGGAATGATTATGAAGTTTCAAGGTAGATTCTTATGCTGTTGGAATCTTTGAGAAATGAAGCTTAACCCAAAATGATTTGAGAAGATGAATCAGAGGTTAGAGAACACCACACAAATACATCTGCTGTCTAAAGCTAAATTGCTTTTGGGCATTCCTCCATCTGTAAAGAGGCAGGAGACAAGATTAATGTTTGTTTGACATTCTAGCCATTAGGTATAAAGTTTAGTCTTCAGTGAGGAAAGGGAATCACTTGTAGTTTCAAAAAATGGGGGACGGAAAGCCTTCAGCTAAGGAAGGTAACATTTAGACAAGATATTAGGAAAAAGAATGTTCTCATGAACAAGAGTCATAAAGTATTAGAGCAGGTTCCCAAGAGAAATCAAAGGAGCTTCTGTGCAAAAAAAAACCGCAATGGTTTCATTAAGATGTTATAGAAATATAAGGAATGGTTTGAAAAATGCAAGTGGAAACAAGGCTTTTTCTAATTCTAAGGCCTAATAGGTCAGGAGGCTAGACCACTCAATAACAAGCCATGTTCAAGGCCATAGGGAAAAATAGTAATTCCCAGGAAAATGGCACTATATTGATGAAAACCACAGAGATTAAAGAATCTCCTCCTTCAAACTTATATCTAAAAATTCTTTCATAAATACACCAAGATATGCAAAACAGGTCAAAAAGGAAAGAATCACGGGTAAGCATGGGGAAGCGCAGAACTTCAGATAATTTCAAACAAATGAACATATACATTTTTAATATCCTGAAGCCTGGGAACAGAACAATACTTCATGAACTTGCAGATCCCTTCATAGGAAGGCCAAAGGCCAGGCATTTATGTATATATATAATAGATCAGTTTTTCAAAATCTTCAAGAAAGACATCTGTAGTTCCAGTTTATAATCCAAAAGGAACATACTGTGTTCCTGTTACCTGATCCATAATTACGTGTTCCATTAAAGGCAGCAAAACTTATTTTAAACTATACTTATGAAAACCCAAATAAAATTATAAATCTGGGATCCCCTCCCCAGACTAAAAAGTCTAGTTTAGTTGTTTTAGTTTTAAAATTTGATCCCAAGAACCTTCTATGTTTTGGTCAAATAATCAGTTCTAAAGTAAAAAATTCATTCAATCAGCCACTCGTGTTGACACAGCTCCTAACATTTAATTTGACATATTTTTTACTGAAATAACCTATTATTATTGCATTGTGATGATACAGCTTTATGGTTATTAGTTGTTTAGCAAGGCCACAAAAAGTAGAGATATATGATGGACAATATGACTGAAATATCTGTCTCCCCATCAGTGGGCAGAGTTGATGTGGTTCATTTGGCTGGCTAAGCCATGAAATTTCTATCTCCTGCCTCTATGTTTCCCATTCTCATTCCAAGACAATGAACATCACTGAGAGTAAAATAATTTTTCAAAATTTGAAGAAATCTGTATTCCAGTTAGTATGGCTATGTAACAAATTATCCCCAAATTCTGTGGCTTAAAACAGTAGTAATCACTTATTATTTCTCATAGCTTCTGTAAATCGGGAATTCAGAAGCTGATCACTTGAGCCATCCAGGCTCAGGGTCTCCCTTGAGGTTGCAGTTAACCGAAGGCTTTAGTAGGGCTAGAAGATCTGCTTCCAAGGTAACTCACTCACTTTCTTGGCCAGTTGGTGCTGGTCTTTGGCTAAGGTAGCACTTCCTCTCCATGTGGACCACTCCACAGAGTTGCTTTAGTATCCTCAGAGCATGGCAGATGGCTTCCTCCAGGGCAAGCGATCCAAAAGAGCAAGGCTGAAGTTGCAATGCCTTATATGACCTGGCTTTGGGAGTCACACATCTTTACTTCTACTGTATTCCACTGGTCACACTAGGACAGTCCTGATTCAGCATAAGGGACGACAGACTTGCATGAATAACAGAAGGCTAAGATTATTAGAGCTTATCTCAGTAGCTGGCTACCACAATCAAGTAGAAGCAATATACTGATAAGACACTTGTGAACACGTAAGTCATTCATTGAATGCAAAGTTTTCCTTAGCCACCTGAGATCACTGAATTGTTATTATTGTTTCACACCCAAGCTGGGTAACACTTTTTTCTTCTTGGTCTTAGGGGCATCATGTCTTCTCCTTCAGGTTTCAGGTTTCAGGTATGACTTATCAGGTTCATGTTGAAAATGCCTATTTTTACAGACCCTAGAACACCATCTGGTGGTTCTAGCCTCCATAGGATTCCACTTAGCCATTTGTAAATTTGTTCATTTAACAAACATTTATTAAATGCCTACTGTGTCCTAGGGATACAATGTTGAACAAAATATACAAGCTCCCTAGTCTCCTTTCCCTAGTGAAGGAAAACAAACAATGAAAAAGAGACAAACAAATATGAAGATAACAGACAATGGTAAACACTAGAATGAAAATAACTGGATAGATAAGGAAAGGCTAGCAAAGGTGTTTCATTATGTGACGAAAAAGACTTCTCTGAGGAAGCAGAGTCCTAGATAACAAAGATGCAAATATTTTGCGGGGAGAACATTTCAGGCAGAAGGAAGTCAGCACAAAGTCCCCGAGAGAAGAACAAGCTTGATGTGTGTTAGGAACAAAATAAGGTTTAAAGGCTGGAGCACAGTGGGCAAGGGTGAGAGAAGAATGACATGAGTGGGTAGTGGTCATATCTCGTACAGATATATTGACCAGGGAACGGTTTAGGTCTAATCTCAAGGGTAACTGCAAGACATTGTAAGGTCCTTTATCTTAAAATAAATGCTCATTTTCTTGTCTTCATTTCTTTCTTATTTTCTTCCTTCCTACAGTGCAGCTTCTCTAAAATGGGTTCCTTTCTCCTTCCAGACACACAGAAGAATTACATTTCTCTACTCTCTTGCAGGCAGATGGGGACATCTGAGTACTAATGGCCAACTGATTATGAGTAGAAGTAACATCAAAGCCTTTGTCCGTGGAAAGCCTGCAATTCTCTCTTCTTCTATCATAGCAATGGAGGTCACATACTTCAAATGGTACGCAGCTAGTAAGGTGGTAAAGCCTTCATCAGACTGGGTCCTTGAGTGACTAGGTAATGGGTGCAAGAAACAAAACTTTTGTGTGTGTCTTAAACTGCTAAGAGTTTGGAGTTGTTAGTTAACAGAATATAGCCTAGACTATTCTCATTTCCAAAGTGTTCTTCCAAGGAAAATAAGTTCTAAATTGAATTGTTGCTGGTCAACCCAAATCTTTCTGTTATAGCCACTGCTGGTTGGTCCCATAATATAAATTAATTCATAATTCTTTCTGACTTTCAGTTTCTCTGAACAATTCAATTTATTTTCCAGTTCTGTTCCCACCTTGAGTCACTAGGAGATGCAGTGTTGTCACCACTTATTAGTAAATCACAAAACTAACATTTATAAGGTCCGTGTTTTCTTATTCAGAGGAGGGAATGGAGTTCATTACTTAAGTTTGGGGAAAAGAAGATATATCTTGTTCACAAACTGCTGCCATCCAGATGTTGGGAAAAATTTCAGAAGGGGAAGTAAGACATAGAGAAGCCAACTCCATTCTGTGCTTGAGATGACACATAGCACCCAACAGGGAAAATAGAATTGCTTATTGTTTATATTTTTCCTCTCAGAGCCATTCATAATTACACACATTTAATTTTTGCTAACTTCCTCAAGGTTCATTTCATTCATTGTTTAAAAAGCACTATCGGTAAAGAAAATCTTCATCTGTGTTACATGGCAGCTTGATGCTTCTGCCAGGAATATATTGTATATGGGAATTCCAAGCAACGCAAACAAGCTTAGAAAGATTTAATTTCTTTCAAATGTCCTTCTTGGCTCATACCAATTCATCCAGGCACGGCATTCTTTAAGCCATTTCCAATTTCTCTGATCAAACAGGCTGGACTATTACCTGGGGGTTTTGGCTCCATCCAAGAAACCTGCTTTACCAAACCATCTTTAAAGCTCCTGGATTCCTTCTATTTAGTGAGACTCACATGTCATATGGTCTACATTTTCACCTTCTGAACCATGTCCTAGACATCTTACTGGAACAACTTACTGCAATCACACATGATCTTTCCAAAGATATTTTCTTATCCTAAAAGCTCAAATAATAGTTCATATTATGGCAGAACTGTTCAAAAATTCTGCACGCATGAAGAAGACATTAAACCAAGAGTACCTCCCCTTTCAGTTTGGGTTTTATGTCCTAAGGCTGGGTAGTATTGAAAAGACAGTGGGTAACAAAGAAATATACAAGTTATTAAATGTTTCAGGTAAAACCAACCTAGAATTATCTGAGAATCATTCACAAGCAGCAAGTTTATGAAGGGTTTTTGATGTACACGAGCCATGTGCCTACAGGAAAATATCTCAGAATCCTGGAGAGTCTCCTCCTATGCCTTCACAGAACAAACTTCATTAATCTTCTCAGTTTATGAGGGCAGTAATAATGGAGCCAAGACAGAGGCCTGATCTCTCTTCTAGGCCAGTTAACTTTCCTAAGGTACGTGGCCAAAAACAGGAACACTGGCCCCTCATTAATCATGTAAAAAGCAGCATTTGCTCAGCACATACTCTATGTACAGCATAGGCATTTTGCACACTTATTTTTGGTTCCAAAGTTGAACTTAAGAGAATAAATAGGTGAAATAATAAATAACCAAAATTTGGTAAATCTTTCAAAATCACCCTTACCTTCTTGAGGGCCTCCTTTGTACCAGGCATTTTCATAAAAGACATCCCATTTAATCCTTAGAACTCTGTAAAGCAATTTTTGTTTTCCCATTTAGCGTATGAGAAAAACTAAAGCTCAGAATCACAAAATGGCTTACTTAACTGAGATCATATAGATGGTAAGTTCAGAGTTAGAACCTAAACCCAGATCCTGAGCTTCTTCCCTTCCTATCTGGTGCTTTTCCAAGCCTGCGAAGGAAGAGAAGACCACAGTTAATACTTGAAACATATCTTATTTAAATACCAAAGGCAGTAAATTCTGGGTAAAGATTGTTTCCCCAGTCATTCATCTTTGTGAGTTCTTAGCTAAGTAAATAGTATTTAACCCAGTGAAGTTTTGATTGTCAAATC
>NW_012102232.1:2438035-2453672 GCF_000951045.1 Mandrillus leucophaeus | reverse complement strand
TTTTTGCAGAAATGGAAAAGCTGTTCCTAAAATTCATATGAAATTATAAGGGAACCCAAATCACCAAAATTAGCTTGAAAACAAAGTTTGAAGTGCTCACACTTCCAAGTTTCGTAACTTACTATAAAGCTATAGTACGTAAAATGGTATGATACCAGCATAAAGATGGGCATATAGATCAATGAAATAAAATTTTGAGTCCAGAAATAAATCCAAACATCTATTATCAAATTTATTTTCAATAAGCATGCCAAGACCATTCAATAAGGAAAGAATAGTCTCTTCCATAAATGGTGCTGGGGCAACTGGAAATCCAGATGACATAACAGTGAAGTCAGACCGTTACCTCAAATAAGACACAAGGACTGTCATAGCACGAATGTTTCTGTCCTCCTCAAAATTCAAACATTGAAGTTATAACCCCAATGTGATGGTATTTGGAGATGAGATTTGGGGGAGAAAATTAGAGTTAGATGAACTCAGGAGGATAAGGCCTTTGATTGGATTAGTGCCTTTACAGGAGGGGATACAAAAGAGCTGTCTCTTCACTATGAGGACACAGTGAGAAGACAGCTGTCTGAAGGCCAAGAAGAGAATCCCAACTAGAAACTGACCATGGGGCACCTTGATTTTAGATGTCCCAGATTCCACAAATGTGAGCAATAAAATTCTGGTGTTTGTCACCCAGTCTATGGTATTTTCTCATGCAGCCTGAACAGACTAATATAAACATTAACTCAAAATGGATCAATAATCTAAATGTAAGAGCTAAAACTACAAATTTATTAGAAGAAAGGATAGGAATAAATCTTTATGACCTTGGATTTGATTTCTTAGATATACAACAAAAGTATAAGCAAAGAAAGAAAAAAGTAAATTAGACTCTATCAAAATTAGACACTTTTGTGCATCAAAGGACAGCATACTCCAAGCTGGAATAACAGCCCCATGAGCCAGACCCCAAGTTCATTGACCCACCATGTGCATACCCACACCCCAACCTGAGAAGCAACCTGGAAAGCCCACTCCCAGCAAGCCACATCACTGCCACCACAAACTCTCTCAGCCTCAGCCACTGAAACACTCACAAATGTCCCTAATGTGGATTACAGATGAAGAAACTTCACTAACACTACACTAGTGTGTCCACCTAGAACCAAGGTCAGTGCACCCCTCACCAAACTGACATCCCAAGACCCATTCACATGAATAAGTCTTTTCCTATGAAACTTACTCCACAAAATTTGAAAAAACAACTTTTCCACCAGATGTGTAGAAATTAATGTAGGGACACATCAAGCATAGAAAAGCAAAGAAATATGACACCACCAAAGGAAAACAATGATTCTCCAACAATGGTCCCCAATCATAAGGAAACATATGAAATGCCAGCAAAAAGAATTCAAAATAATGATCTTAAATAAATTGAGTGAAATCAAATAGAATACAGGTAGACAATTGAATGAAATCACAAAACAATTTGTGTTTGAATGAGAAGTTCAGAAAAGAGATAGATATCATAAACAAGAACCAAACCGAAATCCTACAACAAAAAAATTCAATGAGTGAAATAAAAAATACAACTGACAGCTTCAACAACAGACTAAACCAAGCAGAAGAAATAACTTCTAAACTTGAAGAAAGGTGTTTTGGAATAACACAGGCAGACCAAAAATGAAAAATAATAATTTAAAAAGCCTACAAGATTGACGGGACATCATTAAGCAAACAAATATTCATATAATGGGCATTCCTGATGGCAAAGCAAGGGGAAAAGGTGAGGAAAACACATATTAAATGAAATAATAGTTAAAAACATCCCAGGTGTTGGGAGAGATGGGCATTCAGGTTCAAGAAACTCAAAGAAGCCAAAATATATTCAATCCAAAAGGTCCTCACCATAGAACGTTATAGTCAAGTTGTCAAAACTCCCACTCCCACCAACAGTGTAAAAGCCTTCTTATTTCTCCACATCCTCTGCAGCATCTGTTGTTTCCTGACTTTTTAATGATTGTCATTCTAACTGGCATGAGATGGTATCTCATTGTGGTTTTGATTTGCATTTCTCTAGTGAACAGTGATGATGAGCATTTTTCTTATGTCTGTTGGCTGCATAAATGTCTTCTTTTGAGAAGTGTCTGTTCATATTCTTTGTCCACTTTTTGATGGGGTTGTTTGGTTTTTTTTTTTGTAAATTTGTTTAAGTTCTTTGTAGACTCTAGATATTAGCCCTTTGTCAGATGGATAGATTGCAAAGATTTTCTCCCATTCTGTAGGTTACCTATTCACTCTGATGATAGTTTCTTTTGCTGTGCAGAAGATCTTTAGTTTAATTAGATCCCATTTGTCAATTTTGGCTTTTGTTGCCAATGCTTTTGATGTTTTAGTCATGAAGTCTTTGCCCAAGCCTATGTCCTGATGGTATTGCCTAGGTTTTCTTCTAGGATTTTTATGGTTTTGGGTCTTACATTTAAGTCTTTAATCCATCCTAAGTTAATTTTTGTATAAGGTGTAAGGACGAGATACAGTTTCAGCTTTCTACATATAGCTAGCCAGTTTTCCCAGCACCATTTATTAAATGTAGAATCCTTTCTGCATTGCTTGTTTTTGTCAGATTTGTTAAAGATCAGATGGTTGCAGATGTGTGGTGTTATTTCTGAGGTCTCTGTTTTTTCCATTAGTCTATATATCTGTTTCGGTTACTGTAGCCTTGTAGTATAGTTTGAAGTCAGGTAGCGTGATGCCTCCAGCTTTTTTCTTTTTGCTTAGGATTAGAGCCAGACCCTGTCTCTTAAAGAATATCTGCCTATCAATAGACGTCTATTTATTGTCTTTTTCTTTTTAAAGAAAAGATCTTAATAGATGAGATACAGACATAGACATAGAGATCGATAGATAAATAGGTAGATAGATAGATAGATAGATAGATAGATAGATAGATAGATAGATAGATAGATAGATAATGTCAATGACATTCTTCATAGAAATTTTTTTAAATCCTGAAATTTGTATGGAACCGCAAAAGACTCATAATAGCCAAAGCAATCCTAAGGAAAAAGAATAAATCTGGAGATACCATCACACTACCAAACTTCAAAATACACTACAAAATTATAGTAACCAAAACATCATGGTACAGGCATAAAAAACAGATGCGTAGACCAGTGGAACAGAATAGAGATCCCAGAAATTAATCCAGGTATCTACAGTGAAGTGATTTTTGACAAAGGTGCCAAGAACACTAATTGGGAGAAGGGCAGGATCTTCAATAAATGATGTTGGGAAAAATGGATATCTATATGCAGAAGAATAAAACTAGACCCTCGCCTCTCACCCTATACAAAAATCAACTCAACATAGATCAAAGATCTAAATGTAAGACCCAAAACTATGGAACTGCTATAAGAAAACATAGGGTAAATGCTTCAAGACATTTGTCTGGGGAAAGATTTTATAAATAAGACTTCAAAAGCACAGGTAACAAAAGCAAAAATAAACAAATGGAATCATCTCAAACTAAATACTTTCTGCACAGCAAAGGAAACAACCAACAGAGTGAAAAGAAAACCTAGAGAATGGAATTAAATATTTTCAAATTATTTATCCAACAGGGAATTCATATCCAAAATACACAAGGCACTCAAACATTTCAACAACAACCAAAAAGAAGAAAAAAACAAACCAAACAAATACCCCCACATAAATATTGGCAAATGATCTGAACATTCATTTCACAAAAGAAGACATACATATGGCCAACAAATATATGAAAAAATGCTCAACATCACTAATTATCAGGAAAATGTAAATTAAAACCACAGTGAGATATCATATCACCACACTTAGGATGGCTATTATCCAAAAGACAAAAAATAGCAAATGCCTACTGAGGATCCAGAGAAAAGGAAGCTCTTATACACTGTTGGTAGAAGTGTAAACTAGTGCAAGCACTATGGAGAACAGTACGGAGTTTCCTGAACAAAACTAAAAATACAATTATCATATGATCCACTAATCCCATTACTGGGCATTTATTCAAAGAAAAGAAAATCAGTATATTGAAGAGACAACTGCACCCATATATTTATTGCAGCACTATTCACAATAGCCAAGATATAGAATCAACCTAGATGTGCAAGAACAGATGAATGGTTAAAGAAAATGTGGCATATACACACAATGGAATACTATTCAGCCATGAAAAAGACATGGATGCAACTGGATACAACTGAAGGACATTATGCTCAGTAAAATAAGCCAGAAACAGAAAGTTAAACACCACATGTTCTCACTCATAAGTGGAAGCTAAAAGAAAGCTCTCATAGAAGTAAAATGAAGAAAAGAGAGTTCTAGAGCAGCAATTCTCAACCTTTTTGGCACCAGGGACCAGTTTCATGGAAGACAATTTTTCCACGGATGGGAATGGGAGTGGGAGTTGTGGGACGGTTTCGGGGTGAAACTGTTCCACCTCAGATCATCAGACATTCGATTATCATAAGGAAAGTGCAACCTAGATCCCTCACATATGCAATTCACAGTGAGGTTTGTGGCTCTTATGAGAATCTAATGCCTCTGCTAATTACAGGAAGCAGAGCTCAAGGCGGTAATGAGGTCTGTGGCTCCTATGAGAATCTAATGCCTCTGCTGCTCTGACAGGAGGTGGAGCTCAGGCAGTAATGCTCACTGGCCTGCCGCTCACCTCCTGCTGTGCAGCCTAGTTCCTAGCAGACCATGGACCCATACCAGTCTTCATCCCTGGGGCTGGGGACACCTGTTCTAGAGAATGGGAAGGGTACAGGGAAGGGAAGAGATTTGTTAAAGGTTACAAAATTACAGCTAGATAGGAGAAACAAATTACGGTGTTCTATAACACTGTAAGATGACTATAGTAAACAATAATATATCATCAAGTTTCAAATAGCTAGAAGGAGGATATTGAATATTCCCAACACAAAGAAATGATAAATGTTTGGGCCAGGTGCAGTGGCTTATGCCTGTAATCCCAGCACTTTGGGAGGTAGAGGCAGGTGGATCACCTGTGGTCAAGAGTTCAAGACCAGCCTGGTCAACATGGCAAAACCCCATCTCTACTAAAAATACAAAAAATTAGCCGGATGTGGTGGTGGGCGCCTGTAATCCCAGCTACTTGAGAGGCTGAGGCAGGAAAATTGCTTGAACCGGGAGGCAGAGTGTACTCCAACCTGGGAAACAGCAAGATTCTGTCTCAAAAAAAGAAACGATAAATGTTTGAGATGATGGATATGCCAATTACCTGATCTGATCACTATATATTATATATTGAAACCACTACATAAAATGGTATTCAAGAAGCGGTGTGGTCTTATACAAGGATCACTAGGTTTGGGGCTGGAAACTTTGTCCCACTCCCAGCCTTGCCACTTACTAGCTGTGTAACTTTAGGCTTATTACTTAACATTTCTGTGTTTCAATTTTCCCACAAAAATACGATCTGACTTGCTGATACCCAGTATTGATTGATATGTCTGTTATGGGTTGAATTGTGTATCAACCTCCACATTTATATGTTGGAGCTCTAACCCCAAGTACCTCAGAATATGGCCGTATTTGGACATAGGGACTTTAAAGAGGTAACTAAGTTAAAATGAGGCCATTAGGGTGAGCCTTAATCCAATCTGACTGGTGTCCTAATAAGAAGAGTGTATTAGTCCATTCTCACACTGCTATGAAGAAATACCCAAGACCGGTAACTTATAAAGAAAAGAGGTTTAATTGACTCACTGTTCCACATGGCTGGGGAGGCCTCAGGAAACTTACAGTCATGCTGGAAGGGGAAGCAAGCATATCCTTCTTCACATGGCAGCAGGAAAGAGAAGTACAGAGCAAAGTAGGGGAAAAGCCCCTTATGAAACCATCAGATCTCGTGAGAACTCACTTACTCTTACAAGAACAGCATGGGGGAACTACTTCCATCACCTCCCACAAGGCCTCTTCCCCCAACATGTGGAGATTACAGTTAGGATTACAAGTTAAGGTGAGATTTTGGGTAGGGACACAGCCAAACCATATCAAAGAGGAAATCTAGACACATGAAAAGACATGGGTGCGTGCACACAGAGGAAAGCCCACATGAGGACTTGTGAGAAGGCAGCTGTCTTCAATCCAAGGAAAGAGGTCTCAGGAGAAACCAAACCTGCCAACACTTTGATCTTGCACTTCCAGCCTCTAAAACTGTGAGAAAATAAATTTCTGTTTTTTAAGGCCCCCAGTCTGTGGTATGTTATGGTGGTAGCCCTACAAAACTAAGAAAATGGCAAAGTCTACTGTTAAATCTATTAATTACTAAAGATGTGTAAGAAATTGCTTTTGACAGGGTAGATTTTATCTACAAGTGATTTCAAGTTGTTTAGGTCACTTTTCTCTCCACCCCGATTGATTCTTTCTCATTTCCAGAAAGTAATTGTTGGTACTCTTCTGCAACTTAAACCCCAGATAAATATCAGAATTGGAAGGTATTTTTAAAATCATCTTACTCCAACCCCTTATATGATGGAAGAGAAATTGAGTCTCAAATTCATACAATTAGCCATTTCTGTAAAACAGGGGACTGGCAGATTATCAAGTACCTTTGGCATTGGAGTATTGTGAAGAAAAGCATGGGTAATTCCAGTAGAGTGCTTAGCACAATGCTCAGTAGGTAACAAGTGCTCAGTATACAATAGCTCTTTATCATTGAGAAAGGGCAAATAGCTTGGTCTGGGTCTCATTGCTAATTATTGGTAAATCTAACCTTCCAATAATGCTTGGGGATATTGAAACTCTCAGATTTTCCCTAAATCCAAGTCCAGTGAGTTTTCCCAACAGCAATAAGCCTGATCAAATTTAGAATAAACTTGTTGGGAACCTGATGAGCTTCTATAATATTTGGTTTAATTTGTCAACAGGAACCACAAAACACATGGGGAGCTGAAGTGTGTAGACCCCTCACGTGCCTTGGACTCAGTCAAAGCCAGACTAAACTACTGAGCTCACAAGTTAACAGCCTATTCTCTGAGTCCCTTCTCCTTTCCTTCTGGAAGAAAAGCAGAAGCACAAAAGGTAATCAAATGGATTTCCTTGGCCCACCAGCTCATTCCATGGGGCCATCACCCCATGGAATGAGCTGGAATAATCAGCTTACTGATTAAGCTAATCAGTAGCCCGCATCTGGTATGAACTAGTCCACACAGTCCACCAACCCCCAGCTTGAGCCCCTCCTCATCATTAGAAAAACAAAAAGGTCCTGGATTTCCCTTTGACCCTTGTCTTGGCTCTCTGCATGGATTCTCTCCAGCTATGTTGAATCATGCCTTTCTACCGTTCTATCTCTGCTTTCCCAGCATTTCCTTTTCTAAGTAACACAGGCAAATGCCCAGACTCAAAACCTTTCCCGACTTGCAGTCTGGATTTCAGTGTAATACTCTTTCATGTTCAGCTTTGGAGATTATAGCAATGATTACATTAGGGACAGTTACCTGCCAGCTATTAACCATTGCCTCATTGCCTCTGGCCTGACCTGAATTCACAGAAGGCATGGTCACCCGACAACTTAATCAATGAGCCCCTTTGGCTTTAGGGTGGCAGGGGCCAAGAGTTCCATCAAAGAAGCCTATGTGCTTTCAGCAACTCAGAAGATTCCAGTTGTTTTCAGCAGGCCTGAGAGGTTAAAATAAACAAATAAGAAAATGCCAGGTTGCCCTCTCATTTTTTCTCATACTCCATGCCAGCCAGGGCCAGGACTGGACAGGCTGCCCCCAAAGAGACTGCGGTGGTGCCCATGATGCCAAGCCACGTGACCAGAGCTTTCCCTGCATTAAGTGTCTGCCTTTCTCTCCTCATTCCACTCTCCATTTCTAAAAATGCATGAAATACCCACTGCTGTATAATTACCAAATGAATAAAAGGCTCTCTAACCCCTCTCTCCCAGGACAGGGTTCATCCAGGTTGAGGCTGCAGTTTGGCAGCTTTTGGGTATATTAACACTTTCAGCACTGTTTGAAAACAAAACCTGGTGCAGAAAATCCCAGTAATTGTTGGCATTTACAACCATCATCAGTAGCAATCTTCCTGTCCCATAGCAGTAAGGCCTGAGATGTGAGTGAGATCTCCATATTGGCATTATAGGGTAAATACACATCCTCTCTGTATGCCTTCAGCCTTTAGGTCTTTGCAGGGCTTTTTAAAAAGCTCATAAACATGTTTGCCTGCCAGACAGCTCACAGAAAAGAGGTGGCTCACTGAGCGATTGTTCAATCAGGTAGTCCTACTTACAGGGCAGCTTCGGCCCTGTAGTTTGTGTCCTTTGAGATGCGTAGATCTTCTGAATTGGAATGTAACTGAAAGAATTTTTTAACTATTTGTTGGTTAGTTTTAAATACCAGCATTCAGTCTTTAGACTGAATACAAGAGCATTGTGTGCCCCTTGTGTCTAAGATGACAAGAAAAATTGTATAAAGCATTTGTGAATGTCTACTCCCCTTCTGCACTGAGTTGAATTTGTTGTGTGTGTGTGTGTTGAATTTGTTACGTGAATGCACATGTACATACCTGTGAGGGTGAAAGGTGGTCAAAGCAGGACCTCTTTATAGCTTAGGGAAAATGTTGCAACTCGGCTGCTTCTGATGCTGTTCTCAAAAGTCACCAGTAAGTTTCTCATTGCCAAACCCAGTGGCCAATTCTCAGCCCTCAAGCTCCTTGATGTCCTGATAACACTCAATACCATCGATCACCTGCCTGCTCTTTCTTGAAACTCTGTCCTTTGCAAAACCATATGAGACCCTGCACCACCGTGATTCTTTCTGATCTCCCTGACTACCACCCTTTCACTGGTCTTCCGTGAAAGACCAGTGGTCCCTAAATGACTTTTTTGGTCCCTAAATGACTGAATTCCCCCATCAGTATGATCAGGTCATCAGCCGTCTTCTCTTCTTCCTCCAGTCTCACTTTTGACACTCTATTTCTTACCAGGACATCAAAGATTGCCACTATGTAAATGACTCCAAAATGTACATCCATGGCCCTGCCTCTCCTATCTTATATTACCTTTCTCTGTTCAATCTAACTGTCATACTGGTACCTCAAACTCCACATGCATACAATAGAATTCCACATGTGTACCCTAACTCTCCCCCAGGCCCGCTTCCAGGCCTGCTCATGCTCTTACATTCCCAGTTTGTGTTTAGGTCACCAGCATCGTCCAATTACCCAGTCTCAAAACCCCAGCGCCGTCTTTGATTTATTTATTCCCCTTACCCCTTCATGGGACTGTTAGTGAATCCATCTGGAAACCTAAATGTCTTGTGTAATTTTTTCCTTCTCCATCACCTCTGCCACTACACTGGTCAAGCATCTATTATTCTCACCAAGAGTATTACTAGGATCTCTAAGAATTTCATGGCTCTCTTTCCCCTTTCTTCCACACCATCCAATGCATTACACTCAGATGAATCATCCCACAACATGGTTTTTATTATATTACTCCTCACCCAAAAATCAATGGCCCCACTACCCATACAATAAAATCCAAACCCTTTAGCCTAAAATTAAAATCACGCCAGGATCTGGCCGATGGCCATCCTGTGTTCAGCCAAATGTAACTTCCCAGTGTTTCCCATTAAGTATTTCCCTTCAACATTCATATCTTTATTCATGTTGTCCCCTTGTCTAGAATCCCCACCCATCTCTTTGTGTTCAAATTTAAAGACTTGAGACATGACATAAAAACCACCTTCTCCTTAAAGATTTTTCAGATATCTTCTTCTCCTAGCCCAGCACATCAGAGAAATTATTTATCTGGATTCTCAATGGTTTATCTGTAGCTTTGTATGGCATGTTCTACCAAAGATTCAAAAACAAATAAAAATATAATGTAATCTTCCTATCTAGACTAAACATTGCCTTAGAGTAGGGTCACATCTTACCGATTGCAATGGACTGAATGTTTGTGCCCCCAGTTACATCCATGTTGAAACGCTAACGTGCAATGTGATGGTATTTTGAATTGGGACCTTTGGGAGATAATTAGGGTTGAATGAGGTCATCAGGATGAGGCCCTCAGATGAGATTAGTGTCCTTAGAAGAAGAGACACCAGAGATCTTTCTCCTCTTTCTTTATCTCTCTTCTCAGCATACACAAAGAAAAGGTAAAGTGAGCACAGAGCCAGAAAAAGAGCCATCCCCAGAACCTGACCCTAAGAAATAAATTTCTATTGTTGTGGTAGCCCAAGACAACTAAGACACTCATTATATGTACACATTGCTTAACACTCCTAAATCTTTTTCAAATAAATGAATGAATATATGAGGGAATATGTGTCAAAAAATTGTCTTTGACCTCTGATGTCCAGCAGAGCCTGCCACTCAAGGATTCTGACTCCTCTTCACTGCTCTGGCCACACCCCTGCCCCGACTTCACCTTAGCCCAACCACTGCAAGTTTATCCCTCCTTCTAAGCCAGAGATAGTAAAATGGGAGCCCAGAGTCTAGATATCGCCTACAATTACTATTTTTCTCAACACCATAGTGTTTTTCTAGTTTCAAGTTAGTTGCCAGCATTTAAAAATTGGGAGATTTCATGTGACTGTATGGGTTTGGGTGACAGTGGACCCTCAATGACAATTGACTACCACTTATAGATGGGTCTTGTACTGTTCAAGCCACAGCTCCAAATAGTTAATGTGACTTTCAGTGGCCCTTGTATAAGTATTTGAGTTCAAGAACCATATTCTCCATGTTTTTCTACTCTCTCACAGCTCCATAGCTAAAGTCTGCATCTCTAATTGTGCCCTTCTCATACCAGGAAGAATTCACCAACTACCAAAGCCTGAAATTGACCCTCCTCGCCTCTTTGTATTTCTGTAGAACAACAGAGTTAACTGAATCTCCAGGAAATTGGGGTATGCCACTAACTTCCCAGTGTTTCCCATTAAGTATTTCCCTTCAACATTCATATCTTTATTCATGTTGTCCCCTTGTCTAGAATCCCCACCCATCTCTTTGTGTTCAAATTTAAAGACTTGAGACATGACATAAAAACCACCTTCTCCTTAAAGATTTTTCAGATATCTTCTTCTCCTAGCCCAGCACATCAGAGAAATTATTTATCTGGATTCTCAATGGTTTATCTGTAGCTTTGTATTATGAGACCCTGCACCACCGTGATTCTTTCTGATCTCCCTGACTACCACCCTTTCACTGGTCTTCCGTGAAAGACCAGTGGTCCCTAAATGACTTTTTTGGTCCCTAAATGACTGAATTCCCCCATCAGTATGATCAGGTCATCAGCCGTCTTCTCTTCTTCCTCCAGTCTCACTTTTGACACTCTATTTCTTACCAGGACATCAAAGATTGCCACTATGTAAATGACTCCAAAATGTACATCCATGGCCCTGCCTCTCCTATCTTATATTACCTTTCTCTGTTCAATCTAACTGTCATACTGGTACCTCAAACTCCACATGCATACAATAGAATTCCACATGTGTACCCTAACTCTCCCCCAGGCCCGCTTCCAGGCCTGCTCATGCTCTTACATTCCCAGTTTGTGTTTAGGTCACCAGCATCGTCCAATTACCCAGTCTCAAAACCCCAGCGCCGTCTTTGATTTATTTATTCCCCTTACCCCTTCATGGGACTGTTAGTGAATCCATCTGGAAACCTAAATGTCTTGTGTAATTTTTTCCTTCTCCATCACCTCTGCCACTACACTGGTCAAGCATCTATTATTCTCACCAAGAGTATTACTAGGATCTCTAAGAATTTCATGGCTCTCTTTCCCCTTTCTTCCACACCATCCAATGCATTACACTCAGATGAATCATCCCACAACATGGTTTTTATTATATTACTCCTCACCCAAAAATCAATGGCCCCACTACCCATACAATAAAATCCAAACCCTTTAGCCTAAAATTAAAATCACGCCAGGATCTGGCCGATGGCCATCCTGTGTTCAGCCAAATGTAACTTCCCAGTGTTTCCCATTAAGTATTTCCCTTCAACATTCATATCTTTATTCATGTTGTCCCCTTGTCTAGAATCCCCACCCATCTCTTTGTGTTCAAATTTAAAGACTTGAGACATGACATAAAAACCACCTTCTCCTTAAAGATTTTTCAGATATCTTCTTCTCCTAGCCCAGCACATCAGAGAAATTATTTATCTGGATTCTCAATGGTTTATCTGTAGCTTTGTATGGCATGTTCTACCAAAGATTCAAAAACAAATAAAAATATAATGTAATCTTCCTATCTAGACTAAACATTGCCTTAGAGTAGGGTCACATCTTACCGATTGCAATGGACTGAATGTTTGTGCCCCCAGTTACATCCATGTTGAAACGCTAACGTGCAATGTGATGGTATTTTGAATTGGGACCTTTGGGAGATAATTAGGGTTGAATGAGGTCATCAGGATGAGGCCCTCAGATGAGATTAGTGTCCTTAGAAGAAGAGACACCAGAGATCTTTCTCCTCTTTCTTTATCTCTCTTCTCAGCATACACAAAGAAAAGGTAAAGTGAGCACAGAGCCAGAAAAAGAGCCATCCCCAGAACCTGACCCTAAGAAATAAATTTCTATTGTTGTGGTAGCCCAAGACAACTAAGACACTCATTATATGTACACATTGCTTAACACTCCTAAATCTTTTTCAAATAAATGAATGAATATATGAGGGAATATGTGTCAAAAAATTGTCTTTGACCTCTGATGTCCAGCAGAGCCTGCCACTCAAGGATTCTGACTCCTCTTCACTGCTCTGGCCACACCCCTGCCCCGACTTCACCTTAGCCCAACCACTGCAAGTTTATCCCTCCTTCTAAGCCAGAGATAGTAAAATGGGAGCCCAGAGTCTAGATATCGCCTACAATTACTATTTTTCTCAACACCATAGTGTTTTTCTAGTTTCAAGTTAGTTGCCAGCATTTAAAAATTGGGAGATTTCATGTGACTGTATGGGTTTGGGTGACAGTGGACCCTCAATGACAATTGACTACCACTTATAGATGGGTCTTGTACTGTTCAAGCCACAGGTCCAAATAGTTAATGTGACTTTCAGTGGCCCTTGTATAAGTATTTGAGTTCAAGAACCATATTCTCCATGTTTTTCTACTCTCTCACAGCTCCATAGCTAAAGTCTGCATCTCTAATTGTGCCCTTCTCATACCAGGAAGAATTCACCAACTACCAAAGCCTGAAATTGACCCTCCTCGCCTCTTTGTATTTCTGTAGAACAACAGAGTTAACTGAATCTCCAGGAAATTGGGGTATGCCACTATTGTACTCTCTCACTTTTCTCATTTCTTTACGTCAAAAGGATAAAAGTGAGATTCCAGGAAAGTGGCCAGGGGTATTAACTTTTACAAATGGTGATTGATAGAACTTGTATTCAAACCCAGGTCTTATGGCGTCAGGTTGTATTCTTTCTTTGGATGATGAGTTCTTTCTTCACTGTGCTGTTGTCTTCTGCAATTCAATCCAACTTAATTCAGAAAATATTTATTAAGTACTGACAACGTTACTGGAACTCACGCTTTCTGTCCTGGATCAGTAAACATTCTCATTCTAGGTACTGAGAATTCTCACTTTTCAACCGGATACCCTGCCTGTTGACAGAGGATAGCCACTAGAGATAAATTCTCTCCTTCACTTAATAATGAACATCAACTTTGTTTAAGCATCATGCTGGATCCTAGGAATACAATGGTAAATAAAACTGGTATTTCCTTGTCCTCACGAGGCTTAAAATATATTAGTCCTTAAATACATATTATTTTTTCAAACAAATTAAGAATTCCTGTAGGGTAAGAGCTGTGTATTAACTCTCTTTGAATGATACAATGGACTGAATTCAGTAGGTTCTTCATTGTTGCTATTGATGACAAATATTCTCAGTTGCTCCCAGGTGGAATCTGCACTTGTCCCTGCCTTCTCTGCTGTCCTTCAAAGCCACTCTCTGACTCCTAGCAGCTGGTTCTTATAGAACTATACTCTTGTCCTTAGAATTATAGGATAAGAACATGTCAGGTCAGTTTTATGGACATGTGACCTAGACCATCACACAGGGCCCTATACTTGGTTTAATGCTCTATTGTTACTGTCTTGAAATTCTTAATGATTCTAGTCAAGGAGCCCCACCACTTGTGTAGTCCATTCTGAGAACAGAGTTGAGGGTGGCAACTGATAAAGCTTTAACGTCCACACTATCACTTGTCAATAGGCTCCTCTTCAGTATGCCTTTAGTCTTATTAAAATGTAGAAAAACAGTAGGGGTATAGTTTGAAAGATATCTCCATATTTGAAGTTGTTTGTATTCCATGGTGCCTCACAGAGTACTATGTTCTAAGCCACAAAAAATAATAATGATGATGATGATGCTCAGATAACGATGTCATGTTTGTTCACCTCGAATACTGGCATCTTTAGGTTCAGTGTGCAATTATTCTTAAAGTGAGAGTCCTGGACCGGCAGCATCAGCATCACCTGGGAACTTGTTAGAAATGCAAATCCTTGGTCCCCACCCCAGACTTAATGAATTAGAAACTCTAAAGACAGTTCCCAGTTATCTGTGTTGTAATAAGCCCTTCTGATGACCCTGGCATCTGATGAAAACTGACAACCACGGGGCCATGGCATTGTCAGCCCCTTGAGAGCAGAGTCCATGTCTCCACAGACTCTCTACCTTCTACTGTTTCTCAACTAGGTGTAGATAATTCAACACTGACCCATTGTGGAACAACTGGGAAATAGTCGGGCTCAGAGAACTTTTCTTTAATGAGTTTATATGAGTAGAGGGGAAAGGAGCAGGACTGGTTTTTTTCTTGGGCAACATATTTGTTTATCTTGCTCCTTTGAAGTCAGAGCCAGTAATGTAGAAAGTTTTGGTGGCTAAAGCTAAACATCTGAGTGAAATAGAAAAATATTTTAATTGTTTCCCCGCATATACACATTTTGGAGATAATGCCATAGTGTCCTATTGCTGAGAGTGACCTTACATAATAAGTTTCCACTCCCGCATTTTGTAAATGAGAAAACTGAGACCCAGAGAGATGAGCTTACTTGCCTGAGGTCACCCAGTTTTCCCCCAGAATTCACCAAAGGAGGTTTATTAAGGTAAAATTCAGAATCACCTTGCTGATAATTTGGCTTCTGTCATGACTGAGCAGTTAGATATTGGATAAGGGAGAAGCAGCCACTTGTCCAGAAGTTCTATTAATTGCTTTGCCGTTGAGCAATTCATACATTTCCTCACTGTCTTGTCTTAGGTAGTTAGAATTTAGAACACATATGTATTTTTTGAAAGACAGCCTTCATGTTCTCTACTTTTCAATGTTTTATTTTTCCTTAGCGGTTGGACGTCTCACCCCAGGAAGACAACATGGTGGCCGAGCTGTGTAGTTAATGAGCTACGTAGTTGATGACCAACCGTCACCCCCTGGGATGAGGATGAGTCCTGCTTGTAGGTGGCCATGCTCAGCTCCAAGCTGCTTATCTCCACACCTGGTTCTCGTTTGCAACACCAAAAGCATTTCATGCTTATTAAGCATCATCTGTTCTCAATTTTTAAACCACAAGTTTGGCTTGGTTTGTTTCTAATAAGCGGTTACAACAGAGTCCACCTTT
>NW_012102232.1:2431070-2437985 GCF_000951045.1 Mandrillus leucophaeus | reverse complement strand
CTTTAGTCTTATTAAAATGTAGAAAAACAGTAGGGGTATAGTTTGAAAGATATCTCCATATTTGAAGTTGTTTGTATTCCATGGTGCCTCACAGAGTACTATGTTCTAAGCCACAAAAAATAATAATGATGATGATGATGCTCAGATAACGATGTCATGTTTGTTCACCTCGAATACTGGCATCTTTACGTTCAGTGTGCAATTATTCTTAAAGTGAGAGTCCTGGACCGGCAGCATCAGCATCACCTGGGAACTTGTTAGAAATGCAAATCCTTGGTCCCCACCCCAGACTTAATGAATTAGAAACTCTAAAGACAGTTCCCAGTTATCTGTGTTGTAATAAGCCCTTCTGATGACCCTGGCATCTGATGAAAACTGACAACCACGGGGCCATGGCATTGTCAGCCCCTTGAGAGCAGAGTCCATGTCTCCACAGACTCTCTACCTTCTACTGTTTCTCAACTAGGTGTAGATAATTCAACACTGACCCATTGTGGAACAACTGGGAAATAGTCGGGCTCAGAGAACTTTTCTTTAATGAGTTTATATGAGTAGAGGGGAAAGGAGCAGGACTGGTTTTTTTCTTGGGCAACATATTTGTTTATCTTGCTCCTTTGAAGTCAGAGCCAGTAATGTAGAAAGTTTTGGTGGCTAAAGCTAAACATCTGAGTGAAATAGAAAAATATTTTAATTGTTTCCCCGCATATACACATTTTGGAGATAATGCCATAGTGTCCTATTGCTGAGAGTGACCTTACATAATAAGTTTCCACTCCCGCATTTTGTAAATGAGAAAACTGAGACCCAGAGAGATGAGCTTACTTGCCTGAGGTCACCCAGTTTTCCCCCAGAATTCACCAAAGGAGGTTTATTAAGGTAAAATTCAGAATCACCTTGCTGATAATTTGGCTTCTGTCATGACTGAGCAGTTAGGTATTGGATAAGGGAGAAGCAGCCACTTGTCCAGAAGTTCTATTAATTGCTTTGCCGTTGAGCAATTCATACATTTCCTCACTGTCTTGTCTTAGGTAGTTAGAATTTAGAACACATATGTATTTTTTGAAAGACAGCCTTCATGTTCTCTACTTTTCAATGTTTTATTTTTCCTTAGCGGTTGGACGTCTCACCCCAGGAAGACAACATGGTGGCCGAGCTGTGTAGTTAATGAGCTACGTAGTTGATGACCAACCGTCACCCCCTGGGATGAGGATGAGTCCTGCTTGTAGGTGGCCATGCTCAGCTCCAAGCTGCTTATCTCCACACCTGGTTCTCGTTTGCAACACCAAAAGCATTTCATGCTTATTAAGCATCATCTGTTCTCAATTTTTAAACCACAAGTTTGGCTTGGTTTGTTTCTAATAAGCGGTTACAACAGAGTCCACCTTTTCAGTGTGATGATGTCTCTTAAACCCAGCTATTGGCATCTTTTAAATTTGGATTAATATGACTATTACAGGAGGATAAAAACATGAAGAACATAAATCCTGCAGTTTCTTACTTTCTTCTGCCGAGATACAACACAGATTTATTTCTAACACATGTATAAAAAAGGATAATCATGTTTAAAGGAAAGGGTATAACAATCTTTATCTTTGCATGGTTTTCCATGTCTTGATGTTTTCTTCCCCTATTTTGAATCTAAAGAAGTTCTAAGTTTTATGCAAAATTAGTTTGGGGAATTACATCAATGACCCCTTTATCATTACCCAATTTCTTTTCTCAGTATTTTGTGATTGGTATCACTTGTTTTTTTGACAGCCAATAGTTCTTTATGTGGTATTTTGTCACTGCACTTGGCCACAAAAGAGTTAAGACATTCATTCTGTTTTAAGATGAGAGAGTAAGGAGTCTATTTGTTCCAAGTTAAATATAATTGTAAAGTCACAAGTTTTTTAAAAAAGGATACATAACTGATAGTTAAATTTTAACAGGATTTTCCAGGTACCTTTATAATGCATTTTTAAATGCCAATTGCCTGGTGTTAAACACATGTAATGACTCATGTATTAGGCAGGGATATTTTAGCCTTGGTGTTGGGCAGGGATATTTTAATTTTAGCATGTGAAATTCTTTGATGTTGGGTTAGTGTCACAAGTGTGGGCCAGCATGGCATAAGTGTGCAGCCATCTCAACTCTCTTCCTTTAAAATAAAAGCCAACCTGAATTAGGGCAAATGATTAATTTTTCTTCTAATATAAATATTATGGATGGTTCCAAGTTTTAGCTTCAGGAGAAATGGCCCTCCTATAAATGAGCAGCAACAGTATAAACCCTCTTCCTGTGTGATTTCAAAAGTTAAGTCTTCTTCACAAATATTTCTAATAAGCCCTATGACATGCTTGTGTGTTTCACAGATTGGTCCCATCACAACCTTTGCTCATTATGATTTAATTGTTCAGTGTCATCAACTCTGAGCTAGGTGAGGTCAGAGCCCTCTTCTACCTTTTTGCCACTATATCCTCAACATCTAGAACAGTGCCTGTCACATTATCTGTGCTGGATTAGTCTCTTGGGTGTGGATTAAATGAATGAGTGAATACCAGAAACATATGTATTATGATTATTCATCCTTAAAATTCAAAATTTAGATTTCATATGAATGAGAGAAAATTAGGGAAATCACAGGAACATTAACATAAATTTCTATGTTATTCCTAGGGAATGTCTCTAAATTTATATTACTCTTCAGTAATTATATATTAATCAAATGTATTAACTGGATTATACCCTCCAGTTACCATTTCTGTAATTCCTAAGATTAGAAGTTTTTCTTCAATATTTATGAATCACTATGTAATAGTTTGCTTATAGTTGGTTTAATATATTTTCTCATGGGCAAAACAGAAATTGTAGTTTTCTTTTCTGAAAAGTTTATGCAAATCAGTAGAGAGATGTAAGAACTTTGCAAATGTTAATAGTGTATTTACTTTTTTGTTACCTTTGGAAGTCTAAGTTAATGGTTAACAGAAATCACAAAGAAATTAGTTTTTTACATCTGTCCATTCTTTTACATTTCAAAATTCCAGATCAGTAAATTTTAAAAATACAAACAAATATTATTAATATCACGTTTTGCAATCGATTCCCTATCAGTGTTGTCAATAAATTATCCTATAGTATGAGTCAAACTCTTTAATCATTGAATAAAATATGTTTATACCACTCTCTTCTACCTTTAGCTATTGGCATCCAAGGCATTTCTTTTCTCTGGGGTACATACAATATTTTCAAAATTGCTTTTTATTTCAATATTCTCCACACCTCTTAGGGAGATTTTAATACCAATAAGAAACAGAATTGCCCTCCATTGGGAAGGATTCAGATTCCAAATGCTGGTCCTCAAGCTCTGTTCTCTTCTACGTCTTCAGTAAGTCCACATTTAACCTCATTCATAGGCTCTTGGAAACTGCAACTTCAAGTGAAGTGACCTAAAAAGGATCCTCAAGTAACTTTGTTTTATTCCATGTTGATGAGAAAAATGAAATTGGTTTTGTTCTAAATTGTTTCACTTAAAGTCACAGTTTGGCAAGAACCTATGGATGATATTAAGTGAAGACTTACTGTACTTGCATCTTTCAGGAAAATTCTAACCTTTGTGTATCTCACATATCAATGCCAAAATAAAACCATGCTAAGTTGGCTCCCAATGCCCAAATATTATTTAAGCTAAAAAGAATCAGATTTTTAACAAGGCACTGGAAACATACGTTAAAATACCTTCTCAAATGGTACAATGACATCCTTTATTCTCACTCACAGATTCAACTATTTTTTTTTTTTTTTTTTGAGAAGGATTCTTGCCCTGTTGCCCAGGCTGGAGTGCAGTGACATGATCTCAGCTCACTGCAACCTCTGCCTCCCGGGTTCAAGCAATTCTTCCCCCTCAGCCTCCCAGGTAGCTGGGATTACAGGCAACCACTATCATGCCCCGCTAATTTTGTATTTTTGTAGAGACAAGGTTTCACCACATTGGCCAGGCTGGTCTTGAGCTCCTGACCTCAGGTGATCATCCCGCCTCGGCCACCCAAAGTGCTGGGTTTACAGGAATGAGCCACCGTACCTGGCCAACTTCTTTTTTATGGTCCCTTCTTAGTGTCCTACATTTTTACAGTCTTACAGTGTTTTCCCATACATTGTTTCATTTGACCACAATACAGCTCTGTAAATTGTAAAGACAACATAGTGTAATGGTTAGGGGTACAGGCTTTGTAGTGAAACTGAAGTTTTTATCTCTGACTAGTTGTGTAAACTTAAGCTACTTAACCTCTCTCAGCTCAGTTTCTCATTGTAAATAAGTAAGGATAATATTTTTTTTACCCCACACAACTATTAAGAGGGTGAGATGGGGAAAAATGCATGGATAATATGGGCTACCTTGGTTGAAACTGAGGCTCAGCTATACCTACATGTGAATTTTGTCACTGTGTACATTGGTTTTGAGCAGTGTTACTTTTTCACTCAGACATATGTCTTAGAACTCTGTGTATGTTAGAACAAAGAGATTGGCCTCCTGCCTTTTAAAGAGCCTTATAATATTTCATAGTAGGTATTATGCAAACAGAATACAAAAAAGAGCAGGCATCACTGTTCTTGTATCAGACAAAACAGACGTTAAAGCAACAACAGTAAAAAAAGGACAATGAAAGGCATTACATAATGATACAGGGTTCAATTTAACAAGAAGACTTAACTATCCTAAATATATATGTGCCCAATATTGGAGCATCAAGATTCATAAAACAAATGCTTCTAGACCTATGAAAAGACTTAGACAGCCACACAATAATAGTGGGAAACTTCAGCATCCCACTGACAGCGTTAGACAGATCATCAAGGCAGAAAACTATCAAAAACATTATAAACTTAAATTCAACACTTGACCAACTGGACCTAACATTTACAGAACACTCCACCCACCACCCATAGAATATTCATTCTTCTCATATGCACACAGAACGTACTCCAAGATTGACCATGTGCTCAACCATAAAGCACGTCTCAATGAATTCAAAAAAGTTGAAATCATACCAACCATACTGTCAGACCACAGTGGAATAAAAACAGAAACCAATGTGAAGTTCTCTCAAAAACCACACAATTACATGGGAATTAGGCAACTTGCTCCTGAATGACTTTTGGGTAAACAATGAAATTAAGGTAGAAATCAAAAAATTATTTGAAATAAATGAAAATGGAAACACAACATACCAAAATCTCAGACAGAAAACAGAAGCAGACCTAAGAGGAAAGTTTATGGCACTAAACACCTACTTCAAAAAGAAAGATCTCATATTAACAATCTAACATTACCCCTAGATGAACTAGAAAACAACAACAAACTAACACCAAAGCTAGCAGACAAAAAGGAATAACTAAAATCAGAGAGGAACTGAGTGAAATTGACACCCAAAAATCCCTACAAAGAAAGATCTATAAACCACTAGCTAGATTAACAAAGAAAAAGAGAGAAGATCAAAATAAGCACAAGCAGAATGACAAAGGTGAATTTACAAATGATCCCACAGAAATAACAAAAGATCCTCAGAGACTATTATGAACACCTCTGTGCACACAAACTCTAAAATCTAGAAAAAATGGATAACTTCCTGGAAACATGCAAACTCTCAAGATCAAATCAGGAATAAATTAAAACTCTAAACAAACCAATACCGAGTTCCAAAATTGAATCAGTTATTTTAAAAAAAAAAAAAAACCTACCAACAACAACAACAACAAAACAACCCAGCCAAGACCAGATGGATTCACAACTGAATTCTGCCAGATGTACAAAAAACAGCTGGTCCCAGTCCTACTAAAACTATTCCAAATAATCAAGGAGAAAAGACTCCTCCCTAACTCATTCTACAAAGACAGCAACACCCTGATGCCAAAACCTGGCAAAGCACAATGAAAAAAGAAAACTACAGGCTAACATCCCTGAAGAATAGAGATGTGAAAATCCTTAACAAAATAAAAGTGAACTAAATCCAGCATCATATCAAAAAGTTAATTCACCATGATGAAGCAGGCTTCATTCCTGGGATGCAAGGTTGTTTTAACATATGCAAATCAACAAATGTGATTTGCCATATAAACAGAATTAAAAACAAAAAACATATGATCATCTCACTAAACATGGAAAAAACTTTTGATAAAACCCAACATCTCTGCATAATAAAAGCCCTGAAAAAAACTAGACATTGAAGGAATATACCTCAAAATAATAAGAACCAACTATGGCAAACCCACAGTAAACATCATACTGAAAAAGCTGGAAGCATTCCCCTTGAGAACTGGAACAAGATGAGAATACCAACTCTCACTATTCCTATTAATATAGTACTTGAAGTCCTTGCCACAGCAGTCAAGCAAGGGAGAGAAATGAAAGCCATCCAAATAAGAAAAGAATAAGTCAAAATATCTCTCTTTGCTGCCAATAAGATTCTATACCTGGAAAACCCTAAAGACTCCATGGAGTCTGGAATTATTCAATAATGTCAGTAAAGTTTTAGGGTACAAAATCAATGTACAAAAAATTAGTATTATTTCTATTCACCAATAACATTCAAGCTGAGAGCCAAATTAAGAACACAATCCCATTTACAATAGCTACACACACACACACACACAAATGAAACACCTAGGAATACCTCTAACCAAGGAGATGAAAGATCTCTACAAGGAGAACTACAAACAACTGCTGAAAGAAATCAGAGATGACACAAACAAACGGAAAAATATTCTACACTGACGGATTGGAAGAATGAATATTGTTAAAATGGCCATACTCCCCAAAGCAATCTACAGATTCAACAGTATTCCTATAAACTTACAAACATCATTTTCCACAGACCTAGAAAAAACTATTTCAAAATTTATATAGAACCATAAAAGAGCCCAAATAGCCAAAGAAAT
>NW_012102232.1:2419864-2430850 GCF_000951045.1 Mandrillus leucophaeus | reverse complement strand
TAAAGTCAATGAAAGTACACAATGGGGAAAGGACTCCCTATTCAATAAATGGTGCTGGGATAGCTGGCTATTCATATGCAGAAGAATAAAAGTGGGCACCTACAAAAATTAACTCAAAGTGGCTTAAAGATTTAAATGTAAGACCTCAAACTATAAGAATCATAGAAGAAAACCTGGGAAACATCATTATGAACATCAGCCTTGGGAAATAATTTATGACTAAGCACTCAAAAAAAAAAAATGCAAGAAAAACAAGAATTTACAAGTGGGACCTATTTAAACTAATGAGTTCCGGCACAGCAAAAGAAACTATTCAAAGAGTAAACAGACAACCTAGAGAATGGGAGAATATATTCATAAACTATGCCCCACAAAAGTCTAATATCCAGAATCTATAAGGAACTTAAATAATTGAACAAGCAAAAACAAACAAACAAAAAAGACATTAAAAATTGGCAAAAGACATAAACAGACACTTCTCAAAAAAAAAAAAACAAGTGACCAACAAACATATGAAAAAATACTCAACATCATTAATCATCAAAGGAATGTAAATCAAATAGCCACAATGAGATACCATCTCACACCAGTCAGAATGGCTGTTACGAAAAATTTGAAAAACAGCAGATGCTGGTGAGGCTGCAGAAAATAAAGGAACACTTTACACTGTTGATGGAAATGTAAATTAGTTTGGTCCCTGTGAACAGCAGTTTCAAGATTTCCCAAAGAACTTAAAACACAACTACCATTTGACCCAACAAATCCATTACCGGGTATGTACCCCAAGAAAAATAAATATTTCTACTAAAAAGGCACATGAACTTGTATGTTCATTGTAGCACTATTCACAGTAGCAAAGACATGGAATCAGCCTAGGTGCCCATTAATGGTGGTTTGGATTTTTTTAATGTGGTACATATACACCATGGAATACTAGGCAGCTGTAAAAAAGAATGAAATCATATCCTTTGCAGCAACATGGATGCAGCTGGAAGCCATTATCCTAAGCAAATTAATGCAGAAAACCAAATTACTCACTTATAAGTGGGAGCCAAACAATGGGTACTCATAGACATAAAGATGGCAACAACAGACACTGGGGACTACTACAAGGAGGAAGGAGGGAGGCAAATGTTAAAAAACTACTATGCTCAGGACCTGGGTGACAAGATCAGTCATACTCCAAACCTCAGCATCACTCAACGTACCCAAGTAACAAATCTTCACATGTACCTCCAAATCTAAAATAAAAGTTGAAATTATTTTAAAAATTAAAAAATAAAATAAAACTGATGGCCACTGCAGGGGCTGCCAATATTTCTGCTATTACAACAATAATTCAATGAACCTTTCATACCTATTCCCTTACACATTAGTGCTAGTGTGTAGTAGAGTAGATGCCAACAAGTTAAACTTCTAGGGCACAAAGTATACAAATTTTCAGTTTCAGTAGATACTACAAAACTGCTCTCCAGAAAGGCTTTTCAAAAATGAATTTCACCTCATCTTTGACATCATATGACATTATGAAAGATCTTTAACAAACACGGAATAAAAGGACACTAACCCAACATAGTAAAGGTCATTCATGAAAAGCCCACAGCTAACGTTTTTCTCAATGGCAAAAGACTGACAGCTTTTTCTTTAAAATGAGGACAAGACAAGGGTGTCCACTGCCACCACTCCTATTCAACATAGTATTAGAAGTCTTAGCCAGAGCAATTAGGCAAGAACAAGAAATAAAAGATACCCAGTTGGAACAGAAGAAGTAAAATTATCTCTGTTTGCAGGTAACATGATTCTATGTGGTAAAAAAAAAAAAAAAAAAAAAAAACTCAAGGATTCTACACACACGTTTGATAAAAGAAATAATTCAGTAAAGTTTCAGCATACAAAATCAACATGCAAAAATCAGTAACAATTATACACAAATAATGACCAAACTAAAAAAGAAGTTTTGAAATATCCTATTTACAAAGGTGTCAAAATAACAAAATGCCCACGAATAAACTTAACCAAATAGGTGGAAAATCTGTACACTGAAAACCATAAAACATTGGTGAAAGAAATTGAAGAAGATGCAAATACATGGAAAGACATCCCATGTTCATGGATTGAAAGACTTAACATTATTAAAATGCCCATACTATCTAAAGCAATCTACAGATCCAACACAATTCCTATCAAAATCCAGTGGCCTTTTTTTTTCAGAAATAGAAAAATTTGTCCTAAAACTCAGATGGAAGCTTAAGGGCCCCCAAATAGTCACAATAATTTTGAAAAGATAAGACCCAAAGTTATATGACCCACTCTTCTTGATTTCAAAATATATTCCAGTGCTACCGTAATCAGAGCAACGTGGTACTGGTATAAAGGCAGAAAAATAGACCAATGAAATACAATAGAGAGCCCAGAAATAAATCCTCATGTATATGGTCCAAGGATCTTCAACAAGAGTGCCAAAACTACTCGAAGATGGGGAAAGGACATTCTCTTTAATAAATGGTACTGCAAAAACTTATATCAACATAAAAAATAATAAAGTTGAACTTTATTTTATACCACATAGAAACATTAACTCATAATGGATTAAAGACCTAAACATAAATCCTAAAACTATAAAACTACTAAAAGAAAACATAGAGAAAAAACTACACGGCATCGGGCTTGGTTAGCAGTGATTTGTTGGCTATGACACCAAAACATAGGCAACAAAAGCAAAAATAGACTAATGAAATAATATCAAGTTTAGCAACTTTTGTTTATCAAAAGACATAATCAGTAGATTAAAAAGCAACCTATGAAATGGAAGAAAATATTTACAAACCATGTACTTGATAAGGGTTAATATCCAGAATATATAAAGAACTTCTACAACTCAACAACAACAAAATCAAATAACCTGATTAAAAAATAAGCACAAGACTTAGACATTTCTCCAAAGAAGATATACAAATGATCATAAAAGACTGAAATGATTCTTAACATCACAAAACACCAGAGAAATGTAAATCAAAACCACAATGAGATAGTATCTCACACTCTTTAAGATGCTTAGTATTAAAAAAATCAAAAAATAACAATTGTTGACAAGAACATGGAGTAAATTAGAACCCTTGTGCACTGTTAATGGGGTTGCAAAATGGTGCAACCATTATGGAGAGCAATATGGAAAGTCCTCAAAAAATTAAAAGTAGAACTACCACATGATCCAGCAATTCTATTTCTGGGTAAATATCCAGAAAAAAAGAAAGCAGGATCTCAAAGAGATGTATGTATACCCTTGTTTACAGCAGTACTATTCACAATGGCCAAGAGGTGAAAACAACCCAAATGTACATCAATGGTCGAATGAATAAACAAAATGTGGTGTGAATATGTATGTGTGTGTGTGTATATATATGTATGTGTATACATATACATATATGTGTGTGTATATATATTAGGATTATATATCTTATATTATATGTTAAATAATGTATATATTAGGATATTATACAGTCTTACAAAGAAAGGCTATCCTGTTACATGCTACAACATGGATGAAACTTGAAGGTATTATGATAAGTGAAATAAGTCAGCACAAAGGACAAATATTGCATGATTCCATTTATATCAGGAATCTAAAGTAGTCAAATTCATAGAATCAGAAAACAGAATGGTGGTTGCCAGGGACAGGTTGCGGGGGCAGGGGTTGTGTAAAGGGAAGGTTTTGTTTAATGGGTATAGAGTTTCAGATCTGCAAGACGAAGAAGTTCTGGAGATCTGCTCACAATAATGAATATATACTTAAAGTACTAAGCTGTACACTTAAAAATGTTTAAGATAGTAAATTGTGTGTTATGTGTTTTTTACCACAATTGTACAAAATTGACAATGAAAAAAATGTTTTCAGATTGTTACCAATCTGACAAGTGTAAAATTCTATTCTGTTTCTTTAGTTATCTGATCATTAATGAAGCTAAATATCTTTTTACATATGTGTTGACCATATGTCACTCTTCTCTGTATTTCCTGTCCAGAGCCTTTGCTTATTTTTCTTTGAGTTGTATTTTTTTCTTATTTACATGTAGGATTTTTATGCATTTTTAAATTCACATAAATTGACATTTTAATTGCTAGTACAATTTCTTTAAGATTATACTGTGATTTCTAGTCAGCACAGCAACACACCTAAATGCACAAAGGAATGAAATAAAGGGCTTAGTCTTGCTTTGGCTATATGGGCTCATTTTGTTTCTATATAAATTTTAGAATTGTTTTTGCTAGTTCTGTGAAGAATGATGGTGGTATTTTGATGAGAACGGCATTGAATTTGTAGATTGCTTTTGGCAGTATGGTCGTTTTCACAATATTGATTCTGCCCATCCATGAGCTACATGTGAATTTTTTTAAATATCTAGAAACTAATTATTTATCTGCTAAATGTGTTGTATATATTATCTCCCAATCTTGCCATTTGACTTTACCTACAATAAATTTTTGATACATAAAAATTTTCATTTTGATTTAGTCAAATGTATGCTCATAATGCTATCCCTTGATCTTTCATTTTTAGTTTTAGATGTGAAAATACTTAACTGTTCACACACACACACACACACACACACAGACACACACACCCCTCAACTCCACCACTTGAATACATCCTTACTTCCTCTTCTCCTAATATGGTTAAATCATTGTACTGGTTAAATCAATATTTAATATTTACATTATTCTAACTATGTAAATGCTACTGAAATCTGAGATCTATATTATGCTACAATGATGTTACCTTATTTGTCCTGCTTTGAGTTTTCCTATAGTTAATCATTATTGTGTCTTTTCATTTGCTTATTTTTGCACCTACTTGTTATTTACCACCAAATTCTTTCCAGTCTGGTAAATTTCCTCTGGATACATCTGCATCCTTTTATTTAATTTGTCTTCTTGAAAAAAATTCTCCTCCCGGGCCTCTGACATACTTCAGTCTGAATCTGTTGAACCTTAGACCAATTGCAAGGCTGTCCCCATAAAATGACTTTTTAGTGATACACCAATGACATCCTTGAGATTCCCTGCACTTTTCTCTTGTGCAGGATGCCTACTGCCTGCGTCACATTCTTCCTCTTTCTTAGTTACTCCCACATTTTTTGAAACATGTCTTCTTGTAGCTTTGTACAAAAGATGCATAGGTAGTAAATTTTTTTAATTTTCCAGTGTCCCAAAAAGTTGAAGGAGCACTGTACAGGGCAGGGCTGCAGTCAAATGAGAAGCCTTGTTCTCTGGTACTGTATGCACCATCTCTGTGATCTTGGGAAAGTCACAAAACTCTCTGAGCCTCAGTTTCTCTTTCTGAAATAGACAATAATCCAAGCTGTGCCTGCTCAGAGCTATGGCTAGGAGAGTGCTTGTAAAGGGGCTTTCTATAAAAAAGGCATGTACAAACAGTGCGTGCTGGAGCCACAAGAGTCAATCGTTGAGTCACTGGTAGCTTGAAACTGGTCATGGTAGAAGTATTTACACTACAGAAATTGACAAATGCTACAGAGAGTTGTTTTGTTTTGTTTCTTTTTGGAGGAGAGCTGGTTTAGGAGCACACCACTTACAAATACAAGTGATCATAACAACTGTTCTCATTGCCGTGCCCTCCTTAGTGATCCATGGCCTAATGTATAGCTCAATTACAGTTCTGATCACATATAATATTATTATACAATAGGTGATGAACTCCTTGAGACATGAGACTGTGCCTTACTCATGGAGATGTATCTCCCCTGCACTATTTCCCCCCATACCTATCACACTGACTGGCACTTAGTTGATATTCTATTCCAAATTTTTGAATGAGTGACTAAAATGTTTGATTGATTGTTTTTAGAAGTTGGGAACAACCAGAGAGAAGTTGAGAGTTGAGGGAAGGGATTAGGAAAGGTCTGTGACACATGGAACAGTCTTTGAGAGGAGTGCCCTATTAGGTGTATTAGAAAGAGCTGTCCTTAACGGGAAGTTTTCTGTGAGCCAGACACCATTCTTAGGTGCTTTGCAGACATCATCTAATTCCCATAACAACTTATGAGGTAGGTATTATTATCCCCATTTCACAGATGAGAAAAAAATGATGTCTGGTGTTAAGTAATGTTCTCTCCATCACTAAGGCTGAGGTTCAAATCTGATGAATGTCTGTGTACTTAATCATATCTCTACACTGGAGACAGAAAATGATCTATGGGCACATGGGTAAAAATAGTCATAATAATCTAGTAAAACAGATCCATTTAAAATAAAAGCGGGCAGTAAGGATTGTAGCAAATGCAAACTCAGGAGCCCAGACCCAACTAAAAGGGACAGCTTTGTGACCTGAGGAAATGTGGTCTATTGAGGCTAGAACTTGGAGTTGTTTTTCAAGAGAACTGGGAAATGTGGAATTTTATCTCCTGAATTACAAATGTTGCTAACTACCTATAATTAAAAATTAAAAAAGACTCAAGATGAAACATCTGTAAGTGGTCTATCAGTTTGCAAACTTTGATATACTGCTTTTCCCCAAAATACTCTTCGAGCAACTAGAGGGCAGCATAAGGGTGTGGAGTGTCACTGGAGGTGGAAATGGATAAAATGAAAGGCAAGTTTAGTCCAGCTCACAGTTTCTCCCAGAGGGCAGATACAGAGAGCACAAAGGTCCTGCTATCATGTTGCAGAGCAGAGGCCAACGGAGACGGGAGGAGGATGAGGTAAGGCTCAGCCGCTGGTGCACATTCCGTTTTCTCCAGGCATCCCTGGGGAGGGCACATTCCTCATGGTCAAGAGGCTGAGCTGTTGATTTAAAAGATTCTTAGAATATTCTCTTGAATACCCCCAGAGGGTTCTTCTTGCCTTGGAAACAATATATCTAGGCCATGCCTTGGACTGTGGGACCTCCCTAAAAGGGAGTGGGAAAATGGTCATGACTCTATCCCCCTAGGTAGAGTGTCCTGGGGTCTGACAAGTCCCTTCAGGTCCCTTGTCCATTGATTTCTTCTTCCCTTCCCAGGGAGTAATGCTGGTCACACTGCTGAGTCACGAGCGAATTCCCTGTTCTTTCCCATAAATTTTAGCCCCTGCAGAAAGTTGGAAGATTGAATCCTGTCATCTAGTGAATCTGCAGTTCTTTTTCAATGAAGTTTTAAAATAGTTACAAAGTTATTTACAATTACCTCTTGAAAATATAAGGGCTAAACTATAAGCCCATTCTTCAAGGAATGCAGCTGAATCCCTGAGATTAATTAAAGAATTTAGATGAAGGACCGATGAGAGATGATCTGACGATAAGGACTCAGAGGAGGTTTCCACAAGCTCAGGTATAAAATAAGAGGTGCCCGATTCAGAGATGTGACTGCAAGGTGTAAAAGGAAAGTTTAGGCCTGCATGTGATCAACTGTTTGTCTCAGTGAGGAACCCATGACTGCAGCCTGTCCAGACAGGCTGCTGACATGTGTATTTTGAAAAATCTATGCTATTCCTCACAGCCTTTCCCCAAAAGCCTAATTGAGAACCTCTGTAGTAAAAGAGAAGAGAGATGAAAAAGCTACGCTGGGAGAGCAGGGCTGTGAATTAGTCAAACTGGGCACAAAGCTTTTAGGGAAGATGTGAAAAGGTCTTCACTGTGACTTGGCTACAACAGCCCCTGGGGAGATGATAAATAGATGCAGAGCTTTATAGAGCAATGCTCCTATTGTTCCTAGATAGCACAAGGGTCTTCAGAGATGGTGCCCTGGGGCTGCAACCCTAATTTCTTTTTAACATTCACAACTCAATAGTGCTTACAGATAAAGACCCAGAGATATAATGGTACTTTATCAATTAAAAAAAAAAAAAGAAGAATTGAGGCTCTGCTAAATTCTACCACAGAACAGAGCACAGAATAATACATTCCATTATGCTTTAATTCCCTCCACTGCAAGAATTTCATACAGGGATAGCCCAGCCATGCCCATGCTCTCTTCCCCTATTATGATAGTTTTTCTCCACGCCCTCTCCCATCTCACCTTCCTGCTTCAGCGCATTGCAGGCAGCAACCTGCCAATCCCTGTCCCTCTTACTGTGGCCTCACCCTCACCCTCCTGCCCCACTGGCCCACAGCAGCAGTAGCACAGGCTCTTACTTATGCACTCCCCTGCTCTCAGCCTCAACTACATTCTCTCATGTAATCTTCATGCCCATTTGATGAGGCAAGGCAAAGGCTGTCCTTATTTTATAGATGAGGAAATTAAGACAGAAGGTAAAGGGTAATTTTTTCAAGCTTCCAGAGCCATATGCAAACCCAGATTCAACTGGACTTCAAAACATCCTGAGAAATACCTAAAATCCCTGACTTGACCACTATGCAATCTATACATGTAACAAAAATGCACATGGACTCCAGAAATCATACATGTACCCCAGAAATTGTACAGGGACTCCATAAATTTGTACAAATTAGATAAAACAGACTGAAGTATAGTGATTAAATACCTTAAAGTAGGCAAAACAAACAAACAAACAAAACCATCTCATCAACTTTCACTGAATCATCCACACACCCAATCTCCTCCCCTTTTTCAAGCTTCTCTAGTTCCCCATCAAGTGCCCTCCCTTTTCAACACAAGGTCACTCTTTCTCTAACTTTTTTGGCTTCCTTTTGCTGTTACCCAATAAATATTCCTCTTCTCCTTTTTGCTATTTATTCTCCTAGACTAAGATTTATGAGAATAGAGTCCAATTCTGTTTCAACACCATTTGTGTGACCTTGGGCAACAATATAATTCTATAACAGTCTGAGAAGAAAATGCAGTTGCTTTCTCCAAGGGGAACCTAGCACCATCGACTTGTATTTGTCTCAGCCTCTGTCCCCATACAGCAGCTTATATTTTATTGGGGTGACTAGGTACACGCACACAAAATAGAGGACAAGTCAATGCTTCTAAAAATTGTGGGGAATCTAAAAGTTTGGTAGAAAGTCAGATAATGAGTGTCCCTGTGGACTAGCATAGTTGGCAATGACCTAATAGTGGAAGAAAGATTCAAGGTAAGTCTAAGAGCATTGGTTCAAGTTTTAGCTCAGGCTGCTGTAACAAAACACCACAGACTACATGGCTTAAGCAACAGGAATTTAATTTCTCATGGTTTGGGAAGCTGGAAGTCCCAGATCAAGGTGCTACTGGTCAATTTGGTTCCTGGTGAGGGCTCTCTTTCTGACTCACAGAAGGCTACCTTCTTGCTCTGGGTTCTCTTGGCTTTTCCTTGGTGCTTGCACACAGAAAGAAAAACAGAGCAATCTCTCTGGTGTCTCTTCTTATAAGGACACTAATCTTATCAGATCAGGGCCCCACCGTTATGACAATATTTAACCTTAATTACTTCCTTGAAAGCCCCATCTCCAAATAAAGCCACACAGGGGCTTAGGGCTTCAACATATGTATTTGTGGGGAACACAAACCTTCAGCCCTTAACAGGAAGATATTACTAAACAATGTGAAGGAAAGCATTGCGGACCTAACACAGCGTGACAGAAAATGAAGAGGTAAGTGTATATGTATAGGGGTGTGTGTGTGTGTGTGTGTAGAGTGTGCACATGCACATGAGAGGACATTATTTCTGAGCAAATATTAATTGAGCACCTACTGTGGGCCAGGCACTGTTCTAGGCACAGGGACACATCAGTGAACAAAAGAGACAAGGCTCCTACCCTCATGAAGTTCACCTTCCAGCAGGCAGAGACAAACATGAACAGAGTGAGTAAATTAGGTAGTAAATTTTATCAGATGTGTACATGGGATAAGCACTATGGAAATAAGAAGAAAGTAGAGCAGGCTATGGAGGCCAGGGGTAGGGATGGTGCAGGGAGGAGGCTGAGAAGCTCAATTAGGGTAATCAACATGGGATTCATGAGAAGGAGAGAACTGAGCCAAGACTTGAGGGAGGTAGTGAGGTGGATGAGCCAGAGAAAGCGTTGCAGGCAGAGGGAACATAAAACAAAGGCATGAGAGGCAGGAAAACGCAATGACACTCAAGAAAGAATGAAGAAGTGGGAGAGGAGGGAGGGAGAGCAGGAGCTGTAGACAAAGTCAGAGTGACCTCCAAAGCCACTCCAAGGAGGACTTGGTGGGTCCCCTGCATCATTGGGAGCCACTGCAGGGTTTGAACAAAGGAGTGACACAATCTGACTTCCTGAAGTCTGGCTCTAGCTGATGTGTGTAGGGCAAGGAGCTGAGAAGTCAGTAAGCGTTTATTGCAAAGATCTAGAGGAGACATCATGGTGGCTCAGACCAAAATAGTGACAGGGGAGGCAGGAGCAGGGGTCTGATTCTAAAAGTGTTGATGGTAGAGCCAAGAGAACTTACTGACAGGCTGGGAAAGAACAGGGGGAGGCAAGAATGATCTCTAGTATTATGTATACATGTTACACCAGATCGTTTCACTAGTTAGAGCTCTCCACCTCCTCCACCCCGACCTCACCACTCTTACTTTAGGGATGAGAAATGCAGGATGCAAAGAACCTCACTGAATTACTCAAAATGTCTATGTGGTTAAGGGATTCAAGCCCCAAACTTTCCTGTTTGTAATACTTAGCATAACTTCATTTTACATTGGCTGAGATCCATATTGTTAAATACAGGCATTCCTTGATTATCCTTTGAAAAATTGCCATCCTACTCTCCCTATTTCTCTTTCTTAATTTAGTTTTCTCCCTAGGAACCACCAAAATCTAACATAATATATATTTCACTCATGTATCTTGTTTAGTATATATTTCTTCCGATGAGAGTATAAGAGCAATTTTTCTCAGTTTGTTCACTACTGTGTATCTACTGCCTAGAAGAATGTCTGGTGTGTGGAAGGTGTTCAGTAAATATGTATTAATGGAATGCATGTACCAGTGCGTGAAAGGACAAGGGGAAGGAAGGAAAGAAGGAAGGAAGGAAGGAAGGAAGGAAGGAAGGAAGGAAGGAAGGAAGGAAGGAAGGGAGGGAGGGAGGGAGGAAG
>NW_012102232.1:2411377-2419409 GCF_000951045.1 Mandrillus leucophaeus | reverse complement strand
GGAGGGAGGGAGGGAGGAAGGAAGGAAGGAAGGAAGGAAGGAAGGAAAGAAGGAAGAAAAGATGGAAAGAAGGAAGGAAATGAGTCAGGAAAGACAAGTAAAGAGAGAAAAAGAAAGACAGGAACTTAAACCTCTCCAGATTTTTTAGTCTCATATATCTACACACATACATACAAATAACAGAACAAAAATTAGAAGTAATGAAATTAATTGAAAAAATTGTTTTAGAAAACCATAAATTTTACTTTTATATGTTCATTTTCCCCAAATGATACTGAATCTGGGCACATTTTCTTTATTCCAGAATATTTGAAATCCTGCCAATGTCCACTGGATGGGTAAGAAGCTACAGTAGGAGTTAAAGAAGCTGTGAGATAGATTATATTTTAAATGGGTATTGAGCAATTAAATCCAGTGACTCCATTCTTTCAGGTAATGCTGAGCTGTTTGTATCAGCAGCATTTAGTGGCCCATAATTCTGAAACCCCTCAGGGAAGAAAATGCATCACTGGCTTATGTATGAACTGAACAACTAAAATTTGAGGGCACAAGTTCAGGACCAAGAAAGCTGGCCTTTTCACCCCTGGTCCCTGTGAATCCAAATGCAGTGTAGCCGGCAGGCATGGAGGTGATGTTCTGTTCCTGACTGAATAACATTGTTCGCTGCAACTCTTCCCATATTGGAAAGGGGTTGAGTTGTGTGAAAACACATCTCCAGAAATAAGATGTGAATACTTTCAATGAAACCATATGCAATATATGTATTTCAGTTTGCAGTTTACAACACGTTTCACATATTTAGCATATCCAGTAGGAAAGGTGGAACTCCCTTCCCCAGGTAGAAGGCAAATCACTTAAACTCAAGTTTTTCATAGTCCCTGAGCTGTGTATCTTCCATTTGCCACCCAAGCACCATTCTCCTCCCTTCTCCCTCTCCCTGTTTTCTGTGCTCCTTTGTGCCTAGAAAGTTGATCCCATTGCAGCAAGGATTCCCTGGGCTTCTGGTTTCTCACTAGGCTCATCAATGAGACACTGATGGGAGAAGGAGGGCAGTGGAGAGTCAACCTTGGACATTTTTTTCCCTTCCTTTCTTCCTACGAGGTCTTAAGTCCTCTAGGCACACCACAGTTCCTTTCTGGCAGCTCTTTGGGGTCCCAGACATGGCCTCCTTCCCTTTGCTCCTTCAGGCCTGGAGATGGCAACCAAAGTGTGAAAGAAAAAGGGGAAGAAATGTCAACAATAGCCCCAAATATCGAACCTGGTTTGAGAGTACTATCTATTTCCTGCTAGGATCCAGCAACACATACACTTAATAACAGAATAGCGGGGCTCAAACCACATCTGTTAACTCCAAGCCCAGGCCTCTTCCTCTGTGTAATAGCTGAGGCTATCAGATGATAAAGCTATACACCTTCTAGAAGAAACCAGATTGCCCCCTTCATTTTTTTAAACAATAACAAACACGTCTCTCACTCTGACTATCATTTATTCAACCTGACCACCAACATTTATTGAGAGCATGCTCTGAGCTAGGCAGTCTGCTGGGTGCTGAAAATACAAAGATGAATGGGGCACAGTCTCTATTCTCAAGTTGTTCAGGTTAGACAAAGGTGGTTGATCCATATCAGGACCCCGGGAAACTGACTTTGAGATGAACGTCAGTGTGCAGGAGTTTTCTTAGGGAGCTCTTGGAATCAACACCCATGGAATGGCAGAAAGGAAACAGGACTAGCCACAGGGAGAAGCTGAGATGTGATACAATCTAAATGGACACCTCAACCAACACTGCAGAGAGTTCTGAAGCTTAGATGAGGTTTCAGACCTGAATTTACCTGGGTTTAAGGGCTAAAATTTTTCATCTCTGTGTTGATGAATCATTGGATTCTGACCACCCCAGAAAGGGGATGTGACTTGGCTCACATGGCTCTTTCCAACAAAGGCAATCCCTTGAAGGGACTGACAGCTGATAGCTCTATAGGGGCACTTCCAGCATCTGAGGGAATATGTTCTTCATCTCTGAGGGGAATCAGTATCCCTCAATGTAGGGGAAGGAGGAGAAACAGATAATTATATAAGAATACCATCAGGTCAGCCATGGGGATGAACACAATGTATTAGGGATGCCCAGATAAAAAACTTAATCCAGTCTTGGAAGTCTTGAAGAAACTTCCTGAACAAGGTGATGCTTGACTTGAATCTTAACGGCCAAAGAAGAAATTCGCCAGACAAAGGAGGTGTGGCATACAAGGGAATCATGGACATTATGGACAAAAGCAGAGGCTGACCATGGCATGACACATCTCAAAGAAGAAGGATTTCTGGTGCATAAAGTTTAAGACTGAAAGACAAGAAATAAGCTGGAAAAGTACACAAGATTATTGCAAGGAGACTTTGAATGCTGTGTCAAAGAACTGGAACTTTAGGCAAAGGGAAGCTACTGGGAAAGGAAAGAAAGCCCTCCTCCAGGACACAACCTTCCTTCAGAGGGTTTGCAGTGACAAAGAATGCCCTGATTAGGGGAGGGGGCTTCAAGCTCTCACCATCTGGATTGTATTCATACTGTGAGTACATGCAGCTTTCTGCCTTTTTCTTAGCTCCGTCTTCTCTACTTTGAAGGATATCCATTGAGAAGGTATCTGTTCACTAACTGTCCCACCTCCAGAGATACATCCAATTTCAGTCCTAGAGGCATAGATGTGGGTTGAGGCCACATACAGACTAGCGGAAGCTCAGAGGAATTGACCATTCTGGAGAAGCCATAATTTCATTCTGTTCAATTTCATGGGTATAAATCAGCCCCGCCTAAGATGCTCAGAAGGTAAGGACTCCTGATTCTCATCCTTTTCGTTACATTAGTCAAGCCCAAGAAGTGATACTCTTCTCTATATGATGCATGAACTGGAGTAAGACAGTTTAATCAGCCTCTGAGGCATCAGAAGGCTGTTAGGATCCTTCAGTAGCAACTGTCAAACTGAGTAAACCAGGTGTCAAAACACAGTCCTGTGCCATGACGAAATTAATCACAGCATTGAAGGTGACAGCTGAACATGTTCACACCTGACATGAATTTTGTTCTTTGATCAATGTTCCTGTTGTGTCAGGAACGTCCCTCAGGTTGGCGTGGGGACAAGCATCACTCCAGAGAACCATGTCTTCTCATAAGTCTATTTAGACAGCCGTTCAGAATTTTCATTCTACTTAACAGGCTTAATTATAGTTGAACCACACAGAATTTATTTTTTAAAATATGATTTTTCCCAAGTTAGACAAAGGCTCCAAGTTCAGTTTCTGCAATTTAGATGACCGAAGTGTTAAATACACAACACTGTGAAAAAGAAGACGTTGCACACCTGGATCCTTCCATTTTCCTGGACGGGGGACCTTTGGGCTCTCTTCATTGGCCACAGAAAGTTAAAGATAAAATTCCATGCGGAACATTTTGCTCTCTTCCAGGGAGTCAAATGAGAACACCAAAGGAGAGAAAAGCAGCTGTGACCAGGAAGGAGCCCTGTGAAGGTCAGAGTTGAGAAAAGGCTCAATTTGTCTGAGCTGTTGCTATAGATTTAAAATCTATAACCACGCAATGTTTTTGGCTGATTTTCCAAGGGAATATATGCTCCAAATTCATAGTCATCTATCAGGAGTTGTAAGTTGTTTAATGTTGTTTAAGATATTTTGGGTGTTGCCAATATAGCCTTCCCTTCAGGGAACATTTTTCTCCTATAATATTTTCATCTTGGCTTGTTTAAGGCAGAGGCTTTAACAGCACATCAAGGGCTTTGCTCGGGGTATCACCACACCCTGACCATACCTCCTCATTCTATACCTCACGACATACAGAAACGAGTCTTTTCATTCATTCTTTCATTCACTAAGCCTTAAAGGATTATATCTCTTCCAGATACTAAGCTTAGAGGCCTTAAGCAAATGGGACAGATCAACAAGTCAACACAAAACCATAATCCAAGATGGTTATTGCCAAGAGATTTGGAACAAAGTGCTTTTAAAACATTTTCAACAAACTTGTCCTCAACTAAATTATGGCTTCATCTCAGTGAGTTTGCCTTCTTAGAATCTTTACTATGCTCAAATAGAAATACCTCTCATTTAACTTAGTTCTTTCCCGAAGAAAGCATTATTTTCTATTCTTTCTAATGGATCGGTCTAGAAAGTCTAAGTATGTTTTACATAACGCTATCAATTATTTATTCTATTATATCCATATTATAGTTCCCGTATCATAAAGACCATCAGGAAATTTCTTCAAAATTCCAAGCCATTCCATCCAAAGGGCTTTTGTGCCATGAGATTCATTCAAGAGGAAGATGGCTTCCTCCTGAAGAACTGTATGCAGAATACTGAAGATATGAACCCAGTCATTGGTCTCTTAAACAGAGGGTTCTTGAGAAACAGGAAGAAGTGTCAGCTTAATGTTCTTTCAGTTAAATCATCTAAAACCATAAACAGAGGAATTCCACTTCCTGATCAGTTTATTTATCTCCAACGCCTCTGATGGATAAAACAGGCAATCTCACATTGTTGATTTGGATGGGTAGCGAAGCATTATTTGGAATATGCTAGAGGAAAGAAAAGTAATGCCAATTCTTTAGAACAATTACAGAGAAGCTGCCAATGGAGCTGGCACTTCTTTATAAACAGTTGGCTTCGAATGGTCCAGAGATTAATTGACTGGAAGGAGGAATGGCCTCATCAGCTTTCACCTTGACATCATGAAACTACTATTACTTGCCCTTCCCTCCACAAACAAAGGCACTCAAAGCCCTTGGTGACTCAGTTTCCCTATTCCTGTCACCAAAAGCCTTCATGCCTTTCAATGACAATGCCTCTCTAAAGGGACCCCAGCCCTGCTGAACCAGGAAGAGAGAGAGCAAACAGATGCTTATCTGCATGACAGAGGAACAAACTGCTCTCTGGTCTGAACCTGAGCCTGCAGCTGAGTCAGGCACCACCAAAATACTGTCTGGCAGGAGGCCACCGTGCAGCCCTCTGTGGAGGCCCGGGGCCCAAAAAGCGTTCATTCACTCCACGTGGGTCCGCAGTTCCCTCCCAAGTGCTACTCACCAATGGCAGACCCAATTACAGACAAGATTGATGGGTCTGCCTGGATTGCTGAACCTATCTTCATTTTTTTTTTCTTTGAAAAAACTAATCTTCACACACGGAAACTCTAGTACAAATAACAGGAGGATTTCTTTAAGCAGAGTTTAAAAGGAAACAAAGAAGAAAGCCACAAGAAATATCGCAGAAAGTGACTCAGGAAGCACTGACTGCCACACCTCCCTTCTATACCCACACCCACCCTGCACCTCCCCAACACACACACACCCTAGAAGGGCAATAATTCTTGAGGCCAAGAGTTGAAGATCCTGTCTTGCTGTGTGGGAAAAGCCATAAGCTCTGCCTACGGGAAGCACATGGGCTTTGAGTGTGTTCTCTCGCTTCCTGGCTAGATTCCTGCAGCTTAGGGGATGAGTTTGCCTTTGTGCCATAACTTCTTAGTAAAGCTGTATTAGAATCCCAAGGCCTCTAATTTCACCTACTAGCATTTTTATTCCAGAGGAAATTACAGAATTTATGGAGCCCAGTATAAAATAAAAATCTGGGCCCCCTGTTTACAATAGCAGGAGGAAAAGAGCTTTTTTCTTCTTCTTTCTTCTGTGGTTCCTTTTTTGACCTGCCAAAGCGTATTTTTTTTTTTTTTTTTTTTTTTTTTGTAGAAGGATGTCCCTCTTTACCCAGGCTGGAGTGCAGTGGTGCAATCTCCTCTCACTGCAACCTCCACCTCCTAGGCCCAAGCCATCCTCCGGCCTCAGCCTCTGGAGTAAGTGTACAAGCCACCACGCCCAGCTAATTTTTGTATTATTTGTAGAGACAGAGACTTGCTATGTTACACCCAGCCCCATTGTTTTCTTAATTTGCCACTTAATGTTGCATTTCCTTCAGTGCAAGAGAGAATATCAGAGCAAATGGAGACCCTCACAGGTGTCCAGGGTCTAACACTGCAATATACAGGCATATGCACTTGATCTCAAGCCTCCCTCCACCCCTGCCTGTGCCCTCACTGCAGGCAGAAAACAGCAGTAATAACTGGACAGTCTCATGGGAGAGAGGCAGAGAAGCCATCCAGTGGCGATAGCAAGAGACAGGGTCACAAGTGAATCAAGGCTGCACACGCCTTGTGCATGTTCCATTGTCCCATCGGATTTCACTTACAAAGTGAAAATCCAAACAGAAAACTACAAAGAATTTCAAGACAGTGACCACAGAGCATTAAACCCCAAGTAGGGAACTCTTTTCTGAGTGTGGGAACCTAGGCAACTACACTGGTGGCCCACCCATAAAGCTAGCTCTGCTTTCTTCTAATACAGGAAATACTGTGTGAGCATAAAAACTACAAGAGTTTTCCCCACCAAACATGCAGCTGTAGATTAACAGGTAGACACGTGCACACACACATTTACATTTGTGTGTAACTGATTCTTCCCTTATTGTTTTCTTAGACTAGTTGCTCGGATGCAGGATTATTGAGACAAAGACATGAACATCGTTGGGGCTCTTGATGCATACTGACAGATTACTTTGCTAAAGAGTGTGATGACTTTCAGTGACACCAACAAATCCCAACAGGACGGGTTTACTACATCTGCTTAGGCACTGGATAGTATTGTGTGCTGGTAAATAGTTCTGTTCACTTATGGGAAAAAAAGAGTAAACATAAAAAAAATTCCATTTTAGGCTGGGTGCGGTGGCTCACGCTTGTAATCCGAGCACTTTGGGAGGCCGAGACAGGCAGGTCATGAGGTCAGGAGATCAAGACCATCCTGACTGACACGGTGAAACCCCGTCTCTACTAGAAATACAAAAATTAGCCGGGCGTGGTGTCGGGCACCTGTAGTCCCAGCTACTTGGGGGGCTGAGGCAGGAGAATGGAGTGAACCTGGGAGGCGGAGCTTTCAGTGAGCCGAGATCACGCCAGCACTCCAGCCTGGGTGAGAGTGAGACTCTGTCTCAAAAAAAAAAAAAAAAAATCCGTTTTAATTTGGTTTAAAATATTATTTCATATACTTTTTGTATGTCTGAAATATTTTGCAATTTTTTTTTTTGAGACAAAGTCTCACTCTTGTCACCCAGGTTGGAGTGCAATCTCACGATCTTGGCTCACTGCAACCTCCACCTCCTGGATTCAAGCCATTCTCCTGCCCCAGCCTCCTGAGTAGATGGGATTACAGGCACCTGTCATCATGCCCGGCTAATTTTCTGTATTTTCGGTAGAGACAAGATTTCACCATGTTGGTCAGACTGGTCTCGAACTCCGATATCAGGTGATCCACCACCTTGGTCTCCCAAAGTTCTGGGATTACAGGTGTGAGCCACCGCACCCAGCCTATTTTGCAATTTTTTAAAGAGAAAATGTCTCACTGTGTTGCAGAGGCTGGTCTCAAACTCCTGGCCTCAAGCCATCCTCTTGCCTCAGCCTCCCGAGCAGCTGGGACTATAGGTGCACGCCACCACGCCCAGCTATTTTTGCAGTTTTTAAAATATTAAAGTATGCTTTTTAGTGACATCATGTGATACTATTTCAAAATGTCACCTTTTGTGTTGGTCTTAAGGTAACTATCTGTATTTATCAGAAAAGGAGAGAAGAGGGAAGGAGAGGAGAAGAGAAAAGAAAAGAAAATGAAAAATTGAACTTCAGTGGGGAAGTATTTTACCTTAAAGTTATCATTGTTCAATGTGGCAGTTGTCATTGTAGAACTTGTCATTGTAACTGGACAAACACCTCTAGTCGTATGGCATGTGTTATCAGCATTCATTGTAAGGCCTTTATCATTTGCTGTTTTGTACCACAGTTGCTTGTATGCATGTTTTATTCCCCATCCTTCCACCCTGGAATAAATTGTAAACCCCCTAGGTCTTAATTCTTGAGGCCAAGAGTTGAAGATCCTGTCTTGCTGTGTGGGAAAAGCCATAAGCTCTGCCTACGGGAAGCGCATGGGCTTTGAGTGTGTTC
>NW_012102232.1:2377831-2411327 GCF_000951045.1 Mandrillus leucophaeus | reverse complement strand
TTACCTTAAAGTTATCATTGTTCAATGTGGCAGTTGTCATTGTAGAACTTGTCATTGTAACTGGACAAACACCTCTAGTCGTATGGCATGTGTTATCAGCATTCATTGTAAGGCCTTTATCATTTGCTGTTTTGTACCACAGTTGCTTGTATGCATGTTTTATTCCCCATCCTTCCACCCTGGAATAAATTGTAAACCCCCTAGGTCTTATTCAGCTTTTCATGTTCCCACATGGCCAAACACAATAATAGGAACATAGTCACCACCAGACTTCTGAAAGCATCAAGAAAATTCAAATATCTCATACATGCTGAGGTCCTTTATTCTATCCTTTCACCCTCATATGTCACTATTACTAGATTGATGAGTTTCAAGTAGAATTATATGGTAACCTTGGGTGAAAAGATAAAGAAATGAGTACAGAGTTTGTGTTATATAGATGTAAATATAAATATAAATGATAGATAATGATATTCATGAAACTGCAATATCTTCACTATTCAGATATATTTTTATTTGCTAAATCTGGCAACCCTAGAAGTCGGCTTCCCAGGCAAGAAGCAGTTGGTGGCCTGGCCCAAGCTTTAAGGATAGTGAATCCACTAATAACACCACGGGAGGCGTTCTATTCACTATTCACTATTCATTATTCACTATTCACCATACAATAGTTGCACTTTTACTATTTCCTAATTAACACTGAAATCCAGGAAATTTGGGGTGTCTTGGAACAATAGTTTCTAACTCAGCAAATCCACATATTAAGAGTGTATAATACATTATACATTAAAAGTCTGAAAATATTATGAAATAACCAATGTTGAAGTTAAACATACTATATTTTTAAAATTTTTAACTGAATACAATATACTTTCCTTTTTCATGAACCAGAGTTGAAACTAATAACAATAACATAGACAACTCAATACAAAGCTGTCTAAAAATAGAGAAACATATTTTTAAGAGACTCACCAGACAGTGCAGTTACTAGGTACACATGTCCTGTCCGGTTAAATAACCCCTGATATAAATCATATATATGGATGTAGACAGATCATATATGTCTATAGATATAGATACAGATAGATATATAAATAGATTGTGGATAATTTAAAGGATTACCATTACTGTGTTCTCTGGCAGTATATAAAAATATTAACATTAAAAACAATTTATTGAGCATTTACTATGTGATAGATATTCTGGATTATTGCATTAATTCTCACAACAATCCTAAGGAAACGGACTGCTGTGGTCCAGCATTTTACAGAGAGGGGAACTGAAGCTCCAGAAGATGCAGGAATCTAGTGACGATGCAGGAACCAGGAATATGAACTCCAAGCAACTGAGTCCAGCTTTAGCCTCTCCAGTTTTCTACCTCCCATGGTGTCATTAATGGATTCGCTATCCTTAAAGCTTGGGCCAGGCCACCAACTGCTTCTTGCCTGGGAAGCCGACTTGTAGGGTTGCCAGATTTAGCAAATAAAAATACAGGATACCTGGTTAAAACTGAATTTCAGATAAACAGCAAGTAATTTTTAAAAATATAAGTATGTCCCAATATGGAATGGAACATACTTGTATTAAAAATGATTCATTTTTTCAAATTTAACTGTGTGTCCTATATTTTATCTGGCAACCCTTGCAGCTTGTCATCTCACAGTAACTCTGAGTGACGGTCGCAGTTTCTGAAATGACAGCAACGTGGCTTTTTGGGAAAGATAGAAGAGTAATTCTAGGTTAAAGCTGGCATCAGAAACAAGAACAGACCCTGTTTCCATGGACAAAATCTCCACTTAATAGCAGCCAAAATGAACATCTCCCTTAAGCCTGCAGGTTGGACCAAACGTCCCCATTGCACACCTCCTCCCATAGGCCCTGTAAACCTTAATCAATATTTACAGAATGAGAGCCTTCTGACCTTCAGTTTCTCACCCTGTAAATAATGATAATATTTCAATGGGTTGTTTTGAAGGTCAAGCAAGGTTATGTATGTAAACATTTACTACAAATGCCGTTTCGTGTCTCATGTTTTTCGGTTTGGACATACAAAATTAAGAAATTATGTCATTTTTTCCCAAAACCCAAGAATAAATGTTGTTAATCCCAGCCACTTTCCATGAATATATAAATCAGGAAGTCAAATATTTAAACAGATTAAGATTAAAAACTAATATATTTGAAGGAGTATTTTTAAAGAAAGATTTAAATTTTGAAATCAGATGCAAAAAAAATCACTTTGCATTTGTTCTGACAATCACATACAAGTGAAAATAGCTCTTTATTCATGTTGCATTTATTCCTTATTTCCATTATTATGTGATGTCAACTTTTAAAAAATGGTATGGATACACCAAAAGCCAGTATTATCATTAAAGATCATTGTTTTTTAACTGAAAAGCTACCAAAACAATTAGATAGAACAAATATTAAAATAGGTAGTAGCTAAGAATAATATGGGCAGAGAAAAAAACAAATACATTATAGACACACAGAGTGATAATGAAACAATGATTTTCAAGAGTCATTTACCAACATTTTTTTGACATTATCTCAAGTGCTATGGAAAAAGAAGGTCTTGTTGTTTTTAGAAAGCTCCCCAGTCCCACAAATGGGAATTTCAGACTCTACTTCTGTGGAAAAGTTAATTGAACAGAAGTCTCAAATATTCAAGTTGAATTGATCAGCTAAAGAAATTTGTTCCTCAAAATTCCTTTGTAGACTGGCAGTGCTCCGTCTGACCAGGGTCAGAGTGTCAAAGTACTTGAAATATAACTCTACTGCTAGAAACTTCTGAAAGTGTTTGAAGAAACTCCAAGGAGTCTGAAGAGAAACAGTGGAGTATAGAAGAAAGGAATCGTTAAAGCCCATGGAACTGAATGTAATTCTGTGGCTACCGAGAGCAAGGAGCTGAGGAGGTGAGGTTGTAAGGAAAAGATTGTAGAGTTTGCAAATCAGAAAAATCTGAATTCTTATCCTGGCTCCACTTCCAACTTGCTGAGCAGATCATTCTACTCCTCTGAGCCTCCATTTCCTCATCTTCAAAATAGAGACAATAATATCTCACAGGGATGTCAAGAGTAGTAAATGCGATACTGTGGTAAAAATACACCCACTTAAAGTTAATAAATGGTTGTTATAAGTAATGTTCTTACAATATTTGTAAGAGAGTAGAACCTGGGGGCTAAATCAATGCTTGGGAAAGAGGAGATTCTATGTGGGAAGGTTTCATAGGCAGAACTCAAGAATTTTACATATGGAGTTCATTTGGGTGCAAAGAGAAAAAACTGGGTATGAAACAATAGTTATAGTATCTAGAAAAAGAGCCGTAGTTCCAGAAAGCTCTGATGTTAATGTTAACTGGAACATAGACCTGGAAATTGTTGTGAAATTGCTTCCATTGTCTGTGGACTTGTCACGGAAGTCATTGGACACATAGCTTACCTTACAGATTCACTTCACACGATAATCACATCCTTGTCTGTGCTGTGCCCAGGTTTGTCGTATGGAGGCGGCACAGGAGAGGAACGATGACTCGGGACAGTGTAAGAGAAAGGTCATGGGTTTAGAGGAGAAATGCATGATGGGATGTGATAGAGGAAGGTTTCCCATTTGTCAATCAAACCAGATAAATGCATTCTGGGCAGGTGATTTCACAGTTCGCAATGGTTCCAAATTGGAAACAGTTGGCAGACAGTCAAAAGGGAAATCATGTCAAATCAAATCAAATTATGAGTTCAGTCTCATCTCTTGCCTCTGCTGCTCTGCGGGGGTGACAGCAGCTGACTTTAGGAATCAATGAGATACCAAACACTGCACTTCCCAAATTCCAGTAGTTGCATATGAGGGCCTCTGAGTGATTTTTTGTGAAGCCTTCTCCCCCACTTGGCTTAAGGTAAGAGATAAGTACTCCCTGTCGCCATACCCCCAGGATGGGGATTATTCCCACCATACTCAAAATATTCTCCGGAGATGTGCTCCTACTGACCTTGTTAACCTCCTTGTGAATTCACAGGTTTGTCTAATAGAACCTCTTGTGCGAGCTAATAAGGCCAATCCCACTCCTGGATCAGTAATTTTGCAAATTCTGCGTAAATGGTCTGTTAACCCTACTCTAAAAGGTAGATATTGGCATCTCTTATTTTGTTCTTGGCTTTATAGGCCTCTGAAAAACTGAGACATCAAGAAAAATCTGAATTAATGTCCCATTTCTTAGCATATTGGTAGAAAAAAGCTGAAGAAATATATATAAAAGTACATGCAGTCATTTTCAAGGAAGTGAGAGTGATCACAAGGGACTTTGATTTTCTACATGACGTAATTCTACTAAGTTCAAATTTATATGTGTATTTCTTGATTTTGCAATCAGGAAAAATAAGGTAATTAATGTGGATGTCCCCAAAGATCAGAGGTTAAGGTATTCATAGGGAATGTTGAATTGAATATGAAGTCCAAGGACAGAGCTGACTCTGGCTTCAAGGCATGGTGACTCCGTGAGTTTGAAAGATGACATCAGCTCCCTGCCCATCTCTCGCTCTTACACTTGACTTTGCTTTTCTCTGTTTTGGCTTCGTTCCCAGGCAGACTCTCTCCACGTGGAAGTCAGTGTGCCTCCTGAAGCTCCAAATTCACCTGGTTTCTTGATGCTCACAAAGTCGGGAATAGGGAGAGTCTCTTCTTCATCTCACTCTTCTCCAACCCCAAATATTTTCAGCGGCCCTGCTAGAATTTTTGGACCAATCACTGTGTCCAGGGAGTGGGACAATTTGATTGGTCAGCCTGCGTTAAGTGGCTGCCAAGTGGCAGGTGAGATAAGATCCACTTGATTATCAGCTCCATCTAAAACATATGGAAAGGGAAAGAGGATATTCCCTAAAGTGACATAGGCAGGTAAAAGAAGGGAGAAAAGAAGAGAGAAATATAGGAATGGAGGGAGGGAGGTGGGGAGGGAGGGACACAGGGAAGGAGATGTCTACTGTATCAGAGAGACAGCTTTTATAAGAAATATTTACCAATTGCCTACTGCATGTATAGTACTGAAGACCCTTGGAAATCTGGAATTTACCATTGAAAGCTTTAGCTGTAAGAGACTTGAAAGATCCATGACATGATGGAAAGATCAATGACATGATGGCATGTAATAAATTATATGGTGATAATACTGCCTACACCTGTGGTTTCCAAACTTTAGTGAGCACTGGAATGATTTTGAGGGCTTACTAAAAGACAGATTGCTGGCCCAGTAAGTCAGGGTAAGACCCAAGGACATACATTTCCAGTAAGTTCTTAGGTGATGCTGATGCTGTGAGGACCACACTTTGAGAACCACTGCCCTGTATCGAATGGTTTCATGAAGACAAACTAGATTACATAAGTAAAGTGGCTACTACTAATTTGAAACTCTGGTTCAGCGAGAGTGATTACCTTATTTGATGAACAAATCTATTGAACCTCTGCGTCTCGATTAGTGGTGTTCTTGAGGAATACCCTAAAATCTATTATTCTTCATCCCCTAAAATCTAATTATTCTTCACAATTGTCAAGAGTTTGATGTCCAGAGATGTTTAACCAATGGTCAACTCTGGAGAACAGTGAGATTCAACATCAGATATAAGTTCTCTGGCTAAAGCTAAAGTTTGAAGCAAATGGCCCATCCCAACCTTTCCTCAGTACTGCCCTATCTTGTGCAAAACAACATAAGGCATGGCCAAGTCAAGGATATCATTTGAAAGAAGCCAGAAAAACAGACAGAAAAGACAGCAAAAGCTCTCAACTCAATATGCTTTCATCTCCAAAACAACATGTTCTTTCTCTTTGGTTCACTCAGTGTTTCTGACGGAAGTGAAATTCTTCTCTGGCATCCAAGAAAGATTTATGACTGAAAAAGAACAGATTTTACCTGGCAGTGGGTGCATGCAAGGTTTATTCTCTTTCATACCAGGCCCAATTACTCTTTATTTTTCAGATACTAATATTAGACCCAGTTAATCATTACACATTCCTTTTATTAGGTGAGGAGCTACATTCTTGAAACCACTCTCAAGAAAACAATCCTTCACTTCCAGACCACCCTGAGTTGTAGACTTGGGGTTTCAGCAGCGGTAGAACTATTGGGCCATGTGGCAGACTTTTGGGCAGCCCATAGACATCTGCTCTTCAGCCTCAACCCTTTGGAAGTGGTTCGAGAACTTCCTCTTTTCTTGTTCACTTGGCACAATGTTACTCCCTCTACAAACATCATGAAGGTGTTAGTACCACCAGAATATTAAACTTTATTGCCTCTTTCCCTATGGGCAAAGCTGCCTGTGATGAGGTAAAGCCTGCTGGAATAGGATGTATTCAATAGAATTTATTTGCAAGTCCTAATTCAGACAAGTTAGAGCCATCTGAGTTTTTTGCAGAATCTGAAATATGAAATTTTAGACCATATTCAATTTCGTTAGTTCTAAGTGAATATGTCTTGACTCTGACAGTCTTTTCTAAGTTGATTATTGGCAAATTAGCAGTCAATTTGCCATAGAAACATTGTGGTTAGATTCCAAGCCAACCCCCAGATGCCTCCTTAACTCATTTGTGCCTGAAGTAGAGTACTGCCCAACAGTACCATGAAATCTCATCACCAACTGCAACTGTGTTTTTGAAATAAAAACAGTCCAAGCTCCAACTCAGAACTAGAGGATGTGGTTGCTGGGTCTCCCCTTCATTTCCTTCTGTTCTTTCTGTGGTCAGCAGACCTCCTGACAGTGGGATGGGGACTCCAGAAAGAGACTTCAACAAGGACATTTTGGGTGATGGCCGTGACAGAAGTCTAAGTCTTCAGTGAACATAAGCAAGCAGTGGCAGTTATCAACGTTTTCCATGGTAGTCCCAGTCCTTCCTGAGAGACAAGGGTGGTGGCAGTGGGGAGTAAAGAAACCTGAGGGGGAAAGGGTGGTCCGTTACAGAAGCGACCAGTTGCCAGCAGGGAGTTACGTCTCTGGCTTGGCCTCCAAGTCACAAGTCACAAGAAGAAAACACTTAAGAGTCTAGAATTAGTAAGTGGTCCATACGGTGACCACAGAAGAACAAAAAACATGTTATGAACAAGATCCTTAGGAATCCACCTCACCAAACAAATAAAGTGATTTATAATTGGCAAATCAACTTGAAACCTAAATGGTTCCAATATGCTTGAAAATCATTTATTCCCTTAAGTCTTTTAGCACCTACTTCTCTGCCACCCTTAGCTCCATTATCAGAACTGAATTCATCCAGCAACTATGTGTCGAGGGCCTACTCTGGACCAAGACCAACCTCATACATCTACTATTAGTTTGCACAACCTGCAACAATGCCGTGTGTATAGGAAATCCACTTACCTGATTCTTTCCCACAGAATGGCTTCTGGGCTCCCTCTTTCGCTCTTCATTTGTTCCTTCTCTTAGCTCTCTAAGATCACTACACCTGGCCAGTCCCCTCTGTGCACTGCTCATTCTAGAATCTCACGTCTGGTCATAACCCCAGGGACCAGACAAACAAGGTCTACCCTGCTTCCAGAACAAGAAAGCAGACATGAGTCCTGGCTGCAGCCAGGCCGTGAAGCAGAATAAATGAAGCCTGTCTCTGTTTCCGTATGCATTCTATTTTCTAGGCCATTTCTTTGGAATTGTTTCTTTTTCTTTCTTTCTTTTACTTTCTTCCATTTTCCCCCTTGTATCCTTTCCTTTTCTTTCTCTTTAGATTTGCATTTCTTCCTTCAGACATTTATCTGAGAAACTCATGCATTCCGCTAAGCAGCACGGAACATCAAGAGAGATGTTAGAATATGCTCACCCAGCACCCGCACAGGAGAGATGCACACACTGGGCTGTAAATGGTGAAGTATGAAATCCAAAATTACCTTTCCAAAAGCATTCTACTTGGGAAAGACTCCTTACAGGCGTTCATGGAGGGCTCCAGCCTCTTAAGCTTCGTTTACATTTTATAGCTTTTACTGAATTTTCTTCAACTGTCTCCCCAAACATACTTCTCTGATCCATAAACCGTTTCCAGTGAAACTTGGATCCTATTTGGTGTAATTCCTGTAACTCTATGAGAATCTGAGACAGGCCATTCATTTCTAAGCAAAGGTCTCTGTTTAAAAGATTATGCTTGCCATTTCTCTGTCAATGTCGTCAACGCCAACGGCGTCACCCTTCCTCCTCCCGATAATCAGGGTGGTCGGAATCTTCCAAAATAGCAGCTCCTGGGACCCTGCTTGCCACTTTCAATTTCACTGCTTCTTTATAGAGCCTTATTTATATGTTAAACTATGAACAAGTCAGCTTGAATCGCCTGGGGCCAAGTGCGAGAGAAATGTTGATAACATTTGGTATTCCTGGCTTCCCCCATGACTCCTCCATAAGTAAGAATCTTTCATACTAAAATTTAGAGAATGGATAAGGCTTAGAAGTGGCTCTTCCAGTGTGTTGTATTCTAGTTGGGGCTAAGTAATGTGGAATTCGGTGGGGGCTGTAGTATCAAGGATATGTTCTGAAGCTCTGGGAATATTATATCGTGAAGGTAGCCGCTGACTGGCAGAGTCTGAGGACTCTGAGAAACGGGAGGAATTGCTCACTGGTCCACTGTGTCCTGGAGTTTCACTTTTAAAATAATCAGAATATAATTAGGAGGCAGTCTGATCCATAACAACCACCTAAGTCAGGGAACTTCACCAGTAGGAGAGGCGTTAGCTCGGTCTTCATCTCCCCAGGACATGAGAACACACAGGCCTCTTTAAGTCGCCTAGGAGATACGGAGTCTTTCTTCCAGGCATCTCACCAAGGAAAAGAACATTTTGTTAATCATTACTCACTATCAGTTTGGCCAAAGAATTGTTTTGAGTTTTGGGGTGTTTTTGTTTCATTTTGTTTTGTTTTGGCATCTGGGTGGCACAAGCTCAAGGCCAATTTCATCATGTAAACATCCAGTTTACAATTCTGAGTGGTTTCCCTGGGGTAGAAACTCTCAAAACTGTCCTTCTGAACTTCCAGTGGGATCTATTTCACCTTGAGCCTATCTCAGCATTTTCAGTCATCCTCTGGACTCGGCCAAATTGAGTTCTCAATGCCTCTCTTCAGAGCTCAGGTTTTTCTGGCATATAACTGTTTCTCTGGTATTCCATTTTCATGTACATTTGCCCCAAAATGGAATAATCATTGAGAACAGTTTTGAGCATTCTTCAGCTCCTTCACCCCATGCCCTAGTCTCCAGGGCTCGGCATGTCTTTGGGAACAGGGCTATGCTTTGCAATGCTACTACTGGCTCTTCTCTTCCTCAAGATTTATTCTTCAAATGGTGACCTTATTTAATTCAACTTGTTCTCCTGCCTTTAGCAAATGGAAAAGTCCAGTCTAGTTTGCTTTTGTGGATGACATATATGCATTACTGATTAGTGTAATCCTCAAAGGTACTTAGAAATAACAGTCCTGGGGAAATCACAAGCAAAAAGCATTTGCTCAGGTAAGTAGGAAGCAATTGTTATTACTTCATGTTGTTTTGCTTCCTGAGAGGACTTGAAAAACTGAGAGACTCCCACTCATCTGATATGGGACAAAGAAAAAATAAAATTATTCTTAGAACCCACCTCAAGGCACAAGCTAGTCTAGCCAACACCATCTTGATTATTTAATAAGACCAACTCATTCAGATCAAAGTCAAATTTTACTTTTCCAGAGGGTAAACTTAAGAGAATATTTTTCAAACTTTTGTTTGGGCTACAACTGACAGTAAAAATATATTTTACAACATGACATGTATGATGTTGCACACACATATTTACCTGAAATACATTTTATGAAACATAACTTACCCTTGCTATGTTATAAACTCAATATTTTTGTCTATTCTATTTCATTCCATTCAATTCTATTTTGTTCTTTAAAAAATGCTAATTGTGAAACACAAAATTGATTTCTCAAGCCACAACTCACCATGTGAAAAACACTCTTGAGGGTGGGGGGTACAGAAGTGAATCCTTCTCACAAATTCTCCAAGTCCTCCCTTTTTTATTGAAGATGGCTAAAATTTACCATTGAGGGTGTTTTTGCTGTGGTTAAAAAAAAGTTATCTTTTATTAACATGTAAGTGAACTCTGAATGGGTAACAGATTACACCTGGTCCATCATTTACACCTTTATGAAGTTGAGTTGAGGAGATCACATTGCACCTCACATCACAAATATCGCCTTACATACAGTAGAGAAAGAAAGTCAGGTTGGATAAGGGAGGGACTGGAAATGAGAACAGGAAAGCTCTGAGGCAGGAGCAAGTAAAGGGTTCCTGAGGAAGAGGATAGGTTGCCTCAATGATTCTGGGGCTTTGCCCCCTCCCCATACATAGGTGGGGAGAAGCCAGGCTGAAGGCCTCCTCAGTCCACCCAGAGGTCCCTTGCTGCCCACTCCATTTCTGCACGTGTCTGGGGCAGGAATGGGAATCGAACCATGGAAATGGAAGGGACACCACCAGAGCACGGTGAGGTCTGCAGGGCTGCAACCAGGAGCAGGAGGCTGCACCTGGGCCACCTCTTCCCCTTTACTGCACTCCCTCCCTCTGGGAAGGCTCTTCCCATTCTTCTCTACCTTGATCACCTTTTCCTAAGAAGGTCCCAGCTCTGCCAGCCCTTCCAACAGCACTTTCTGCCATACCATCCTGATATGGTTTGGTTGTGTCCCCACCCAACTCTCATCTTGAATTGTAGCTTCTGTAATTCCCACGTGTTGGGGGAGGGACCCCGTGAGAGATAATTGAATCATAGGGGCGGTTTCCCCCATACTGCTCTTGTGGTAGTGAATAAGTTTCATGAGATCTGATGGTTTTTTTAGGGGTTTCCTCTTTTGCTTGGCTGTCATTCTCTCTTGCCACCACCATGTAAGACGTGTCTTTAGCCTTCCACCATGATTGTGTGGCCTCCCAGCCACATGGAACTGTGAGTCCATTACACCTCTTTTTCTTTATAAATTACCCAGTGTTGAGCATGTCTTTATCAGCAGCATGAAAATGGCCTAATACACATCCTTTCAAAGCAACCTGCATGCATGTCCCTCAGAGCCCTGCACGCAAGTCATCATCATTGGTTGATCAGCTGCCTGGGGTATTAGATTATCAGTTCCTTGAGAGTCCTATGGTCATTTCCAGTACCCAGCACAGTGACCACACCCCATCATTCATTCGTATATACTCCATTCACATAGCAAATATTAATGCAGGACTAGTCCATACCAGACACGGTGCTAAGTGTAGAGAGTATCGTGATGAGCTGCTCTTGCAGAACTTGTCTGCTTGCTAATGTTGTCTGTTTGTTAATGAATAACTATTTGCTGAATGAATGAAGGGATGAAGGAGTGCATAAATGAATCCTATGCTGCCATGTATTGTTATCTCACTGTTCCATCATACAGGCCCATCTACCCCAGATTATTTCAATGGTGAGAAAGACTTTATATTGCATGAAAGTCTGTGACTCTGAAGTTTCTATACACTAATTCATAAAGAATGCAAGCAGCTGACAACAGCTATGTCCCCAGACCTTCTCCTCTCCAGTCTAAATGTCCCCGGTTCTTTCAGGATTTCCTCAAGATAGCAGCATTAGCAATAATACAGAATGATTTGAATTATCCCACCAGTCTAGTTGCTTTCCTCACAACAACCTCCATTTGGTCTATCATCTCCTCTAAACATGACCCCCAAAACAAAAGCCCAACCCCAGGTGCACTACCTGATTCACCCTAATCTTTATGTCCATGGATGCACCCTCCACTGTACGAGTGACTCTGTAAAACACAGCCTACATCTGGCTTCATATTAACAATGACCACCTGCTTATACTTGGACCTTATGGAGTTATTTATCCAGAAACTCCTTTTACTTCTTGAAAATTTAAAAAAAACCCTCTCTTTTCCTCCCTCCCCATAAGCATGTTTAAATGGCTATCTTGAGAACTGCCACTTTTTGACATGATTCTGTCTCCCTGGCTGCAAGGAGAGCCCTTACCAGGTTTCTTATCAGAATTCTTCCTCAGGTCTTGTCTGGCTGTATCTGAAGAGCCAGCCTCTTCCAAGTCCACTAGCAAAAGTTAGAAGAGATGATCTTCAGAAGCATTTAAGGGCCATAATCCTGCCCTGTGCAGAAAGATGGCCTGTAGCAAGAGAGAATAAAACGCAGAAGAGAGAATGCCACCCAAAGAGAGGTCAGCTCAGACAAGAAATGGAGAGAGCCCAAGGCTTTTGTGTCCCTTGCCCATTTATCCCTGAAACCTAGCAGCCTTCCCTGCTCTTCCCTCAGTCTGGTTGTTCTTGGATTCTGAGAGTCAATAAATTCCCCTTTTGCCCTTTTGCCTAATCCCAGCTTGGTTTCTGTAAGTGGCAACCAAAAAATTCCTGACTAATACAACCACTAATTTTTTCTTCCTGAGTACTGCTGTGCTGTTCCTAAACCAAATATTCGCATCCTGTACTTACATGTTTTTGAACCCAAAGGCAGGATCCTACATTTATTGCTGTGAAATATCATCTTGTTTTCTTTGATTCGTAATTCTAGTATAGCTGGTTGCAAATTTGCACACACTACTATCAACTGCACTAAAAAAATGTGGCTTTTGTCCATGTTTTTTTTAACAGAGTTAGTCACCCTCATAAGTCTCATAGGTCCTTGATGGTAACACACACACACACACACACACACACACACACACACACTTTTCAGTAACAATATCACATTCAAAAAAGACTTTTAAGCTGGAAGAAACAGTTTATTTCTTCTGAGTTGTCAGTCCCCAGGAGCACTGCAGCCCCAGTTCTCCAAAATGTCAACTGGCTTAAGGAGGGAATCATGAGATTTGCCCATGACTGTGGCAAAGGAGCTCCAAGTCTAATCGACATCCTCTGATCCCCACTGACCTATACACTATGGAGCAATTTGTCTAGTCTTGTCCCTGGGGCGCAGAGGGCCCCATCTGAGCCTAGGGGCATCCTACTGGCACCCACAGCTGGAGTCAGTGGCCTTGGCCGTTTGCCTCTGGCCACAAACTCACCATATGCTGTTGTCAAATAAAAGCAAATCCAGACTTAGACAGAAGAGACTTCATTCAAAATAATTATTGCAAAAGGAGTAAAGGCACTATTGCAATAGGAAAGGTGTCCTATGGTAATACAGAGAGCACTGTGATCCCACATTCTACAAGAATCTTGAGAGTCAGGCAGAAAGGGGGTTTTCTTTTCTACAGAGGAGTAAACAAGGCTAAAATGAACTGTAGGCAAGTGGGATGAAAGGGTGGTGTGATCAATCAGAAGATAAGATTTTACCTCAGGGCAGCCTACTCTTAGGAGGAGCTGCATGCTGCTTCAAGCTGAGCCTGGGACAAAGTTCAGAGGCCCGGGGGAAGGAGAGAATCCTAGTCAAAGTGTGATTAACAAGTGTCTTGTTCCAGCTGATCAGTGGACACAGGCAGTTCGGCTAATCATTTATGAGGCAAAGAATGGGAATTTGGAGGGTCTGTGGGTGGTCATGTCACAGGTAAGTAGAGGGCATCGATGAGTCTTATCTGTGTGCTAAATGGAAGGGTGGTTCTTTGCAGTAAGTCCTTTGCCAGAACGCCAAAGTATGAGGGAACCTCCAATCGTTTTCCATGATCACAGGGCTTAGGTAAGGTTCAACGTTGCCTCTATGAACCTTTGTTTTGACTCCAAGCTCTCTCAGCACCTCATGCCCGCCCTGGGCCATGTGAGAATTCTGGATTCCAAGAATGACACAGACAGATCATAGGAGGCTGGGAGTGGTACCTCAGGTCCATCTCTCCACCAGCCTGATACACCATGGTGGAAATTATGGCTGCCCAGCCAATTGCAAGGCCAATTCCAGAAGTTTGCAAGTTTCTTCAGGCTACACCTAAGAACAAAGGCCAGTCTTCCCCAGTATGACAGTTTCCATATACCTGTCTGGATATATCTGCAGCCCTTGGACTTCTGACCTTGAATAAGGTTTCTGAGGACCCTAGCATCTGACCTCTATACCCTCTCTATCTGATTTATTTCTTCCCACAGTCCACTGGGATCCCAAGGGGTAAACTTGCCTTCATTCCTCTATAGCAGAGGCTTCTGTGACATCACACCTCAATTCCCTCTTCCCTGTTACTTCAATTGAAACTCAGTGATCAAAAATGTTGATGAGAGCTAAAGTTGAGAAAATCTTTTCTTTCTCACCATAGCTTGTTTTTCAAAATACTGTCTGCGAGCTCAAAACTTCTATGTTGAAATATAAAAGCTAGGCTTTGCCTTTTCTTTGCATTTCTACACAATAATTCCAGTTTCTCCCAAAGAAAATGGATGCCTCCAGCGGAAAAGAAGGTTACATACAGGGAAGTTCAAATGCAAAAATCATTTTAATAAACATCAAAAATAGCATCCCCATTACATTAGCAAGGAAATAAAATTGGGACCTAATTGTGGCATCCAAATTATTTGCTAACATTCTGATTCATCCATAAATTTGAAAAACTTGTCTTTTGTATCTTCATGAGTCACTGATAAAATGGATAAAATTAATGAATGATATAGGGGATAGAGCACTGCGAAACATGACCAGAAACTTATTTGCAAATTAACAGTAATTCACAGTGAAAATTCTGTTTGCCTGAAATGTATTCCTGTTAGCCCAAGTAAATTACTTGCTTGGGGTCATGGTGCAGAGATCCTAAGGTCCTCAACTTCTAGCATTTATGTCCCCATATAATCTCTTCTCCTTGAGTTTGGGTGCTACTTGTAACTTGCTTCTAACTGATGAAATATGGCAAAGGCGATGCAATGTTTTCTCCATTATTATGTTAAGTTATGTAAGACTCCGTCTTGCTAGATAGAGACTTTCTTGCAGGCTTTGAAGAAGTGGGAACATTAGGAGGTGCAGATGGCAAACAGGTGAGGATGACCTCTAGGAGCTGAAAACGGCCTCTGGTCTGTGGCCAGAAGGAAGCTGGGACCTGCAGTTTTACAGCCTCAAGAAAATAAATGCTGCCACAACCTGAAGGAACTTGGCTATGTAAACTTCTCCAGTCAGGCCTCCAGATAAGAACACAGCCTGGCTGATACTTTGATTATTGCAGCCTGAATTCAGAGACCCCACCTAAGCTTGATCAGACTGCTGACCCACAGAAATTGTGGGATAGTAAACATACGTTGTTTGTAGAGGCTATGTTCGTGATTATTTGTTACATAGCATAGAAAACTCGTCCAGTGATGGGACAAACTCATCAGACATGTGCCTTTTTTCTGATCCCTGCTTCAGATTGTATCACCTCTTTTTGCAGGTGATGGAGTCAATACTCCAAAGACCTAGGAACTAAGACAGCTCCCTTCCCTTCTCTGTGCCTACATTTTCTCATCTGTAAAATGAGAACATTGTACTTGGGGAAGTTTAAGAGACCTTTCAGCTAAGAGAGTTTAAGTCCCATGGTCCAAAAAGGAGATATCCTTGAAATTCATTTAAACTGAAGTGAAACAGAAAAGAATGAAGCTTGGAAACAGTGGAACAGAAATTAGCAAGTACTGAAGACAAAAAAAAAAATCAGCTTTGAGTATACAGTAAAAAGAGCCCATAAACTTGTAGCCCCATAGAAGTCAATGAAATGAAATGATAAGACCAGCCAGAGGCATGATGCTGGCATATTCAGCCAAGTGGGCAATGGGACTTTTAGCACATCCCAGCTTGTTCTTATGGACATTATTCTGAAGGCATCTATTAGTTTTTTAAAAAGAAAAAAAAAACTAAAAAAAGTCTAATCTGAGAAACTTAGCATGAAAATTCTCTTATCTTCACCACCCCTAATAACAGACATTGCTGTTATTCAACTGCTGTCTCGACCTCTGGATAGTTGGAAGAGCAGAACCAATGATCTTAGAAGTAAAGCATAGCAACAAACTCATGCAAAATCATTTTGTAGGTCTTCGTTTTCTAATGCAATATAAAGAAAAGCTTTGAATGGTGCTGGATTCTGGAAAGAACCATGGTGAGTATTTTCTAAGATTTCAAAGTCAATGGGGGATATAACTGAGAACATAAATTCTAAAACCATCATAAGCTGAATGCTGGAAAGAGAGACACAAGTGTTCTTTCCAGTGTGAAAAAAAAAAAAAAAAAACACAGCTCTGCTCATTAGAGCCTTAGAATGAATCTACTCTTACAGGCCTAATCCATGAATAAACTAAGAAATAGAACTTTGCTGAAAAATTCCTCATGGATTTACAAGTTGCTATAAGTCCCCAAGGAATGGGGTTTGAGCTATAAAGTTGCCTGGGGTACACAGGTCTGTACAGTGTAGTGAGAATTTGGGAACTGACATCTTTCCACAACAAAGACACTACTGATACTAAAAACCAGACCTATCTGGCTGTCTGTCCCCTGTGTTAAATAGTACTTAGTGTGGGTTTAAGAGTAACTTAATGGTTGCTGGCTTAAGAAAGGGGGAATTTTGAGGGACTGTTGGATATGTAAAAATAGAAGAGCCAATCTAGATTTCTTAAAAACCTGGGATTTGAAATCATTTAATTTAATTTTTTTCTAACCTTAAATTAGTGACTATAAATAGTCAAATAATATTCAAATTCTAATTACTTAGAGATATGTAGGTAAAACCAAAAAACATGTGTACATATATCTTTATTTCTTATAAAAAAAAAAATAGCTATGTTAAAAAGTCCAGCAAAGAGAAGGCTTCAATAAATTTAAGCTTTATCTTCCATTTGGTACTTTATTCAATTGGCGCAAAGGAAGAGTGGACCAATAATTTGCCAACTCTTGGATTTTGTAATTAATTTAGCTGCATGTTAAATGTGCTGTTTTGGATGGATATCAGTTAAAAACAGTCACAAAACAGAACTTTGGTAAGACCAAGCTGATAATATTTGCTATCTTAAAGATTATAGGAATTTCTGATGCCAAATTCATTTTTGGAGCCTGCTTTGGCCAACTGCAACACTGCTTTATTCCTCAGTCGAAGAAGGATGCAATCTGGGAGTACAGATACTCCTCAATTCCCAAGAAGCCCATCATAAATTGAAAGTATCAGAAGATGAATACGCATTTAATATACTTATCCTAATCATAGTTTAGCTTAGCCTACTTTAAACATGCTCAGAACACTTACATTAACCTACAATTGGACAAAATCATCTAATGTAAAGGTTATTTTACAATAAAATATTGAATATCTCATGTAATTAATTGAACACTGTATTGAAAGTGAAAAACCGAATGACTGTATGGGTACTCAAAATACAGTTTCTACTGAATGTGTCTCATTCTTTAAAAAATCATTAAGTCAAACCATTGTCAGTCAGGGACATCTGTACTACAGAAGATGGGAAAATGATCAACTCCAGAGGACATAAGAATGCCTGATTCAAATAAGGACTATTTTGTCTTCTGTGTGCTTTAATCATCAGATTTAATTAGAAATCTGGAAGTTAGTGGTTAGTAGTAACCTTACAACCTGTAACAGACAGCCAGATGTTCACCAGGTGGAGAACTTCAGGGGCATGTTCTGTGACCTTTAGATCTCTTCAGGGTAGGCTTTTTATTTACCTTGAAGTTCAATCAGATGTTCTAGTTCACATTCAAGAATTCAACAAAAGGCCAGGCACAGTGGCTCACACCTGTAATCCCAGCACTTAGGGAGGCCGAGGCGGGTGGATCACCTGAGGTCAGGATTTCGAGACCAGCTTGGCCAGCATGGCAAAACCCCATCTCTACTAAAAATACAAAAATTAGCCAGGTGTGGTGGTGGGCACCTGTAATCCCAGCTACTCAGGAGGCTGAGCCAGGGAGAATCCCTTGAACCCGGCAGGCAGATGTTGCAGTGGGGCGAGGTTGCGCCATTGCACTCCAGCCTGGGCGACAGAGCAAGACTCAGTCTCAAAAAAAAAAAAAAAAAAGAATTCAACAAAAGAAAGTTTATAGCCATTTCATTAAGTATTTTTACTTACTTACCAAACACTCATTCATCAAAGAATGTATTGATTTCCAACAGTATACAAAAACACTTTGCCATTTAAGGAGAGTAGTCTGGGAAGAGAGGTAGAGAAATAAATAAGACATAATTCCTGGCCTCTAAGAACACCTAATCCAGTAGGATAAATGAGACATATTTGCCCATAAGCACATTACAAGGTAGAATATGCCATAAAAAGAATGTAGATAATATGCAATATGAGTTCAAAGGCAGAAGGGATTATTTGCGATTGGCCAGAGTCAAAAAATCAATTCAATGGTTTTAACATTGATAACGCAATATGGAGCAATCAGAATTATCTTAGAAGCAAGGATCTCAGAAATAGGAGAATTCTGAGAAATCATCAAGTCCAGTCCTCTCTCCCATGTGTTCTAAATTGGAAATCCATGGACTTGTTTTAGGTCTATGTGTGTTCAGATTCTCTACATTGTCTTTCATTCTGTTTCCTTTGGGGACGCACTTTATTCTACCCTGCCATTAACCATGAAAGTTCCTCAAGGATCAACCACAGGCCCATCTACCCACATCCATGACTTCAATAACTCTCTCTCTCTCTCTCTCTCTCTTTCTCTCTCATGATACGTAATCTCTCTCCAGCCTAGATTTCACTTCTAAGTTCTAGATGCACATATTTCACTGACTTCTTGACCTCTCCACTAATGAAACTTAAAGACAGCTTACACATAACATATCCAAGATCTACCTCATAATCTGCCGCTTCACACTTGGTCCTTTGTAATGAATTTCTCCCTACCCCTCCATCCAGTCCTTAAATCCCTACAACCCAATCTCTACACCCGGGAGCATGATTTTTTAACCCACATCTGACCATATTATACTTTTTCTAAAACACTTTAGCAGTTCTCCATTGTTTGTTAAAGGCTAAACTCCACACATGGGCTGTATGATTTTGAATTTTTTTGGCTGCAAATAACAGAATCACCCACTCGTTATTATTGGTTTCAATAATAATGATGTCACTTAACAAGATGTCCTTAAAAATGGTGGCTCCAGATGGATCATCCACATCTCCAAAAGCCCAGTTTCCTTCCTTCTTTCTTATTGTCATTGAATTTTGTTTAAAGATTTCTGGTTTGTGCTCACCATGGTTGTAGTCATGAAGGAAACATTTTCTTTCCATATCAATCCCTCACTAAACTATTACCAAAGTGCCCTTTCTTTGTCCCATCATTATAGTGAAGGTATTTTTGCAAGGCACTGTCAAGTGTGAGCCTGTGGCTTTGCAGGGTACGGCCTCCGTCCTGGCTGCTTTCACAGGCTGGCATTGTCTGCAGCTTTCCCAGGCACATGGAGCAAGCTGTCGGTTTATCTACCATTCTGGGGTCTGGAGGACTGTGGCCCTCTTCTCACAGCTCCACCAGGCAGTGCCCCAGTAGGGACTTTCTGTAGGGGCTCCAGCACCACATTCCCCTACCGCACCGCCCTAGCAGAGTTTCTCCATGAGGGCCCTCCCCCTGCAGCAAACTTTCGCCTGGGCATCCAGGGGTTTCCACACATCTTCTGAAATCTAGACAGAGGTTCCAGACCTCAATTCTTGACTTCTGTGCATTTGCAGACCCAGCACCACATGGAAGCTGCCAAGGCTTGGGGCTTGCACCCTCTGAAGTTACAGCCTGCGCTGTACATTGGCCCCTCTCAGCCACAGCTGGCGCAGCTGGGACACAGGGCACCAAGTCCCTAGGCTGCACACAGCACGAGGACACTGGGCCTGGCCTATAAAACCACTTTTTTCTCCTAGGCCTCTGGGTCTGTGATGGGGGCACTGCCATGAAGGTCTCTGACATGGCCTGTAGATATTTTCCCCACGGTCTTGGGGATTAACATTAGGCTTCTTGCTACTTATGCAAATTTCTGCAGCAGGCTTGAATTTCTCCCCAGAAAATGGTTTTTTCTTTTCTACCGCATAGTTAGGCTGCAAATTTTCCAAACTTTTATGCTCTGTTTCCCTTATAAACCTGAATGCCTTTAACAGCACCCAAGTCACCTCTTGAATGTTTTGCTGCTTAGAAATTTTTTTTTACCAGATACTCTAAATCATCTCTCTCAAGTTCAAAGTTCCACAAATCTCTATGGCAGGGGCAAAATGCCACCAGTCTCTTTGCTAAAACATAACAAGAGTCACCTTTGCTCCAGTTCCCAACAAGTTCTTCATCTCCATCTAAGACCACCTCAGCCTGGATTTTATTGTCCATATCGCTATCAGCATTTTGGGCAAAGCCATTCAACAAGTCTCTAGGAAGTTCCAAACTTTCCTACATTTTCACGTCTTCTTCTAAGTCATTCAAACTGTTCCAATCTCTACCTGTTACCCAGTTCCAAAGTTGCTTCAACATTTTCGGTTATCTTTTCAGCAATACCCCACTCCACTGGTACCAACTTACTCTATTAGTCTGTTTTCATGCAGCTGATAAAGATATACCCAAGGCTGGGAAGAAAAATAGGTTTAATTGGACTTAGAGTTCCACACGGCTGGGGAGGCCTCAGAATCATGGAGGGAGGTGAAAGGCACTTCTTACATGGCAAGAGAAAATAAGAAAGAAGCAAAAGGAGAAATCCCTGATAAACCAATCAGATCATGTGAGACTTATTGAGGATCATGAGAACAGCACAGAGAAGACCAGCCCCCATGATTCAATTACGTCCCCCTGGGTTCCTCCCACAACATGTGGGAATTCTGGGAGATAAAATTCAAATTGAGAGTTGAATGGGGACACAGCCACACCATATCATGATCTCATACCAACTTATTCACAAAGCACCAGCAACCAATGAGCTGCAAGGTCAGAAACATTCAGTTGTGTTGGACTAAAATGTTTAATTGTGTTTGGTCCAGCATATATTGGCACACCATGTTGCCTTTGGGCTATCTCCCAACAAAATAAAATATTCATCAATTATGAGTCATACATTCTCTCCTTGCTATGTACTTTGCTGTGTTGAATGGGTGCAGGGCTATAACTTGAGATAATGAAGGAAAAGGAAATATAAGACATATGCTTTTTAAAATTTTAGTGCCATGTATTTGAGGAGAGTCACACTAGATAGAAAGGCAACATGAGATATCCAAAGGTGTGTCTCCCTTTCTCTCCTTGGGAATGGCTTGATGCCGACAGAAGCGCAAGGTTGTTAAGCTAAATACTGCAGGTTCTGATTCAATATCAACTGCGAACAAAATCTGATTAACAAGAAAGTAATCTGAGGTGAAAACAATATGTTGCTTATGGTCATTCCTTAAAGGTAGCCAAAGTAACCTTTGTGACCTCGAGAAGAAGCCAGCTGTTTCAGCCTAAGGAAAGACAGAAATTAGGATCAGGAGGGAGTAGACTCATGTAGCTCTAGTCTAATCCAAGAGTGTAAAAGTTGCAACACAATGACCCTATGATGAGCTCACAGAAGAAAAGCAGAAGCCAAGATGAAGTGGTCTTTCCATCATTAGCAAAATGCACAGAAGACTTGTAAGGAGAGCTCTATAAAGTTTATGTAATGAAATCAGGTGGAATTTGGTGGTGAATGTTAACCAAGTGACAGTTTTGGATGAAAACCAAACATGAATGTTCTGGATATTTTCCAATCTTGATCAGGAAATGCTTAATTTGTCAAAACTCAAAACCGCTTTGCATTTTAAAGATCATTTGAATCTCCATCTGCCTTTGAAAGTTGAACTAAGTGATCTAAAGTTAACTGATCAAATGTTTTCAAAACATCCATAATTCCAGGAATCTTATAAAGAAGTATAAGAAAGACATTGCCATCTCATACCCATTAGGATGGCTACTATTAAAATAATAATAATAACAGAAAATAATAAGTGTTGGCAAGGATGTGAAGAAATTGGAACTCTTGTGTACTGTCAGTAAGATCATAAAATGGTGTAACTGCTATGGAAAACAGTACAAAGCTTCCTGAAAACATTAAAAATGGAACTATCATATGACCTAGGACTCCCATTTCAGGATAGATATCAAAAAGAATTAAAAGCAAGGTATCCAAGAGCTGTTTGCACACCCATGTTCATAGCACCACTATTCACAATAGCCAAGAGGTGAAAGCAACCCAAATATCTATTGACAGATAAATCAATAAACAAAATGTGGTATATACATACAGTGGAAATTCAGCCTTAACAAGGAAGGATATACTGTTGCATGCTGCAACATGCATAAATCTTAAGGACATTATACTCAATGAAATAAGCCAGACACAAAAGGACAAACATGTTATGATTCCACTTATAGGAAGTATCTAAAGCAATCAAATTCATAGAAACAGAAAGTAGAGTAATGGTTACTAGGGGCTAGAGGGACAAGAAAAAGGAGACTTGTTGAATAGGTACAGAATTCCAGATTTGGAAAACAAAAACGTTCTGGAGATTTGTTTCACAACAATATAAATATACTTGACACTACTAAACTGCACAGTGAAAAATGGTTAAGATGGTCAATTTTATGTTATGTGTCTATTACCATAATATAACAGAGAGACAGAGAAAGAAAAGCATTGCCAATACTTTTGCTGACAATCCACTTCAAGAGAGATAGAGTGGGGGACTTCCTCACAAACAACAGAAAAATGGGTGGAAGAAGGAGTACAGTTTTAAGGGGTCAAGATTCTCTCTCCCAGAAACTTAAGAGCTACTGGGGTTTCAGTGTATTAATGAAGACAGAGTTAAAGTGATAATCTCAGGGTATCAGAGGGACTGAATAGAGTTGTACAAGTCCTCCTTTCTGCTACTTTCAAGTCTCTTCAATTCTGAATATCTTGGTAGAACCACATCTTTTGCCAACACAGACTTACTCTCTCCTCCTTAGAATATATACTACCTGAACTTTCATGGCAGGATCTTCATATGATTTGTCCCTGTCCATTTTGGGGAGATGAATAAGAGGAAGTGTTACACCCTAGGAACTAAAACACGAGAGTAGATTGGGCCTGGGGCAGGGGGAAACCTGAGTCTAAAGATGGATATGCACGGTTCTTCAGGTTGGAGCAAGGAGAGAGTTCAAAACAATCAGGCAGTGAGAAACCGCATGACAGCAATGAACTGAACACAAGGTGAGTCAGTGGGTCCGAGCCTTAGAAATGAGATCAATAGTGTGGACTGTTGGTATGAATCAGAGCCTAGGTGTTAAATGGGACCAACAGAGGCTTCAGGACTCAGATAGTTGATCTGGGCATCAGACCCAGGAGCCCTGCAGCAAAATGTCACCTGCTGCCCACGTCAGACAGCTCCTCCCAAGAGTAACGCAGACCACCCCTGCAAAAACTCACCGCACTCACACATCCTGATGCAGGACTGTGGCAACCCTGACAGTTCCTGCTAATGAAGAAAGGGCATCCACTGTGGATCTCGTTCAGATTACATCAGATCACAAAAACTTCATCTCTGGCAACATGGAGGACATGATTACCTGGAAATTGCCCACTACAGAACAGCTAGAAATACTGGATGACTATAACGAATATTCTTTTAAATGCATAACTGAGCTCACAAAATAATTAAGGGAAAGCTCCAGGGGTCTGAAATGCAGAAAGAACTAAATGAACACCAGCATAGTAAGAGTAGGAGCCAAAGGGCCATTTTTCCAGGTACTAAGTGAGTGGGGAGGTGACCAGTTTGCATAAATCAATACTTGGGCTTTAACGGCCTTGCAGGAACAGAGAATAAATGCTTCATGGAAAATTTGCCACGACTAAGTATCTCTCTTGGGTGACCCTGGGTGACTCTCAGCCTCCCAGTCAGAACCAGCCCCAGATCTTTCTTCCCATTGGCTGGTCCTGAGGAATAACAAGATAAACTTACTTCAGTGCTTCTCTGGATACATTTCTCCTTATCAGAAAGCAGAGGACACTAAAGTCACTTGACTCCAATGACAGATCCTGGAGAATCTTGGGGTCCTCAAGCCTTAGCAGCATTTAGTCACCTACAGGTCTTCGACTACTCCTCTACTTACCTAGGTTCACAAAGGCTACAAACACATCTTCTAATCTCCCCGTATGCCCCATTCCAAGGCTAATGGATTCTAGAATCTATAGTCTAGAAGACCACTGGCCCAGAACCTACCTTGCCTTAAAAAGAACAGTCAAGCTCTGAGTGTTCTTTCAAAAATGAAACAGTTCCTCCTCTTAGAAGGAAGGAGTTTGCCTTTTTCAAAAGCCAAATATGATGTCTTTCCTTTAACAAATCTCTTTGGTGACAGCTTTGGTCATGGCTACTTCAAGTCTGGAAACAGTACCTGGGAGGAGAATTGGAGGTCTTAGGAAATGGCACCAAGCTGTAAAGTCAGGGAACTAGTAGGTACCTGGATGGGGGTGTGCAGGGGGAAAGGAGCACACGGTTACAACAAAAACAGAGCTCGTTGTTGGTGGTGTTCATTCTCCTCAGTAAGGAATTCCATGTTTTCCTCAGAAGGTGAATATGAGAATATCAGTTAGCCCTGTGATGATTCACTGAAATGCACCCAGAGTAGCTGTATGTTCACTGGGAGACCCCCATTGGCATTGCAGGCTGTAAATTATGGTCATTCCTAAGAGGTAACAAGAGAGGTTCTGTCAGCTGTGCAATTACTTCGTTTTGGCAGGACACTTTGGAGTCAAGAAAACATTGGCTGGAGTTCAAGGCCAAGATTTTGGATCAGCTGCCACCATAATTTTTCAGAAATGTGATGACTGTTCCTCAAGAAATAGTTTCCTAAGTAGGCTGCAGGAATGTCTCCTGTACATACTCGAAAGGGATTTAAAGAATGAAGCCCTTGGGGACCTACCAGTGCAGCTGAGTTACCATGGGCTTTTCAAGCAAAGGGTGAGAAGTCCAAGTTGCATCACGAATCCTCCTCACCAAAGGTAGTAAAGGAATTAGAGAGTGGCTTTCAATGGAGCTAAGACATGCCTGGACTCTGTATCTTCTACCTGATATATGAGCACAATAATATATAATAAAATCTGTCTAGACAACCTACATAGAGCTTCTCTTTTCTTCATTGCAAGATCTGTGCTAAACTAAACGGTGTAAGCTCCCTACAATGCCCAGCATCCTGTTTGGATGTAATGCTAATTTAGCAGACAGTCATGTGAACCTCTAAACCACCCTCTAGCTCTTGAGAGGACCACTGAAGTCCTGATTGCTCTCATTTTCTCTTTATTGTCTATTCCCAATCCTTTATTTGTGTATCAGAAAGCACCACTCACACTTTAAAAATTCAGAGGATCAATGCAAGTTGAATACCCAAGTCTATGGCTTGGTATGAAGAACATTCTCTACCCCCCACCTTTTTTTTTTTTTAGACGGAATTTCACTCTGTCCCCAGGCTGGAGGGCAGAGGTGCAATCTCAGCTCACTACAACCTTCACCTCCCTGGTTCAAACGATTCTCCTGCCTCAGTCTCCCGAGTAGCTGGAACTACAGGCGTGTGCCACCACGCCCAGCTAATTTCTGTATTTTTAGTAGAGGCAGGGTTTCACCATGTTGGCCAGGATGGTCTCGATCTCTTGACCTCATGATCCACCTGCCTCGGCCTCCCAAAGTGCTGGGATTACAGGCATGAGCCACCGTGACTGGCCTCTCTACCCCTTTTTATGCAATGTAACATTGTATCTAGACACTCTGTAATTAACACCATATGTTGTGGTTGTCAAGGGAAACATTTAGAATGGCCTGACTGAGGTCCTAAGATAGAAAAGAAGATAAACTTTAGGTGACGAAAGGTTAGGTGTGAAATAGAATCTGTGTTGAGTCAGAAATACCATTCTGGAAGCACAGCTATAACGCCTAGGGAGACACTGAGCATGTTCAGCCAATAGGGAGGAAGAGAGAAAACACTAGTGTTTTGAGGGCAGTAGCTGGGCCTTGCAGATAATATCCTGAAAAGATGAGATAAGACATTAATTTATTGAGCTGGACACGGTGGCTCGTGCCTGTAATGCCAACACTTTGGGAGGCCGAGGCAGGTGGATCATTTGAGGCCAGGAGTTCAAGACCAGCCTGACCAACATGGTGAAACCCCATCTCTACTAAAAATACAAAAAAATTAGCCGGGCATGGTGGTGGGCGCCTGTAGTCCCAGCTACTCGGGAGGCTGAGCGGGAGGATCGCTTGAACCTGGGAGGCAGAGGTTGCAGTGAGCTGGGATCGCACCACTGCACTCCAGCCTGGGAGATACAGCAAGACTCTGTCTCAAAAAAAAAAAAAAAAAAAAAGACATTAATTTATTATCAATTATTACATTCCTTTTAGAAATTTTGTAGGAATAAAATTAAGTATATTAAAATACTGCTCTATAGGAGATTTTAAAAGATAGCAGCTGATCTCTGAACGTTTATATAGTTAACACAAATGATTTCCAAAGTGGAAGTTGATGCTTTATTCTTCATTCTATTTAGGAAATTATAATCGTTATTCCTGGGGGAGCCTGTAAAAATTCCTCTGCTTTAATATAAATGTGCTTAGATTGGTTCTACCTTATAAATATAATATTTCAAATGTCACAAGAGATAATATCTTGCAAATAGATATGGACTGAAGTCTTACTTGGAAGGCCTACAGTTTCAATTGTTTACAACTGAATTTTTATGTTCCATATATTTTATGTTTCCACCTTCACCATGTGTGCCTTGCATTTGTAAGTGGTGTGTGGCAGTAGATGCAGTAAATTTAGAAGGAGGTAAGAGGCCTGAAAGGTTCAATAGCAGAACTTCGTGTTGTCAGATTCCTAGTGATTCTCTTCCTTTTGTGTCCCCCACTTGCTTTCCTATCCATCCCCCAAATTACAATGCACACACAAACCTCACTGAAATACTTAAGGTTTCTGGTGAGACAACAATTTGGGGCTTTCAGCTGAGACCATAAAAGAATTTTTGTATTTTAAGGATTTCTGTTTCAGGAATCGAGATCTCTGATCTCCTGGCAGACCTCAGAACAGAACTTTCTCCAGGGCCATTATGAAGCTGGAAAATTCACCCTAAAATTCAAGACAGTTTTCAGGGTCAGAGGTGTCCTCATTCACAAGCAAAAAAAGAGCACTAGTTAGGTTTTTGAAGCCCTGGGTTGGCCATTTTTCCGCTTTGAGTTTTAATTTCATAGAACATCGATTTCCTTACCTCTGAAAGAAAAGTGTCATTGATGGGCTGGGTTCTGGGTCTACCTAGTAGGAAGAAGAGAATGGGAGGCAGTGGTGTCCTGGTAAGCACATAAGAACCAGGTCTGAGGAAAATGTGCCATGATTTGCAGCATTTGTTGATTTCCATGCTGTAAATACTTGCACCGTGGCCAATCTCAAGCTACCAACGTGACATCATGGAACACAGAGTTGGGAAGAAATGCACAGAGCCCATCATCACATAAGATTTCCATCCTACAAAAAGGTAAATATAAATAACCTCAACAACATAGATAATAGTAATATGTAGTAAAAATCATTAGGAAGTGGTGTTTTGCATATATATAACTCAAGATTGAATTAAAGACTCAAAACTTAAAACCCAAAACTTAAAAACAAAACCCAAAACTTTAAAAAAAAAAAAAAAAACCTGGAAGATAATCTAGGCAATAACATTCTGGAAACAGGCAAAGATTTCATGATGAAGATGTCAAAAGCAATTCCAACAAAAGTAAAAATTGACAAATAGTATCTAATTAAACTAAAGAGCTTCTGCACAGCAAAAGAAACTATCAACAGAGTAAAGAGACAACCTACAGAATGGAAGAAAATATTTGTAAACTACACATCTGACAATGGTCTAGTACCCAACATCTATAAGAAATGTTAACAATTTAAAAGAAAAAAAAAAAACATTAAAAACGGGGCAAAGGACATGAACAGACATTTTTCAAAAGAAGGTATGTATGTGGCCAATAAGCATATGAAAAAAAGCTTAACATCATTGATCATTAGAGAAATGCAAATCAAACCCACAGTGAGATACCATCTCACACCTGTCAGAATGGCTATTATTAAAAAATTCAAAAATAACAGATGTTGGTGAGATTGCAGAGAAAAAAGGAATACTTATACACTGTTAGTAGGAGTGTAAATTAGTTCAACCACTGTGGAAGAAAGTATGGTGATTCCTCAAAGATCTAAAAACAGAAATACCATTTGACCCAGCAATCTCATTACTGGGTATAGACCCAAAGGAATATAAATCATTCTATCATAAAGACATATGCATGCATATGTTCATTGCAGCAGTATTCCCAATAGCAAAGACATGGAATCAACCCAAATGCTCATCAGTGGTAAACTGGATAAAGAAAATGTGGTACATATACACCATGGAATACTATGCAGCCATAAAAAAAAAGAGATCATGTCCTTTGCAGGGACATGGATGGAGCTGGAGGCCATTATCCTTAACAAACTAACACAGGAACAGAAAACCAAATACCACATATTCTTACTTCTAAGTGGGAGCTGAGTAATGAGAACACATGGACACATGGAGGATAACAACACACATTGAGGCTCATGAGACAAACCCCCATGACATGAGTTTGCCTATGTAACAAATCTTCACACGTACTCCTGGACTTAAAAAAAAAAAAAAAAAAAGTGGTGCTTTGAGTATTCATTATCTTTTTTTTTCATAAAGCTTATTTAATTATAAGCTTTTATAATTTTGTTTTTCAAGAATGGCTTAGTTTCCAACCAGTTCACAAAATTTCTAACAATTTAATCACTTGTTCTCACAAGCCAATCTCAGCCAGCTCCAGCACACTGCCAGCGGGTTGGTTTCTTTTATATGACAGAGACGAACCAGAGAATGCCTAGTCATTCTTAAATAAAATATAATAAATAATAGCTTTGAGCCGAGGCTTACTTGAATGAGAAGATACAGGATCTTGGGTGGGTAGAAATGAGAATAAAATGCAAAAATCATCCCTGATACGCAGGGATTTTGGAGACATGGGATTTCCTTTTTTATCTCTCAAGTCAAAGCAGCTAAGTTTAGAAAAGTCTTAAAGTTAGAAAAATACGTTTTAGCGTCATAGTTTGGAAGGAGCCACTGAGTAAAACGTCTCTAATGCGTTGTCACGTTATTATCATTCCCATTATTGCTGTTGTTATAATAAGCCGGTAAGTAGTGGTCTGTTTCACTATAGAGGCTGCTTGTAAATGCAGCTGAAAGTTCAACCTTGGGGCCTGGTTTTGAGAAGCAGCTCTGAAAACCTTTCAAGGGAAGAGCAGTGGTCTGAGATGTTTGTTTTGCCAACGGTTTTGGTTTGAGGATGACTTGTTCATCACTCAGCTATAGTCAGAATGTGAGAGATCTTTCACAGAAGGACAGAGATACACTATTAGGAACCTGGGCTGGGACATAGGTTTTGTGTGGCCCTTAGAAGAATCAGCCAGCAGGGATTTACTGAACAGATAGCTCTAAGTCACTGGGACGAAATGAGGGAAAAACTGAATCCTGATGCCCAGAAGACAAGACACATTCTCATGTTACAATGAGTAAGTAAGCATGCAGACATGATGTCATTCCATGTAGCAACAGCCTAAAGCAATGTTTCTAGATTCAGCGATTTTATGAATTTCATTCAAGTAAAAGAAAAAAAAAGTGAGTTTGCCAACTTTTTATTTTGTCAAGTAAGAATATAAAAAAAAATCCACAATTATCACTATCATTTTTAACAGAAAAGGTATTTTCACAATTCATACACAAAATCATGAAGTTATCATGTGAGTAAAAAGCTCTACATATTGTTTTAGTATTGATATTTAATATTTGATGTTTAAGGCTGGGTCTGGTGGCTCACGCCTGTAATCCCAGCACCTCGAGGGGCTGAGGTGGGAGGACTGCTTGAACCCAGGAGTTTGAGACCAGCCTGGGCAACATGGCAAAACCCTGTCTCCACCCAAAAAAGCAAAAATGTCTTGGGTGTGGTGGCATGCACCTGTAGTTTCAGCTACTCAGGAGGCAGAGGTTGGAGGATCACTGGAGCCTGAGGAAGGCAGAGGTGGCAGTCAGCTGAGATCAGGCCACTGCACTCCAGCCTGTGCAACAGAGCAAGACTGCTAAAAAAAAATTGATATTTAAATATTGAATCAGTTTATGTTTATGAACACTTCCCTACATCATCTTAATTCATCTTAGTTTTTCTGTATTTCAGCACAGACTGGTAAAACTTTCTGAATTGATACCAGTCTACAGATGGGCATTTGGGAAGCCCTGAGCTGTGATCCTCAATTCTGCTGTAAAGGCACTCTTTTCCTCTCATCATGATTGATAGGGCAGCAGGCAACAGGGGTGAAAGATGGCAGGGCCTCTAGAGGGTTCTCCAGGTATTCCTAAGGCATGCACCCTGGAGACCACCAGCAGTGCCACTGCAGCCATTGGAGTGGAAGAGCACCTGGGCTCTGCTGCCAGACTCCCTGCTATCATGTTCTGGCCCTGTCATTTCACGGCTGGGTGACTGGAACAAGTTGTTTAACCACTCTGTGTCTCAGAGATGACCACAGTGCCTGCCTCATTGGGGTACAGTGAGGATTGTGTGAGACTGGTGGCTTAGCCCAGAGTGTGGAAGACAGTCCGTGTCACACACATCAGCGCTCATCCTTGCTCCAGCCAGGACCCTCACACCCACAACTTTGGGTGTGCCTCAGTGTCCTTATCTGTTGAATTGAGAGGTAAAGCCAGCTGGACTTCCTGGGTCGAGTGGGGACTTGGAGAAATTTTCTGTCTTACAAGAGGATTGTAAAACGCACCAAACAGCACTCTGTAGCTAGGATTGTAAAATACACCAATCAGCGCTCTGTAGCTAGCAAGAGGATTCTAAAAGACACCAATCAGTGCTCTGTAAAAATGCACCAATCAGCGCCCTGTAGCTAGCAAGAGGTTTGTAAAAGGCACCAATCAGTGCTCTGTAAAAACGCACCAATCAGCGCTCTGTAGCTAGCAAGAGGATTGTAGAACTCACCAATCAGTGCTCTGTAAAATGCACCAATCAGCAGGAGTCTAAAAGTGGCCAATCATGGGGAGGATTGAAAAAAGGGCACTCTGATAGGACAGAAACGGAACATGGGAGGGGACAAATAAGGAAATAAAAGCTGGCCACCCCAGCCAGCTGAGGCAATCCACTCAGGTCTGCTTCCACGCTGTGGAAGCTTTGTTGTTTCGCTCTTTACAATAAATCTCACTGCTGCTCACTGTTTGGATCTGTGCCACTTTTAAAAGCTGTAACACTCACAGGGAAGGTCTGCAGCTTCATTCCTGAAGTCAGCGAGACCGGGAACCCACCAGAAGGAACCAACTCCAGACACAGAATGAGGATGAGAATGAGAATGTACCTGCTCTGAGCCACACACTAAAGAGGCCCCCAGGGCTTCCATTATGGGCCAGTCTTAACACCAGGAACCCAGTAACTTGAGGCACTAAGTAAATAAGGTTTACCTCATGAAAAGATTAATGAATGCCTCCAGTCTATTGAGTTTCTGGTGCATATCAGTCACCACTTGAAAACCCTACAAAGGAGTTATTATCTTCCCGATTGTACAAAGGCAAAAAGGTCCTATGGTTTGCAGAAGCCACAGAGCTAGAATATAGAAAAGCAGGGATTTATGATCTCTTAGAGTCTTTCTTGTGGGAAGCCACTTAAGAATAAGCCAGTTTTCAGAAAATCTGATTTCACAATGCAGACTTATTATGGAGTATTAGCATTACAAAAATACTGTAGAATTTCTTCAAGTAATAATTCCCCTGGTACAGCAAACATTTTGTTTTGGAATCAGTTATTACTTGATAAAGAAGCTAAAGAGAGAAAGACAAATCTACAGTGTCAGGCAATTCTCTGAAGGCCAGCAGTCTGGAAATTATAACGTTAAAAGGATAAATAAGGTAGCAATAGAAGAGAGAAGAGCTCACCAGTTAGCTGTACACACAGGGTTTGCAAACCCTAAAATAAGTTTGTGAAGAGAGCTGGGTTTAAGAACATCAGGAGTGAAGGGAGGCTGGCAAATCGAAAACATTTGCCCTATCCAAAGACATTCATATTCCATTTCTTTCTAAAAACTGGTTGCCCAAACAAAACGCATCTGCTGACCACCCATTCATAGCCCCTGAGACACAAAATAAGGTAGAGTTCATTTCAGATTAGGGGGAACAGGGAAGCTTACAGAGGAAATAGGATTTCAAACTGCAGATGGGTGGACTCAATTAGAAAGCAAAGGGTTTTTTCAGGCAGGAGGAACAGTGGGAATTGAGACTCTCTGGCAGGAAAGGGCAGGGAAATAAATCAATTTCAGTTAAGTCAAATGCAGCACAATTTAACTGCATCGAAGCAATAGTGAATGATAATAAATCAATACAGCAAGACTGAGGTTGTAGGGCTTTGGACATCAGCTGTAGAATATGGAACCTGATCTGTGGGGGTAGGAGTACTTAAAGATTTTTGAGCAAGGGAGTGAAACTGCTACACTGTCTGGGATACATACCCTGGGGTTCATCCTCCAGCACTGAGAAAGAATTCAGGACATGGACACAGGTGGGTGGGTTAAAGAGTGGAAAGTTTAATAGACAGGAGAAAGGAGAGAAGAGAGCAGCCCCTTGCCAAACAGAAAGAGATGTCCAAAAAGAGGGGAAGTCGCAGGCTACAGCAGATTTTATAGGCAGGGTGGAGAAGGCAGTGTCTAATTTACATAGGCCCTACAGATTTGTTCAATCAGGTATCACGTCTGTACGTAGTGTGTGAGGAAGGCTGGTCTAATTTTTTTATGCAAATGGATTTTCCAGTTGATAGGTGCCATCTTCTCTGCTCCTTTACAGCACACGTGGCTAGCAGAGAAGGGAAGATGGAGCCGCCATCTTGAACAGCTCTAGTCCTTAGTTCCTGCCAGCATTCAGGCCTGCAAGCTCCTAGCTTGGAGGCTGCTCTTTCTTAGAAAATGATTTGGGGTTGATTTTCATTAAAAAAGAAAAGCCTTACCAAGGACTCCCATACCCTTACTATCTGCCTAAGTAATTTCTTCTTAACTCCTATCTCAGGAGTAACATTATCAGTGCAGTATTTTAGGAAGGATGAGATGACAGTTGCATGAACGAGGAGAGCTTAGAAGGAGCACAGTTAGGAGGCTTCTTCCTCTCATTTGGAGATAAGGTGATGAAGGCCTTGTTTAGGGGTGGTGGAAATGGAGAGAGAGAGATGGGTGTGAGGTGGTGAAAAGTAAGGGAGGTCACTTATAGAAGATGGAAAATGATGAATAATGAATTGAGCCATTTGGCATAGCCACTGCCTACAGCCAGCAGCCTGACTCCAACCCCAGCTCTGCCATTAGGTAACTGTGAGACTTTGGTCAAGTTACTTAATCTCTCTGTGCCTTAGTTTACACATTTTTTTATTTTATTTATTTATTTTTTTCTTGTGTTGGTAGAGCTTTATTTTGGAGGACAAAAAAAAAAAAAACCCCCAATGATGCCACTTACTTTGTAACTACAATATTTCTGTAAGAGGTGCAAAAACATACAAAC
>NW_012102232.1:2374542-2376396 GCF_000951045.1 Mandrillus leucophaeus | reverse complement strand
TTCAACTCCTACTTATGAGTGAGAACATGTGGTGTTTGGTTTTCTGTTCCTGTGTTAGTTTGCTGAGAATGATGGTTTCCAGCTTCAGCGATGTCCCTGGAAAGGACATGAACTCATCCTTTTTTATGGCTGCATAGTATTCCATGGTGTATATGTGCCACATTTTCTTTATTGAGTCTATCAGTGATGGGCATTTGGGTTGGTTCCAAGTCTTTGTTATTGTGAACAGTGCTTCTGTAAACATACATATCCATGTGTCTTTATAGTAGAATGATTTATAATCCTTTGGGTATATACCCAGTAGTGAGATTTCTGGGTAAAATTGTATTTCTGGTTCTAGATCCTTAACGAATCACCACACTGTCTTCCACAATGGTTGAACTAATTTACACTCCCATCAACAGTGTAAAAGCATTGAGATGGTATCTCATTGTGGTTTTGATTTGCATTTCTCTGATGACCAGTGATGATGAGCATTTTTTCATGTGTCTATTGGCTGCATAGATGTCTTCTTTTGAGAAATGTCTGTTCATGTCCTTTGCCGATATTTTGGTAGGGTTGTTTTTTTCTCTTAAATTTGTTTAAGTTCTTCATTGATTCTGGATATTAGCCCTTTGTCAGATGAATTGATTGCAAAAATTTTATCCCATTCTGTAGATTCCCTATTGACTCTGATGTTGGTTGCTTTTGCTGTGTAGAAGCTCTTTAGTTTAATTAGCTCCCATTTGTCAATTTTGGCTTTTGTTGCCATTGCTTTTGGTGTTTTAGTCATGAAGTCCTGGCCCATGCCTATGTCCTGCATGGTATTGCTTAGGTTTTCTTCTATGATTTTTATGGTTTTAGGTCTTATGTTTAAGTCTTTAATCCATCTTGAGTTAATTTTTGTATAAAGTGTAAGGAAGGGCTCCAGTTTCAGTTTTCTGCATGTGGCTAGCCAGTTTTCCCAACACCAGTTATTAAATAGGGAATCCTTTCCCCATTTCTTGTTTTTGTCAGGTTTGTCAAAGATCAGGTGGTTGTAGATTTGTGGCATTATTTCTGAGGCCTCTGTTCTATTCCATTGGTCTATATCTCTGTTTTGGTACCAGTACCATGCTGTTTTTGTTACTGTAGACTTGTAGTATAGTTTGAAGTCAGGTAGTGTGGTGCCTCCAGCTTTGTTCTTTTTGCTTAGGATTGTCTTGGCTATATGAGCTCTTTTTTGGTTCCCTATGAAATTTAAAGTAGCTTTTTTCTAATTCTGTGAAGAAAGTCAATGGTAGCTTGATGGGGATAGCACTGAATCTATAAATTAATTTGGGCAGTATGGCCATTTTCACGATACCGATTCTTCCTATCCATGAATGTTTTTATCCTATCCAAATGGAATGTTTTACCATTTGTTTGTGTCCTCTCTTATTTCCTTGAACAGTGGTTTGTAGTTCTCCTTGAAGGGGTCGTTCACATCCCTTATAAGTTGTATTCCTAGGTATTGTATTCTCTTTGTAGCAATTGCGAATGGGAGTTCACTCATGATTTGGCTCTCTGTCTATTATTGGTGTATAGGCATGCTTTGTGATTTTTGCATTGATTTTGTATCATGACACAGTTGCTTATCAGCTTAAGGAGATTTTGGGCTGAGACGGTGGGATTTTCTAAATATACAAGCATGTCATCTGCAAACGGAGACAATTTGACTTCCTCTTTTCCTATTTGAATACACTCTATGTCTTTCTCTTGCCTGGTTGCCCTGGCCAGAACTTCTAATACTATATTGAATAGGAGCAGTGATAGAGGGCATCCTTGTCTTGTGCCAGTTTTCAAAGGGAATGCTTCTAGTTTTTGCCCATTCAGTATGATATTGGCTGTGGGTTT
>NW_012102232.1:2369533-2370757 GCF_000951045.1 Mandrillus leucophaeus | reverse complement strand
TACATGTATTTTATAGGTGAGGTTAAATGATTCATCTAACACACCCAAACAAGACACTGGAGCCCAAAAACAAGTCCTGATCTTGTCTCTGATTGACTCCCAACCTCTTTCATCATCTCATAAAGCCTTTTAAAACTTGTCTGGCTGATACGGTTTGGCTGCCTCCCCACCCAAATCTCATCTTGAGTTGTAGCTCCCATAATCCACATGTGTTGTGGGAGGGACCCGGTGGCAGGTAATTAAATCATGGGAGCAGGTTTTCCAGTGCTGTTCTCATGACAGTGAATAAGTCTCTTGCAATCTGATGGCTTTATAAAGTGCAGTTCCCCTGCTCATGCTTTCTTACCTGCCGCTATGTAAGATGTGCCTTTGCTCCTCCTTCACCTTCCACTATGATTGTCAGGCCTCCCCAGCCATGTGGAACTGTGAGTCCATCAAGCCTCTTTTTCTTTATAAATTTCCCAGTCTCAGATATGTCATAAGTATGTATCAGTATCATACACTGGCTATGGAGATAACCATCCTCCCTGACACTAGGTACTAGACAGCAATACCTTGACTTTGCTAGAATTAATACCCCCAGCCCAACTTATTTTAATTCATCAGACATTTCTTTTTATTTCTTTTTTTTTTTAGTCCAAATAGAATTTAATCAGAAGAGAGATAAGTGGATTACATTTTTAAAATACTGATCAAAATAAAGATGCTCTAAACATATAAATGGCAGATGAAACAGACTTTAAAGTAAAGAAAGGTTATCACACAATATATCAGAAAATATAACAAACCTGAACAAACAAACATCAGCAACATAGCTCCAAAATACTAGATCGAACTATGTGAAATTGCCAATAGTTGACCACTTTTTGACCTACAAAAGCAACAATTCATATAAAGTAAATATCAATAAAATTATGGTAAATCGAATTTTTTTATTATACTTTAAGTTCTGAGATACATGTGCAGAATGTACAGGTTTGTTACATAGGTATTCTTCTGCCCTGGTGGTTTGCTGTACCCATCAACCCATCATCTACATTAGGTATTTATCCTAACACTATCCCTCCCCTAGCTCTCCACCCCTCAACAGGCCCCAGTGTGTGATGTTCCCCTCCCTGTGTCCATGTGCTCTCATTGTTCAACTCCTACTTATGAGTGAGAACATGTGGTGTTTGGTTTTCTGTTCCTGTGTTAGTTTGCTGAGAATGATGGTTTCCAGCTTCA
>NW_012102232.1:2325883-2367813 GCF_000951045.1 Mandrillus leucophaeus | reverse complement strand
AGTTTTTGCCCATTCAGTATGATATTGGCTGTGGGTTTGTCATAAATAGCTCTTATTATTTTGAGATACATTCCATCAACACCTAGTTTATTGAGACTTTTTAGCATGAAGGGCTGTTGAATTTTGTCAAAGGCCTTTTCTGCATCTATTGAGATAATCATGTGGTTTTTGTCATTGGTTCTGTGTATGTGCTGAATTACATTTATTTATTTGCGTATGTTGAACCAGCCTTGCATCCCAGGGATGAAGCCAACTTGATTGTGGTGGATAAGCTTTTTGATGTGCTGCTGGATTCAATTTGCCAATATTTTACTGAGGATTTCCACACTGATGTTCATCAGGGATATTGGCCTGAAATATTTTTTTGTTGTGTCTTTGCCAGGTTTTGGTATCAGGATGACACTGGCCTCATAAAATGAGTTAGGGGGGAGTCCCTTGTTTTCTATTGTTTGGAATAGTTTCAGAAGGAATGGTACCAACTCCTCTTTGTACCTCTGGTAGAATTCGTCTGTGAATCCATCTGGTCCTGGGCTTTTATTTGGTTGGTAGGCTATTAATTCCTGCCTCGATTTCAGAAATTGTTATTGGTCTATTCAGAGATTTTACTTCTTCCTGTTTTAGTCTTGGGAGGGTGTATGTGTCCAGGGATTTACACATTTCTTCTAGATTTTCTAGTTTATTTGCGTAGAGGTGTTTCTAATATTCTCTGATGGTAGTTTGTATTTCTGTGGGATCGGTGGTGATATCCCCTTTATCATTTTTATAGTGTCTATTTGATTCTTATCTCCTTTCTTCTTTATTAATCTGGCTAGTGGTCTATCTATATTGTTAATTTTTTCAAAAAACTAGCTCCTGGATTCATTGATTTTTGAAAGGGTTTTTTGGGTCTCTATCTCCTTCAGTTCTGCTCCAATCTTAGTTATTCCTTGTCTTCTGCTAGCTTTTGAATTTTTTTGCTTTTGAATTTTGTTCTCTTAAAAGGACTCGCTTCTCTAGTTCTTTTAATTGTGACGTTAGGGTGTTGATTTTAGATCTTTCCTGCTTTTTTTCTGTGGGCATTTAGTGCTATCAGTTTATCTCTAAACACTGCTTTAGCTGTGTCCCAGAGATTCTGACACATTCTCTCTTTGTTCTCATTAATTTCAAAGAACTTATTTATTTCAACCTTAATTTCGTTATTTACCCAGTAGGCATTCAGGAACAGGTTGTTCAGTTTCCATGTAGTTGTGTGTTTTGAGTGAGTTTCTTAATCCTGAGTTCTAATTTGATTGCACTGTGGTCTGAGAGATTGTTTTTTTACTATTTCTGTTCTTTTGCATTAGCTGAGGAGTGTTTTACTTCCAATCACGTGGTCAATTTTAGAGTAAGTGTGATGTGGTGCTGAGAAGAATATATATTCTATTGATTTGGGTTAGAGAGTTCTGTAGATGTCTGTTAGGTCTGTTTGGTCCAGAACTGAGTTCAAGTCCTGAGTATCCGTGTTAATTTTCTGTCTCATTGATCTGTCTAATATTGACAGTGGGGTGTTAAAGTCTCCCACTACTATTGTATGGGAGTCTAAGTGATTTTGTAGGTCTCTAAGGACTTGTTTTATGAACTAGGGTGCTCTTGTATTGGGTGCATATATATTTAGGATAGTTAGCTCTTCTTGTTGCATTGATCCCTTTACCATTATGTAATGCCCTTCTTTGTCTCTTTTGATCTTTGTTGGTTTAAAGTCTCTTTTATCAGAGACTAGGATTGCAACCCCTGTTTTTTGTTTTGTTTTGTTTTGTTTTGTTTTTGCTTTCCATTTGCTTGGTAAATATTCCTCTGTCCCTTTAGTTTGAGTCTATGTGTGTCTTTGCACATGAGATGGGTCTTCTGAATACAGCACACTGATGGGTCTCGACTCTTTATCCAATTTGCCAGTCTGTGTCTTTTAACTGGGGCATTTAGCCCATTTACATTTAAGGTTAATATTGTTTTGTGTGAATTCGATCCTGTCATTATGATGCTAGCTGGTTATTTTACCTGTTACTTTCAGTTTCTTCATAGCATCGATGGTCTTTACAATTTGGTATTTTTTGCAGTGGCTGGCACAAGGTTTTCCTTTCCATATTTAGTACTTCCTTCGGGAATTCTTGGAAGGCAGGCCTGGTGGTGACAAAATCTCTCAGCATTTACTTGTCTGTGAAGGATTTTATTTCTCCTTTGCTTATGAAGCTTAGTTTGGCTGGATATGAAATTCTAGGTTGAAAATTCTTTTCTTTAGGAATGTTGAATATTGGCCCCCACTCTCTTTCTGGCTTATAGGGTTTCTACAGAGAGATCCACTGTTAGTCTGATGGGCTTCCCTTTGTGGATAACCCGGCCTTTCTCTCTGGCTGCCCTTAACATTTTTTTCCTTCATTTCAACATTGGTGAATCTGACGATTATATGTCTTGGAGTTGCTCTTCTCGAGGAGTATCTTTGTGGGATTCTCTGTATTTCCTGAATTTGAATGTTGGCCTCTCTTGCTAGGTTGAGGAAGTTCTCCTGGATAATATCCTGAAGAGTGTTTTCCAACTTGGTTCCATTCTCCTCATCACTTTCAGATACAATAATCAAACATAGATTTGGTCTTTTCACAGAGTCCCATATTTCTTGGAGGCCTTTGTTTGTTCCCTTTTGTTCTTTTTTCTCTAAACTTGTCTTTGTGCTTTATTTCATTAAGTTAATCTTCAATCTCTGATATCCTTTCTTTCACTTGATCGATTCAGCTATTGATACTTGTGTATGCTTCACGAAGGTCTCGTGCTGTGTTTTTCAGCTCCATCAGTTCATTTATGTTTTTCTCTAAACTGGTTATTCTAGTTAGCAATTCCTCTAACCTTTTTTCAAAGTTCTTAGCTTCCTTGAACTGAGTTGAATCATGCTTTTTTAGCTCGGAGGAGTCTGTTATTACCCACCTTCTGAAGCCTACTTCTGTCAATTCATCAAACTCATTCTCTGTCCAGTTTTGTTCCCTTGCTGGTGAGGAGTTGTAATCCTTTGGAGGAGAAGAGGTGTTCTTTTTTTTATTTTTCAGCCTTTTTGCACTGGTTTTTCCTCATCTTCATGGATTTATCTACCTTTGGTCTTTGGTGTTGGTGACCTTTGGCTGGGGTTTCTGTGTAGATGTCCTTTTTGTTGATGATGATGCTATTCCTTTCTGTTTGTTAGTTTTCCTTCTAGCAGTCAGGCCCCTCTGCTACAGGTCCGCTGGAGTTCATTGGAGGTCCACTCCAGACCCTGTTTGCCTGTGTATCACCAGCAGAGCCTGCAGAATAGCAAAGATTGCTGCCCGTTCCTTCCTCTGGAGGCTTCATCCCAGAGGGGCACCCAGCAGATGCCCACCAAAGCTCTCCTGTATGAGGTGTCTGTTGACCCCTGCTGGGAGGTGTCTCCCAGTCAGGAGGCATGGGGGTCAAGGACCCACTTCAGAAAGCAATCTGTCCCTTAGCAGAGCTCGAGCACTGTGCTGGGAGATCCGCTGCTCTCTTCAGAGCTGGGAGGCAGAATGTTTAAGTCTGCTGAAGCTGTGCCAATGGCGGCCCTTTCCTCCAGGTGCTCTGTCCCAGGGAGAAGGGAGTTTTATCTATAAACCCCTGACTGGGGATGCTGCTTTTCTTTCAGAGATGCCCTGCCCAGAGAGGAGGAATCTAGAGAGGCAGTCGGGCTACAGTAGCTTTGCCGAGCTGCCATGGGCTCTGCCCAGTTTGAACTTCCAGGTGGCTTTGTTTACACTGTGAGGGGAAAACCACCCTCAAGCCTCAGTAATGATGGACACCCCTCTCCCCACCAAGCTTGAGTATCCCAGGTCGACTTTAAACTGCTGTGCTGGCAGAGAGAATTTTAAGTCAGTGGATCTTACCTTGCTGGGCTCTGTGGAGGTGGGATCCTCTGAGCTAGATCACTTGGCCCCTGGCTTCAGCCCCCTTTCCAGGGGAGTGAACGGTTTTGTCTTGCTGGCATTCCAGGTGCCACTGGGGTATGAAAAAAAAAAAAAAAACTCCTGCAGCTAGCTTGGTGTCTGCCCAAATGGCCGCCCAGTTTTGTGCTTGAAACCCAGGGGCCTGATGGCATAAGCACCTGAGGGACTCTCCTGGTCTGCGGGTTGCAAAGACTGTGGGAAAAGCATAGTATCTGGAGTGGAATGCACAATTCCTCACGGCACAGTCCCTTACGGCTTTCCTTGGCTAGGGAAGGGAGTTCCCAGGCCCCTTGCTCTTCCCAGGTGAGGCGACACCCCACCCTGCTTCTGCTCACCTTCCATGAGCTGCACCCACTGTCCAATGAGTCCCAGTGAGATGAACCAGGTACCTCAGCTGGAAATACAGAAGTCACCCGTCTTCTGCATTGATCTAGCTGGGAGCTGCAGACCGGACCTGTTCCTATTTGGCCATCTTGCCTGCAACCTAGTTTACACATTTCTAAGATGAAGAGGATAACCACAGTCCTAGCTCATAGGGGTGCTGTGAGAGTGCAATACATGCACACATCTAAGGTACTTAAGCCCCCCTTTGGCATGTGGAAGGCTCTCAACAAATAGCTAGTGTCATCAAATTGAGAATGGCATACTTTCTGCTGTCTTCATTTTCCTTCTGAATAAAATGCTGAGAATAGTCATAAAGTAGTATATGGTTAAAATGCCAGGTGTCAAGTTCTATTGAGAGTCAGCCTCTTGGTGGATGTTTGCCTGAAAGCGTATCTTTGATATCACCCAAAAGGTTCTCACTGGGGGAACACCAATCTCTTCATGTACTGCTGGTCCTTCTCAAGCATTCCACAGAACCAGTCTATGCACCACCAGCAGGGAACCTAGCAGGGGTCACTGTGCAAGGGATGCAGGGGGTGACACAGCCTGGAGTAAGCCTCCCAGATCTGCTTTATTCCATCCTCATTCTGAACTGAACTGTCAGAGGCCCTTCCAGAAGAGCGGATGTCATCTCTATTCTGGTCTCTGTAGCTGCTAGCACTGGGAGGAGGAGGACCTTGTGGGTACCAGGAACCTCATGTCCTCTAGTCCAGAAAGGTCACTTTAATGCAACATTCTCTGCCAGCCTGTGTGACGCCTGGTCTCTCTCGGGCCATTGGAGTAGCGGTGGAATGAAAACCTCCTTTGTCTACACTGGGAAATCCCCTACCCACCAATACCCTTAATGAGGTGTTACTCTTGCATTTAGGACAAAATGCCAGCATTCTCTGGAAAACCCTGGGGCTGAGGGCACCAAGGTGGGAGGCTCTTCTTTAGGACACATGAGTCCTCTATGTCATGGCAGGAACTGCTCTGACCAATCACAGTAGTGAGGGGATGAATTCCAAAGAGCAGTCCCCAGGCCTGTCTCAGTACGGGGAGAAAGCAGGGGGTGGAAGTCTGGTACAGCATGTATGGCCCGCTGCTCCAGGGTTGGCGCCTACACTCTAAGGAGGGAATCCAGGTTTGAGTACAGCTGCACAGGCCCTCTGAAAGCTTCAGAGGTAATGTGGCCATCACTGTCCCTTTCTCGGCCCTTGTCGGGACCCTTTGGAGAGGGACAGTGTACAGGAAAGGGACCTCTTGCCTTTCATTTCATCCTCCAAGAGGTCGAGGCGACTTGCCATCAAGCCAAATTGAAAAGAAAGAAAAGTGGACTGCATGGCTTTCAACAGCAGAAATTCCCTTTGCCTTAAAGGCCTCAAAAATTACCAACTGAGAGGTTTGTCTCCTTATCCAACCAGACAAGAGAGTATAATAGTAATTCCACTGAATGTTTCACTACCTGCCAGGCAGAATCCTAAATGTAAAGTTCTCACAGTAGCCCCAAGAGGTTGGAATTAGTATTAACCTCTTTTTCACACAAGGATCAGAGCCAGGCTATGAACCCCAGGAGTCTGGCTCCAGAGTGTCGCCATCTATTAAATGGAAATGACAGAAGGGGCATGTGAGAAAATGGCATGATGGATTAATACAAAACACATAGCACATCTTGCCCTGCTTATCTTCTTCCTCCTCTCCACTCTTCAAGAACTTCAGCAGCTAATGATCATCAGCGTTGCACAGGCCTGCAAAGGGAATTTTTTTCTTGACTCTAGTTTGATGCTAATGGATGGTTTATGAAAGTGCTATTTTTTGATCAGGTGTGGTGGGTTATGACTATAATCTCAGCACTTTGGGAGGCCAAGGTGGATGGATCATGAGGTCAGGAGTTTAAGACCAGCCTGACCAACATAGTGAAACCCTATCTCTACTAAAACTACAAAAATTAGCTGGGCATGGTGGCACATGCCTGTAATCCCAGCTACTCAGGAGACTGAGGCAGGAGAATCGCTTGAACCCAGGAGGTGGAGTTGCAGTGAGCTGAGATCTCGCCATTGCACTCCAGTCTGGGCGACAGAGCTAGACTCCATCTCAAAAAAAAAAAAAAAAAAAAGCTATTTTTTTTTAAAGACACACGGCCATTGGTACCTCCCACTATAATAGTTGCTATTTAAGTCAGTGCCAGATGCCCCCGATTTAGGGTTAGAGCAGAGCTCTAAATCAATGGTGTTTGGAGCTCCCTAGGGCTTCTTCAGTGGGCACAGCCCAAAGAGCCAGTCATGAGGTACCTTTAGCCCATCATGAATTGTCGGGTATGCATGAAATGAAATTCAGAGGGGACTGGGGAGGTCGGAATAGGGTGGAAAGATTCAAGGAGGCCATGTCTCCCAAAACAGAGATGGAAAAGTCACAATGGGAAAGCCTGTTTTCCAGAGGTTTCCTGTCTCTACCGTTCATTCCTGCCATGCCCCCATGCCCTACCCCACTCCACCCCAAGTCAGCAGAATCTCCTCAAACATTGGGAGTTTGAGTGGTATTCGTGATGTCATCTGGGGACCTCATTGGTGGTGGCAGCAGCAGCAGGATCAGGGGAACATTGCTCCAACCATAAGAATTGCTATGTGTTTCTTGGGCTTAAAATAAATCATGAGTAACTTCCCAGATGGTGAAGCAGCTTTTTACAACCCAGAGGCAACTGGAGATGCTGGAGGCTGGTTAATCTGCTTAGTATGCTGGAACCTGGGGAGGTCTTTAAAGTGACAAAATTGACTTAGGATCTCTTTAAAATGGCAAAGGACTTAATAACATGAGTCGTGAGGTCAACCATGAAGTGCTCTCGAGCTGCAGTGACTCGAGATGATGGTTGTCATTCATGAAGATTTCTTCCCTTACCTGCTGATTCAAAGTTTACCCCCCATTTTAAAATTCTGTCAATTTGCCTTTGCTAGGCAGAAATTCTTAAGTCTTTTCATGGGGATCATTCAAATATTACAATTCATCAGACCCACCTATTGCCCTTTGACTTAAACAAGTCCCAGAAGAACAAAAGCCCTCAAAGAATATGGATATGTGCAGTGTGTGCTGGTTGAATTATAAACAGGAAAAGGTTTCTGTGGGATGTATTTTTTAATGAGAACACATTGTTATACTCTGAGTATGTGGCATTCTTGCTTAATAGAAACATTTACAAGGACACATACACATTTATATCCAAACATCAAATGAAGTAGATATTTCAAATGACCAGTTTGCACAAGAAATAAAATATATTATACAAAACAGGGGTTATATCCACAGTCATTAGTTCTCCTTTTCTACACAAAACAACAATAAATTAAATCACATTATATGCAAATAGTTGTACATTAGAATAATAAACTGTATGTAACTTGTGCAGCTTTTACTTTTACTTTTCTACCAGACTCATGGTAGGTTTGTACTGTTTGGTAGTCCTGTATTTAAATTAACAATGAATAATGTGACCCAGAAAACAGAGGTCGCAGAATTGATCTGTCACAAGGTCTCTCCCACGTCCTCTTGGTTTCAATTATCCACCATGCACAGAGAACAAAGCTCAGATTCCCAGGACCCAACACAAAGGTCTGCAATGAACATGCTCACAGCAACTCCATGCTGTTCAGGGGCTACTTCATTGTCATCTTATAAGACACTGAAGATTTTCAGATCTTGGCAATCAATAATAAAGAGGACACCTGTTTCCAAATCTGAATTTGCCTCTGTTTTAGCCATCTCTGTCCTACTATTATGCACTGTGACAGCTTTGTTCTCCTAGCAAATAAGAAATATTTTGGTAGCCTATGTTGTGATTTACACTTGGTAAGTGGCCCTTTATTCCTTGTGCATAGAAATTTAGGTCTTTAAACATGAATCGAAGCAATGAAGCATTTTTGCTAACACTTAATTCTGCTTGTTCAAATCTCTCCCCTACGTATCATCTCGCACCTGATACATCAGAGAGCTATTATAAAATGGACTTTTACTTGTGAGACTTGACTCCCACTGAAACACTTTCGTTGTGTTTGAAGTAGCTTAAAACATGAACATTAACAGCATCAGCTGGTTTAGAATACTTTGCATTTGGTATGAATTAACATTAGTGGTTAATGAGAAATTTGAACAAACTCCAATCCAGCACCTTTTGAAAGTTATTTTAATCCTGCAGTCTAGCTGTGGGCTATGCCTGCAAGAGACATTTATGGAATCTGCGTGCTGAACACCAAAGCCAGGCTTGTTAGAGTTTATGCACATCACAGGCTCGAACTTCCCCAAGAGCAAGTGTGGTCAGGTTAGCATAAGGGTTCTGATGAAAAGCCAGCTACATTCTTACAACCAGCACTAGTTTGTCTTTCTTCCCCCGAGGAAGTATGCAGGCCTACTCACAAATTTCTACCTGCATGTGCAAGATGCTGACGTATCCTTGGAGTGACGCTGGATGTGGATGTGGGTGGGGGGCAGAAGGGAGAGTAAAGACAGTGGCAACAGGCAAAGCTACCCTCTCCTATTTCTTTTAGAGGATCAAGCTTCTGATTCTTCTTGCTCAGTATGTCCCACGCTTCTTGCTGAGTATGGCTGTTGAAGGGGGACTAAATTATTGATTATTATTCAGTTCTAAATACAACTGAAGAAGAAGCCGGTCCCTCTGAACATCATCATCTCATTCTCTCTGCTTCCACAATTACCCCTAAAATATATCCCGTGTTTTCAGACAGTTTCCGTTTTTTCCACCGAATAAGAAATTCAGCTCGTTACCAGCTTCCTCATGTAGCCCGAAACCATGGGGTGTGATTAAGTAAAACCCATGAAATGTCCGTAGGTCGAGTGGCCTAATTTGGGCTGACATTTACTCTCGTATCTGCATCCACTCAGGATCTGAGTGCTTTGTGTCCCAAGAAACACAGGTGCTTGTTCCTTCCAGTTTATAAACACTCCCAGTGGCATAACGCTCTATTTGATCTCCCAGAGACTTCCACAAATAGCCAGTGTATACTGGCTTACAAGAAGGTAGCGACACCCCTGGAACCTACTTTCTGAATCCATCACTATCTGCATGAGATCTATGCAATGGCCTTTATCTCATTGTTGACTGCATATTTTACACACACACACCCAAAATCAGCCATAACTAAAATGAAACTGATGCATTTGGGGCAAAGAAGGCACATGTGCCTTGAGTAAATTAATGATTCTAGAAGCCTGTGAATAGAGAGAAGTGAGGGCATTCCAAAGCAAACGTCTTTGAATTTAAGAGAAAGGAGAAAAGGAGGTGTTCTTTTCCCATGTATTTCTCTCTTCCCTCCATTAATCATGGGTTCTGAAATGTGAAGAATTATAGTAGGGTCTGTAGAACCATGCCTGTGGTTCCAGAAAAGACAAGTTGATGGCTCTTCAGAGAAATGTAATGTTTTCAGGGGCCTTCTCATGAAACCTGTGGTCAGTCTTGAGGGAGAGATGGACTCTGTACAGAAAATTCTTTCCAGATACAAGTTATCTGGAGAACACTTTTATTTCTGAGTCTCCCCCTACCTGCCCCCCTACCCAAAAATCTAAGAAGACAATGATGACCATAAGACACACACTTATTTCCAACACCAAAAAGCATCTATGCATTTTGACCTGTATCAATGTCAGCTGAAGTTTGACTGGATGAGAAAATACTGATAAAGTATCCCTTTTGAAATCTGAACACCCTCGATTTCAGGGTAAAAACTTATAGAATGACTTAAGAACTAAAGCCCTATTTATTTTACTATATGACATGTGACTACTAGTAGAGTATGAATTACTAGTTGTCAAAGATGTTGCTTAGCAGTTAGGAACGTAAATCCCCAAATATAATCATGAGGGATCTGAATTCAGGGTAACCTTGGGCCAAGCACCTACATTTTTAACCAAGATTTCCAACTTAATGGAATTTTCAAAACTTAACAGAGTTTTTGTAACCCATACGCAGATTTCAAGGAAAAAGTCGTACATGACTGACATGTAAATAAGCAATCTTTTTTATTTATTTATTTTATTTTTATTTTATTTTATTTTTTTTGAGAAAGAGTTTCGCTCTGTCGCCCAGGCTAGAGAGCAGTGGCGCGATCTCAGCTCACTGCAAGCTCCGCCTCCCGGGTTACACCATTCTCCTGCCTCAGCCTCCGGAGTAGCTGGGACTACAGGCGCCCGCCACCATGCCCGGCTAATTTTTTGTATTTTTTTAAGCAGAGACGGGGTTTCACCATGTTAGCCAGAATGGTGTCGATCTCCTGACCTCGTGATCTGCCCGCCTCGGCCTCCCAAAGCGCTGGGATTACAGGCATGAGCCACTGCGCCCAGCCAGCAATCAATCTTAACATGAGAATTGATTTTAAATTGGTATGGCATCCAGAAACCTCATGATTTGTTCTGCCATTTTTAGAATACTAAATGCTCACTTGTCTTTAAGAGCTTATCTAGAGCTATCATATTAAGTTTAGGACTATTCCTCTACCTGAAGTTAAAATAGAATATATTTGTTCTAAAAATGTTAGTGTTAATGGGTTGCTATAGAAATTTTAAAAAGGTTAGAAATGTTTATACTCAAAAACTGCAACCAGGTAGATTATTTTTCTCCCGTAATAAGCACATATACTTGAAATGTGAATTTTTTTTACAAGCACAAGAGAAAATTAGTATCTCTAAAATAAAAAAATAAAATAAAATCATTGAAAAATAAAAATGAGAGAAACAAGCTCTCCAATTCAAGTAACTGAAATGGACACAATTCTTCCTTGCTGTTTCACCTCGGGGAGTCCCAAGCGGTACAATGCTTTGCTTTCCTGCATTTTACTTCTCAAACTCTCTTCCTGCACTAGACCTTCTGGAGTCTGCCCTTCTTGCCTTCTTCTTCCATCCTTTTTGGAATTCGACACTTTTTCCTTTGCATCCAGCATGGAGAACTACAACATAGTTGTTTCCGTTGATTGTACTTAATTCTTTTATCACGCCCTCTTAGCTGCCTCCCAGCTCCCATTTTTTAAACAACAGAAGAGAAATGTGCCTCACACAGAAATCATCTGTTAACTGTGACTCAAGTGGGAGCAACAGAAGCAGACTTCCCCAGGGAAGCACGCACACATGGGCCAGCATCTGGGACAGGCAGCTTGCGCTTACCTTTGCCTGCACTGCTACTTGTGTGAACTACCAGCTTCATCACCACCAAGGGACTGCTCAAATTCTCCTGTTTCCTCCCTAGACATGCCCTTCAATAGATATTAAGATAATTTTTAAACTATTATTCAGATGCTCAAAATGTTATTGAGGAAAGACCCCAGTTATATAATTCCAAGATGGTGCACTGACATGATAGCTTCCCATTCCTCCCTCCCTGTCTATCTTCTCCATGAAGTATAAGTGAAAGTGGTAACCTGAGTTTAAACTCATGTGCAGACTACTGGGTGCAAAGCAGATACCCAATAAAAACTTACTCAACTTTGTCCAAATTCCCTATCTCCACACCTAACCCACTATTACAGTTATTCATGGATGCCTACAGAGTTCTGTGGAGTTAACTGAAACGGAATAGAGTAGCTATTTAGGTTCCCTCTTTTAACCAAAATCATCACTGGGAATTTTGGTAAATGCCACATGTAAAAGTTTTAAATTTGTCATTTCTGTACTTGCTGTCAAGTTGTAACTCTCAACAAAGTTGTTCTTGAGGGAAAAGGGCTATCTCCCTTTATAAAACTCTGTTTAATTCTAATAACGTTTTACTCTTGATCTTGAAACTCATCATTTGGCCAGAACTGGAAGGAGTATCACCGTAAAATAACTTGCATTTAAAACAGTTAAACAGTAAAAATGCAAAAGAGTTAAAATTTTGATGTATTCCTGTAGAGTTTGAAATCTGAATACATTTCCACATCTCTGTAATTAAAGCAGAAATTAGCATTTGGCTGTGCCCAAGGGAAAGAGGGAAACGGGGAAAAAAAGAGAAGCATTTTTTATCATTATTAGTTTGTTGTACACTTCACCCATGCTTTTAAAATGTAAGCAACATTTAATCTTCAAAATGAAAAAAAAAAAAAAGACAAATTTTTCTAATGCCAAAATATAAGATTAAAATACTTGTAAAATAAAATGTTAGTGTGAAATGGGACTTTTGTTTTTACATCAAAAAGGAAACATTTTAGACTTGCTTTTCTTCTGTAAATCCTCCCATCTCACTAATATTTACAACAATCCAGAGTAGCATTTATGAGACACTGAAAAAGGGAGGAAATCCTTTTTCAAGATATGAAGTCAGAACCTGAATATAGACGTCGGACACAGAAGTCCTCAACCACAAACCTGTCCTCCAGCTCTAGAGGGAGTAAGGCTGTATTACCAACCTTGAGATTTTTCATTACATTTTCCCCTTATTGGGTGTTAAATTCTTTCCAAGAATGTTCTACTTGTAAAAATGATTTTATTCTAGCTACGAAACATTTCATTTAAGAAAACCACATTTTACATCCTTGTGTGAAATGCTGCCAGAAGCCATCAAGATATGGAGACATCAGATTTTAAAAACATAAATCTAATCATATGCCCTTGAAACAGTATGAACATTTAACAGAGTGACATGATATCATTATTACATTTGTTTGTCATGAGATGAAAGGCCTGGAGGCAGATGGTGATTAACAATAGTTCCTGAGCTTCTAAAGAAATTTTAAAATGAAATGACTAACTGCTTAAAATAATGAATTCTTCAGGAACGCCCCTTCTGTTTCACTGATGTCTTTCATCCCATCTATCTCCTTAAAGAATCTCAGGCAGAAAAAAAAAAAAAAGCGAGGAGCTTCTTTTAAGCCACTGAAAAATGGGATCTGATGGAATCTTCCCGTAATTCCCGATGTTTTCCAAGGTTACTTTCTTCTTGCTGGTTTCGCCTCTCAATGGTTATTCTGTATTTCTTCCTGGGTAAAGGGAAAGTGAATGTCGTAATAAAACTTGCTACAAAATACCACGGTTTCTCTTACAAAGAGTGCCCTCAAGGGACATCTGGGTTTGAGTTGATAAATGAGAAGTGACAGAATATGAAACCCTGGTCAGAGATTAAAGTAGTGTGCCTCCAGGCGTAATGCCCTTATTCAAGAGAGAAAATTGGCATGCTTTTCCAAATACCACAGAACAAGCCTTCCCCTTCTTCCCTGGGTGCCTTGGGGGTTAGGTCTTGTCTATTCGGCTACAGAAGTTCTCCCTGACTCCCAGGATATGCCCTAGATAAAAATCAAATTACAGGTACTGTGGCCAAAGAAACAGGAATACAATGTTCCCACAAAGGGTCACATACGCCTAGTTACAATCCCATGCAGAAATAAAGAAACCTTGCTCTAATGACTCACGAAAAAACCACAAACTCAACCACCAAAGATTACAAAGGAATGGACCACCCTTACGGGGCAGAACGATCGGTACCTTGAACACACATACATTACTACAATTTTGCAAGCCTTGGAGCTTAACCACAGTGGCAGATGAGCATGTGGGCTCTCCAGATACTGAGCACAGATCAGCCTGAGAGCATGGGCTATGCAAAGCTCCCTCCTCCTCTTTAAGGTGAGCCCCAGCACCTAATTCTGAATTGGAGAAAGCCTGAGAAGGGAGAAGTTTATTTCCCCCTTTATCCAGATTCCCTCCCCAACTGCTTCACTTGGTGGGTGGTAGGAATTCTTGTCAGAATATCTGTGATCAAAGGGTTGGATACAGTGGCTCACACCTGTAATCCCAGCACTTTGGGAGGCCAAGGTGGACGAATCACTTGAGGTCAGGAGTTCAAGACCAGCCTAGTCAACATGGTGAAACCCCGTCTCCACTAAAACTACAAAAAATTAGCCAGCCAAGGTGGCCTGCACCTGTAGTCCCAGCTACTCGTGAGGCTGAGGCAGGAGAATTGCTTGAACCCAGGAGGTGGAGGTTGCAGTGAACAGAGATCGTGCCACTGCACTCCAGCCTGGGTAACAGAACAAGTGAGACCCTGTCTCAAAAAAATAAAAAATAAAAAATAAAAATCTGTGATCAAAGGGCAGCAGCAGCTCTCTGTCCCACAGTGAGATGTAACTGAAACCCATGACCTCAGCACCCAGTATGCTAAACCACTGACCACCAAACCTAGAGTCACACCAAAAGAATGGCTGAGATTTTTTAACCACTGTGCTTCCTGGGTGAAAGGAGGATGTGGACAAGTCACAAAGAGAATCTAGCAAAAACGAATGACAAAGACAGTAGAAGAGAGTGAATTGTACCTTTACAAATGGTCCTCACCTGAAAAAGTAGAAGGCCATTAGCAAGCCAGCTCCTAGTAAGGCCCCCACAACAATTCCTGTCACCGCCGATTCTTCTAGGCCACCTGCTTGAAAAAGAAGCATAGATAACCAGGGTTCATTTTGAGATACAGTTAGAAATGCCTCGAGTTTCATTCATTGCAAGATGTCCCTCGATTTCCCACTGGAGGCAACTTTTCCTTTTTCAGAAATATTTTCTAAGGGACAGTACACTTGTTTTTTGTTTTATGTTTTGGTTTGTTTTTGCCTAGTGCAAAGCTTAAGAACCATTTGAGAAAGTGCTAGATAAACAAGCACACTATTAAGAGTGTGGACACAATGAGAACAGAAGAAAATTCAAGAATCAGAGGAAAACTGGAAGTGAAGAATTCAGATATAGCCACTCTCTTTTGAGTTTAAAGTCAAAGAATTGGGAGGCCAAGGTGGGTGGATCACCTGAGGTCAGGAGTTAGAGACCAGCCTGGTCAACATGGTGAAACCCCATCTCTACTAAAAATACAAAAATTAGCTGAGTGTGGTGGCAGACACCTGTAATCCCAGCTACTCAGGAGGCTGAGGCAGGAGAATCACTTGAACCCGGAAGGTGGAGATTGCAACGTGCCGAGATTGCACCACTGCACACCAGCCTGGGTGACAGAGCGAGACTCCATCTCAAAAATAAATAAATAAATAAATAAAGTCAAAGAAGACAACCAGATGGACCAGGGCACTGACCCAGGGCTTCTTATTTTTCACAGATGGATGGTGACACTTCAAAGTGCTAGAGGATTTGATGAAAAATTCATTGAGTCAATGTTCTGTTTTTAGATGTTCTCTCACCAAAGCCAAAGTTTCATGTCAAAATGTCCTACATAGCTTTGTGAAAATGTGGATAACACTTTGAAACAATCAAGTTCAGTGGTGTCCCAGTTATAGAAAAATGATAAATAGCTAGCTTGTATCTAGAGTTTAGTATGCAGCCTTCGATGCGTCATCTTGTGTAATCCTCAAAACAGTCCTAAGCTTTGGGCACTTTTCTTTCTCTTTACACATTGGAAAACTGCTTAAAAAGCTGAAGGAACACTCCTAGGGTCACAAAACCAGCAAGTAACAACAGTGAGATTTCAAATACAGGCCCAATATCCCCAGTGTGTTCTTAACACACTTCCTCCTTAATTCCTTCCCGTAATTATTGCATAGACATAAATACCTAACAGTTTAAAAGATGCTTTCAAAAGCACACATATATTAGCCTAAAATGATCAACTGGCCTCCTGAAAGACCTATATTCACTTTGTTCTCCCTCACTACCTTATTCTCTAAAACAATGATTTCTAACAACTTTCCTATTTGTAAGCTACTTATGAGGACATCCACTTGCTTCTCTACTTGTATACAAAGCTGCTCATAAGTAATACATCTTACACTTATTTGCCAATGTGTAAATGTTCAGATGTTTAAGGGATGTTATCTCTTTGGTTCTGAGGAGCTAGAAAGTAACCACAAACTTGGAAAATCAGAACGAGACTTGCTATGAGAGATGAATAAGCAAGTGATATTTACTAATTGATATTTTGATTTTCTCTAAAAGTGGAAACATGGCCTAGCCAAGAGATGATAGCAAGAGATGTAAAAATAGGGAGAAACATTCTACCATTGTGGAAGAGAAGGCTGGAAGGGAAACAAGACCTGAACGCCTCTGCTAAAGGCAAGATGCCAGTTTGTGAACTGTTCCCTCTGATGTTTTACCACATCAGAGAAAGAAATGTAAACTTCCAAAATGTAAGCCCTAGAAACACTTGGGTTTTAAACTTACATTACGCTGAGGTTAGAGGTGATGACATACATAGCAAATTAAGTCTCTAGACTTACATGATTTGCAGGGAGAGCTGTTTGTGTGCTCTACAATTCGGTTTTCATCTATTCTCAGTTTTAAAGGGCCCCAAGGATATTTGACGTTCGGCCGCATTTCAAAACGACCTTCTTTTCCAAAGTAATCACCAATAACCTATATAGAGGCAAAAAAACAAATAGGCAAACCGAAAGGTCAAAGGAGGCACAAAGCTCGCAGTCTTCCACAGCTATTCCCCAAAATGCACAGCCTGATCTAAACTGGCTGCCTCTGGGCATTTCATCAAATCACCGTCTCCAGGGCAAGGACAGCAAGTGCTTCAGAAAAGAGCGGTACATTGGGCAGGTTCCTCGGTTGTCCACACTGATGGTCATTGTGTGTTCTGGGGACTTTGTAAGTCAAGATTTGAAGTCGCTAATGGTGCTCTCAAGAGGGCATTAAGAGCGGTCGTGCCAGAGCAGAAGGAGGTGGGAAGTGGTGAGAGTGGTGCCCCCGGGCCCTGCCCTCACTGAAGGCCCAGCTCTGTCAGCGCTGCCCCTAGGATTCTTCAGTCACTACCACCTAGTGGAAAGGAATAATCCTGGAATTCCTGGCTTTTGCTTTGTTCATCGGACAGGGCACTGTCCCACCCACCTGTCCCACCCACCTGTCCCAGAGCAGCCCACCCCGTCAGCCAATTATAAGGCCCAAGTTACTTTCAGGGACATGTGAAGGACAGCCAGGGTCCACTGTATACCCGATTTAAGCGTATGACAGGTACCCAGCCTCACAGCCCTCAATTGTTCAACATATAATGAAAGAGCGTCTTTCAGGAACCTCCTGTCTGACCGCTTCTGGTTGCCAGACTTCCTTCAAGAGTTGCACTCTCCTCTCTGATGAATCCACCCTATGTGCACCCCCATTTCCAGGTTGAATTCTCTTTCTCTTGGCTTCTCTGGCCCCTGGAAAATCATTATTCTGTTATGGTTTGATTCCATGGTTATCCCTCAGTTTCTGGTTAAAACGATTGTTTGATCAGTTCCCCAAGCCCCACTCTAGAAGTGCCTTCCCACCCAGGTTCTCAGGAGTCATTGCTCTTTTGTCTGAAAACAAGCATATGGCTCCCAAGTGGCTGGGGACATCTCCTCCCCTTCTCCTGACCGAGGTGCAGAAAGTTCTCACAGGCCACGTCAGGTCTAGAGGAAGCCTAGATTGCCACCAAAATATAACAATTGCCGGCATGCACTGGGCACTTGCCAACGGCTTTATACACCTTCACCCCTGCAACCTCACAATGGACTCTGATGAACTGTCGCTACCCACCTTTCCCAGGGAGGAACCAGGAATACAGATGAGACACAGACCACTCAGTGGGCAAAAAAATCATTCATTAAACATAGCGAGGGTGACTCCTGCTGCTTCAGAACTTCCCACAAGAGCCAGGCATCTATTAGGTTGGTGCAAAAGTAATTGAGGTTTTGGCCATTAAAAATAATTAAAAATAACGGCAAAAGCCGCATTACTTTTGCACCAACCTGATACATACAAAGAGGAAAACAGCAAGTCCCATATGCCAGGTCCCATGAAGGGCACCAGAGCGATGACCCTGGGAGCCAGCGATCAAGGAAACCGAGGAAGTGGCATTCTTTGCTGAAGCACTGCATATTTGTATAATTGTATATGTATATTTGTAATTTAAAATGTAGATAGTACTTTTCTAGGTTTCATTTCATCTGTCCCCATAACAATAATCATGTGACATCAGCCAGGAAGACATGATGATTTCCATATTACAGATGAGGAAACTGAGGCAGAAAGTTCACAATCCCAAGCACAGAAGACTCATCTTTGTGTCCGGGGCACTCTTTTTCTCTTCACGATGTTATCCTGAAACTACATCATCTTTGGAAATGTGAACACATGTTGAGTTTGCAACCACCCACCCTCCCACTCCGCCAGAAAACTCAAATCTTAAGGGAGGAAACTTAGTTTCACTTTACTGATTTCACCCCAACACCCTCATCCATAAGACTAAGGTGTGATTCTTCGCCACTTGAAGGGTAGGATTTCCTCACTTAGAATAAACATGAAACCATCTCCTGAAGTCTTTCTTGATACCCTCAATCAAAAGTTGAGGTTTTTCAACTCATTTTTATTTGGAAGCTGCATTGGAGACAGCTCTTTGGCCACCAGAACAAATGCATTCCTCAGAGTCCCCATGAGCAGAAGGAGCAACTGGTGCAGAGGTCTCGCGTGCTCACCTCCTGGGTGCCCGCCTCCACATCAGTCATGGCAATCACAGAGAAATCCCCATATCGGTCTCCATTGGCATCTATGGACACCTGCCCGGCGATACCTACAGGACCAGAAGCGAAGAACTCAACGTTGGTTACTTAAAATACCTCTGTCTGCCAACAAAAACAAGAGAATGAATTGGCAGGATTTTTTAAACAAACTCATGCCACAGGGAATCTCATCAGACTCTGAGCATTTTTGTTGGCATTTTGGAAAGACATTGTAATTTCATCTGCGTCTGCATTCCTAAATTCTTAACATTTCTCCATTTAAAAATGAAAAGAAAAAGAAATAAATGATCTTCTTTGGGGAATATGTTTGAAAAAAAGATTAAGGCTAATCCTGAAAGCAGCGTGCTTATCCCAGAGTTTTGTATTAATTTTATTTTAATTGCAGAGTTAGAAGTGGAGGTAGGGTACATTTATAGATTTGCCATGGGTTTGCGTTATCATTGGATGAACATTATAAAAGAAAAATCATTCCAGGGCCAGGACTCAGTGAATGTGCTTTTTTCCAGGCTGCTTTAATACACAGGAGAGCAGCGGGCCTGCTTTGTGGGTCACCAGAGCCAATAGCTAAGAAAAGCTATTCTTCTTTATCCCGGTTGAGTTCTTCGCTGATTGTTTATCCAAACATTCTCCGGACGCTTAGTACTGAATTAGTGCTGCAGCTGAGGCAAAGATGAATTGAACACATTCTCTGCTCTAGAGAGGGGCAGGCTGGACCGGGGATTTAGCTTGTTCACACCGGAATCTAACCACTTGCATTCGAATACCAGTTTTTACATTTATATAGCTCCATGACTTTGGACAAGGAACTTAGCCCTCTAAGCCTCAGTCTCCACAACTGTAAAATGGGCATAATAGTACCTCCCTACTAAGAGACTGTGGAGAAGATTAAATGACATAAAACAAATAAAGCACTTTCAGCACATTTAAGGGAAGTTAATTGTTTTCACCTACTGTCATTATTACTATCACTGTTATTACTACTATTTATTTTATAATTACTCTTGGTAGAGTAGACCTGACTGTGCCCACATCACTCAGAGGAGGAGCCAGCACATCAAGCTGGAGAATCAGGGAGGACTCAGTGAAAGAGCAGGAATTTCATAGGGATGTTGGAGGAAGTCTGAGATTGGGCAAGCAGTAATCAAGAAGTGGAAGAGAGGCCGAAAGGCTGGCCTAGATGTGTCTACCAAGGCACAGAGGCCCAAAGAGACCAGAGGAATTGTGAGATTTCTGGGAAGATGGCCCATGTGGAAAAAGGGAGTCAGTGACATATAAGGCTGGAACCGGGTGGCCACAGAAGGGAGGGCCTTGGGTATCCACTTGCTTTGGCCTATAATGGTGGCTCAGAGCAGCTAATCAATAAAACAAATATATGTTATTGGCTGATATCAAATATGTCCGTGTCATAATTCTCATTCACTGAATAAGAGATTGCATACATCAGCCCCATTTTAATTAACTAAAAGTTATTTCCTTTTCAGCTGGGGAGAGTTTGGTGTAATTCTTAATTGGCCTTTCTATTGATTTGGTTCTCTGATTTGGTTCTCTCTGGAAGTACTGACTCCTCTAGTGAAATGAATGTCTGGGAAAAAGGATCCCAAGGGAAAGTTCCATCCTCTAGTGTGGCTTGGAGAGGGCAGGTATTTAGGTTTACTGTCCTTTGGGTTGTGGTTTGAAGGCCCACTGATTTTTCCAGACTTTGGTCTACTTTACCAGAAACAGAATGGAAGCTACCATTCACTTTGATTTTTTTTGTCTTCTTAATATAGACTGGTTACAAAGGGTACACCTACCATAAACTTGTGTATCCTTGAGAGCCTATAAAACTCTTAAGTGATAAATAGGCTTAAAATATATAGCTATTGGCCATCCAAAACCATGTGTCATTCTGTTGAGAGGTGTTTGTGATGTTGTGTCCTGCTAAGTATTTTGCAGAGCATTTTATAAGATGAGGTGGCCCTAGTAATTTAAGACCTATTGTACCTTTAAGCTATTGCAATTCTGCCAAGAAATGGGGTGAGAATCCTCACGGTGGCCAATTAGCAAAGTGAGACTTCACCTGAGAGTATCGTACATAAGGTGAGATTGTCAGGCTTACAGCAGAATTTTCCTGTACATAAGTAATGAGACTTTCCACTCCATTTCTATTTGGCTGTAGTGGAGCTCAAAGTTTAAGCCACAGTCCTATTTACCTTGTCACTCTGACCTCTCACACAGAGGAAATCCAGCTTCTTCCCAGCCATTTATTGAAATGAGAGTTGATCACAGGTTTCATGGCAATAAAAGCCAAATTTGTCAAATCACAGCCAGAGTATTTTTCCCTTGACAACTTAATGGTCACCGAATGGTGACCAATAAAGTTAAAATTGTTTTTAATTTTAGGAAGGTTTGGGTTTTTCTTCATACAGATACCTTAGAGTTCTTTTTAGGCCTACCCTCAGATGGACCATTGTTTAGCAAATAAAATGGGCTCTCCAAGCAATTCAAGCCGAAAACTTACCTTGGCCTCAATTATCTTTACATTTGACCAAATGAGATTCTAATTGTAGACTGAACTGCACAGTTGATTGTTTCAGGACTCATTTCAAATTGCCGTGTAGACCTGGCCTTAGAATACAGATATCAAGATAGCCTATGGGAAAACTGAGCCCATGCCCTGGCTCTAACCAAACTACATTCCAGCCATCATGGGCACCTACCCTCCCCTTCACACCCTCCCTCAATGGCGCCCTCCAGCATCCCCCAACTCTGGCTCCTGTCCCTCTGTCAGAAGACCAAGAACAAATGACCACACCACGTGGTGAGTAATAGCTAAGAATGGGATGTGGCCGACCAAGGTCGTGTCCACAGATGCCAGGTTCTCAGTGTATTGTGCAAAACTTCTGGGAAATTTGGCTCTGTCCTAATATGCCCCCGGAATTATCCTGTTGGATTCCAGCTCCTCAACTGAAGCAGTCAGAGGTAAAATAAGATAATCCCAGATGCGTACTCACCCATGAACTACAATCTGTCTAATGCTAAGGGAGATGTCACTCCGGTTCTGAGTAAGACATGGCATCCACTAGAGAGAAATGAAATCTACCAATTGCCACCATAGAAACTGCCCAGACAACTCTAGATGGAGCTCAACCTCTCCCTACTGTCCTGTCCTGCCCTTTCTAAGAACTGAGGACAAACCGAGGGACAGAAGTCCCAACTGAAAAAGAAATGTGCCCCAAATCTAAACTTGGCAGTATTTGCTCCTGCCATTGAAAAATGTCACTAGTGTGATTACAAATAGATATAGGCATACCCCAGTGCATTACAGGGCTCAAAGGAAGAGCAAGCACTATGTAAAACTGAAAGAGCTCTTGTCAGTCATTAACTAGACCAACCTCCTTATCACACAGGTGAAGAAAGAGAAGCTCAGAGGACGAGGTTACTAGTTAGTGGATAGGATGCACTGAACCCTGGTTGAGCGATTTGTACTTTATGTACCCGGTTGTCAAGTGATACCCATAAGCGTATCTACTTTATTTCCCACATAGCAGCCATAAGGACCCCTTTTAACACACAAGGCAGATCGTGTCACTCAAAAGCCTCAGGTGACTTTCTGTCTCACCCAGGTGGAGCCCAAAGACCTCAGCAAGGCTTGCAGGTCCGCATGATCTGGCCCCATTACCTCTCGGGCTTTGGCACCTATCACACTGCCTGTCACACTTGGTGTCAGCCACATTAGCCATCTTGCTCTCTCTGGGGACACTCCATAGTCTCCCACATGCACTCAGGATCTCCACGTTTACCACTCCCTCTGGAATGCTCTCTCCTAAACAGCTACAGAGCTTCCCTCACTTCCCTTGGGTCTCTACTCAACTTCACTCTCACAGAGACCTTCCCTGACCACTCTAAACTAGCAGTCCCACTCCTCCTTGCCTGGCATTTTCTAGCTCCCTATCCTACCTTATTTTATAGCTCTGAAAGGTATACTGTATTCATTGTTTGTTGCCTGTTCCCCCCACTGGCATGTAAGCTCAACTGATTGCATGAAATGTCTTTAGTTCACTGCTGAATCCTCAGTACCTTGAACAGCACCTGGTACATAGTAGGTGCTCAATGAACATTTGTTGAATGAATAAATGAATATAGAGTTGATATCTGCAAGGCTCCAGTAGTGAGGTCACTTCCATATTGAGTTTCATATTCATTTTCTTTGAGTGTTGGCGAGGTGAGAGGAAACTAGCACTCTTAAATACACTGTTAGCAAGAATATAGATTAGCAGAACTTTCTGGAAGCTTTTTGGCAATTTCTAATGCACTTTAAAAAGCACCAACATACTTTTGGACCCAGAAATCCCACAAGTAGGAATGTTCCCTGTTGGAAGGACTCACAAAAATTCTTCAAGATGTGCAAGAGGCTTGTGACAGCATATTGCATAATAGCAAAAATTGTAAACAACTTTACAAGTGTCCATCAATAGGAGATTGGTTAAAGAAATTCCTGTACAGCCATACAGTAGAAAAATATGTAACTGTCATTTAAAAATGTGTTGGATCAGTGAGTTCTCATATGGAAAATTCTTTAACTTGACATACAAGTAAAACACCTAAGATGAAAAATAGCATTCATACTATGACCCCTTTCATGCAAATTTTAAGATAAGATATACAAATGCATATGTGCTGGCAGAAGACTTAAAATATTTGTAGACAGAATCATAGGAAATCGTTGATAGTGATTCACAGTGGGGAGAGGGGACTAGGTTGGGAAGGAAAGGTTTCACCTCTCAATTTGCACATTTTTGTACTGTTTAAATTTCCTAGCCAAGCATAGTCTTATCTTGTACTATTTTTCAGTGCCAACAGAGGTTGCTTGAGATGAGATTATGGGCCATTTTTTGTTGTTTTCCTATACTTCCCTGTTATTAAGAAAGCTGGGGAGGCCAAGGCGAGTGGATCACCTGAGGTCAGGAGTTTGAGATCAACCTGGCCAACATGGTAAAACCCTGTCTCTACTAAAAAATACAAAAATTATCCAGGTGTGGTGGTGGGTGCCTGTAAACCCAGCTACTCAGGACGCTGAGGCAGGAGAACCATTTAAAACTAGTAGGTGGAGGTTGCAGTGAGCCGAGATCGTGCCACTGAACTCCAGCCTGAGCAATAAGAGCAAAAACTCCATCTCAAAAAAAACGAAAAACAAAAACCAAAAAAACACAGGGCTCGACTGGACCTGCTAACCATCTCAAACCACCAGGTTTAACTGTGACAGTTAATGTTTTCTGCGTTTCACAAAAAACCAACATAGTCTGAACACATGAATGTATATCTGGGATTAATACTGGTTTTAAAATCATCACAAAACTCTTCACAAACTGATTGTCCTGTCATGCATGAGGCTTGTGTTCAATGCAATATTAAGAAGCATAGAGCTGTTACCTAAATAATCAGGAGACAAGGCCTTTCCTCTTTCAGTGGGGCTTTTTCAAAGCACTTTCACATGTATTAACTCATTTAATTGGCACAACAAGCCTATGAGATGGGCCGCTTTACAGCTGAGAAAAGCAAGAAGCTGGAAAGGCCTCACAGCTGCAACTGTAAAAACTAGAACCAGAAAATCAGCAGCTCAATTGGCCCCATGTCATTGCCTTATAGATGGAATCCCTACCTTCAAATGTTCTGTTCCAAGTCTGCTGTATAATTTTCCCTCCATCCTTTTTGCTGTAACCAGCTCTGAGTACTTCATGTAGAGCCAAGACGTAGAGGAGGATGGCATCGTGGAATCCTTCAACAAACATGTTAACCTGAAAAGAAAACCCCAGATGCGTGAGCCAAAACACCACATGACTGACTCATGTCAGGAATAAGATGAGCAATCCAAAGGGTTAACAAGTTAGACTTGAGGGCTGTTAGCCATGGCAGAGGTGGGCAGAAGGGGCACTAACAAGAATCATGCCATGACTTTCCTGGCATGGCTCAGAGGGGAAAGCCCTTCCCCAGTTGGGGAATTTGGAAAGCCTATTACAGAAGTCAAGAAAACTGTACCTGTTAACCAGGTCAAGAATTTCAAGTGTGCCCACCTTTGCCAACGGTCCCTTTTGGACAAGTCCCCTCCTCCTTCCCCACATCTGCCTCTATCTCAAGCTTATGTGAGTTCAGCCTCCCCTTTGAGGTCTTCTCCATCTTCAACAGCCCCATGATCTCTTCATGCTCTGAATGTGGAGCATAACGAAAGAACAGTAGAGATCCATTCGTTTATATTTAACAACTGTTGATACCTACTAGAGTGCTGGTGCTATGAGTGCAAAGAAGAGTAGATGCTGCAACTTCTGCCTGTCTGCCTAGCATTTGTGTCCTCTCTCCCATTAGTAAAAATGTCTTAGTCTCTCTTTCCAATTTGTGTTTTGAGTACATCTAACCACTCCCTATCCCTACTCCCTGCCAAGCTCCAAGGACAGGAATGGAAAACAGGCTTGGACTGTTGGTATATCCCAGTTGAGCCCTGACTCAAGTAAGCTAGCCCTTGCCCTCAGGAAACTTAAAAGTTTCCTAAACATAGACACTGGTCATGTGGATTGGGGGAAGTCACTTCATCTATTTGAGCTTTGTTCTTTTCATCTATATATTGACCATGAGACTAATGCCTGCTTCAAGAGGTAGTTGCAAGAAGTCTGTTAAATAAAATGCTTGGTATTATCATGCCTGGCACATATCAAATTCCCAACTAACAGAAGCCAATGCTATCATGATATTTTATGGGCTTTAAAGTGTTGGAGTCTGTGCTGTGTTCAAGGTCTGTTCAGAATACAGTACAAATACCAAAATGGGAGTGGTCAGTCTGATGGGTTGGAGAAGGGCGGGAAAGAGAGGCTTAACAGCAGTGAAAAAAGTTGAACTGAGTTTTGAAGATGAGGAGATGTTTCTCAGGTGGGGGCAAAGACACAGAATCAGGGCACATTCTGACAGCCTGGTGTATTTTGGGAAGTGCAAATGTTTTGCTAGGCTGGGAGCAAGAGAAACAGGGTCACACCAAGATGGAGAGGTAAGGAGGCTGGAGAGGTAAGGAGAGTGAGATCATCGAGAATCTGGAGACCACACTGAGGAACTTGGACTGTCTTCAGCAGGCATCTAATCACTTTAGTTCACCCCTTACCTACATTAAAAGCAACCTTTGATAAATCCTAATACCACATTTAAACCCATTATAACATTCATTGGATATGAAATGAGCAGATTCTATCTTGAAACACCAAGAGGCTTACAAACAAACTCTGTACAAAAAGTACAAAAAATCCAAGCCTTCTCATTTCAGAAGAAAGTGTCAAAGACAAAATGCCAATGATGCAAAATGAACTGGGCATTCTGTAGATAGCCACCTGGCATGGCTTAGTGGGGAAAACCCACTACCCGCCCCATCTCCAGAAGGAAACTTCGTGGGAAGACAGCTGCAACTGACCTTCTGCATCACCTGGTTCAGATGCACAAACATTCACAAGACACAGCTCGGTGACTGGATCTACTTAACCTTATCCCACCCCTAGGATGGGAACTCCTGTTTGCATCCCAGAAGCAGATATTTCATGTTTGCCAAAAACTAGTGCTGAGAAGCAGTTTAGCCTAATGGTTAAATATCCTGGACCCCCTTTCCAGCTCTGCCACTTCCTAGTTGTGTTCTGGTTTCCTCATCTGGAAAATGAGAAAAATAACAGTACCTATCTCATGGGGATGCCATTAGGTTTAAACAAATGAAAAAATGTAGAAGACTTCAAAGAGTGTCTGACAGAGTCAGCATTCACTGTTAGCTTTTGGTGTTGTGACGCTCTAGAGATGGAGAATTATTAACCTAGAGATCCTGCTTAGTTTCAAATTCTTAACAGCAGTATTCAAAATATAAGTGATTTTCTTACAGGTATCATGTGTGTTATTGGCCCATTTTATACTCAGTGGGAGAGAAGGCTAGTGTTCATGTTGTTTGTGCCCCAGACAGTAGACAGTTCTCTTTGTTCCACAACACCAAGCTCTTAATTCCACCCTACTATGACAGGTGCAGTTCAAGTGGTCATCTGCTGACCCTCTGCAAGAGGTGGAGAGTGGGAAAGACTGATGATTTGCAGGAGTTTGGAATTAGCTGGCTGGACATACAGTCCAGTCTTGGCCCTGATGGGTTACTTGATCTCTCTAATCTTCCATTTCCTCATCTGTTAAGTGGGGGTTTAGTACCATCTCACCTCAGAGAGCTCTTCTGAGGATTGAATGAACCAGTGCACGTAAAACACCGCAAACAGTTCCTAGGACCATGGAAGCAACGGACAGATTCTGACTCTTACTCCTAGCTGTCAAGCCTAAGTGTCAGAGTGAGTGATTATTTTCTCACGCAAAGAAAAATAATGTAGAAATAACATCTACAAGTCAAAGACAATTTTCTGCTCATTTGGCTATGCCAATTTGATTTTCCAAAGGAATATGAAATTTCCACTTAGGCCATGAAGTCATTATGGCTTGAGAAAGTCTTCATGCTGATAAATTTTAATAAGTGAACTTTAGCGGTATAATTTCATTCTCAGGCCACATTTTTTTAAAGTTTAAGGTCTATCTTCTCTTTGATAATTTTACAGAAGCCAGCCAGCTCCAGAGGAAAGTCAGAGAATCACAGAGTCATGGCCTGTGGGAGATGCCAGGTGCCCTCAGAAAGTTCTGATCAAATCCCCTTGTTACTTTGAAGACCCGAAGAGCATTGGTTGCTCTCCTCAGCCTTCCTGCATTCTGTCCTTGTTGTACAAGGGTTGTGCCCTGCAAGTTCCTTGTTCCTGCGGTTCCCAAGACAGGCCTTGCTTAAATTGTGAAGCACCAGCCACCAGGCATCACCCATCCCCTGTCATCCTCCTCCTTCCGTCGCCTCCTCGAAATCCTAACCCAGGACCACCATGTTGATGTTGATCACCCGAAGCACTGACTGTGCACCCCATTACCATATCCTGTCTTGCCCTTCCCCTTCCTTCCTTCTTGACATGCCTTCTGAGCTGCCCCGCTACAATCCACGATAGGAAGAAAGATTATGTGGTGGAGAACAATGAACTTGAGTTATACTGAACTTGAGTTACTTTTGTCCTCGCAGGTTTGATGGTGGAAAGAAATAGACAGGCCCTGAATACACACCCAGTTCTGAAAATGCATTCTAGCTTGATTTGCAAATGGATCGCAAAATATACATTCTTTCTTCTCAGGGTGGCTGAGTGTCTCCCTCTCCTGCCAAAATTATCAGAAGAGCTGCTGACCCCGCTGAGGTTTGCTGGCACCCGGCCCACTGTGGGGGAGGTTTCCTAACACCTACCTCACAGAACCTCAAGCCAGAAGCAAAGCCCCAGAGACTGGCTTTTCTCGAGAACATTCTCACATCTACACGTGATTTTTAGTGGGTGGAAAGCCCATTAGCACATTGTAGACACTGAAAATTAGACATGCAAATTAAGAAAAAAATAAGGGAGAAAAAAAAAACCCCAAGTATGAAGTTGGCTTAGGAACACTTCCTATTGGCCCTCCAGGCTGAAAGGAACAAGGTCAGCTAATACGCCCCCTGCCTCTGGACAGAACAACCCTTGAACCTCAAAGTCCAAGTCCTGACCAACACAGGTCATGATGCTGTTAGCTATCACAGGTAAACAGCTGGGATTCCCCCACGGAGCAACCTGTTCTAGTAATTAGCATCCCTTATTGCCAGGAAATTTTCCTTACTATCATCAGCCATAAGCCTTAACTAAGTTCCTACATGCAGCCATTTCTTCTACTAGATGCTCAGAAAACTGGGAGAAGAGAACAATGCAGTTTCCAATCTCCACCAAACAGCACCACTGCTACCTACAAACAGGTAGACAGCTCTGTGCATGCAAGTTGCTAAGTTGTGACACGGGCCTCGCTGAAAGCCATGCTCCAGGGTAATCATTATTGGTGCTGTTTATCAAATCAAGTGGCCTTCCAATGAGATGAAAAGCTTTCACCATCTTCCACTTATTCTTGCAAAAAGAAGATAGCATGACAAGAAGGCATAAACTCTCATTCCTTTCATTTCTATTTTCTCTCTTTCTTTCTCTTTTTTAAACAGAGTCTCACTTTGTCACCCAGGCTGGAGTACAGTGGTGCAATCTCAGCTCACTACAGCCTTGACCTACCCGGTTCAAGTGCTCCTCCTGCCTCAGCCCCACAAGTAGCTGGGATTACAGGTGTGCACCACCATGCCCGGTTAATTTTTGTATTTTTTGTAGACATGTGGTTTCACCATGTTGCCCAGGCTGGTCTCAAACTGGAGCTCAAGTGACTCGCCCACCTCGGCCTCCCAAAGTGCTAGGATTACAGGCATGAGCCACCGTGCCAGGCCCGTCATCTCCATTCTCTTGATTCTGTCCTCTGCAGCTGCCCAGAATGGAAGAACACTGTTTTTGCCCCGGCCTTCCTCTCTGATAGCACCTGCCAGCCACATTGATTTATTAGTGTTTTTTTAGATCCTCTATCATGGGGAGAGCTGAATAGAAATCAAGTTGTTGCTGCTGTTTATTTTCTAACTGATCATAAAGTGTTGCCGCGCACAGCCTGGCTCCCAACCATGGCAGCGAGCCACGTCGCTCTCACTTCTCTCTGGAGACGCAAATTCATAGTCAGATGAATTCCTCAATGCCTGCATTCCAAACAAGTCAGCATAGAAAGCTGCGGGCCTCAGCTGTTCTGTAAAGTGAGAGTGGTCTAGCTCTTGGGGTTACTGGATATCTGAGAAAGGCTGTCAAGCTCTCAGACAGAGGCTGCTGGAAGAAAGTGACTGAGTTCAATGCTTAGCTAGGCTGTCCTGGAGCTTTGCCTTTGGTGTTCACGGGAACTCAAGCATAGCACACAGTAGTTCTACCTTCCCTACCACAGACTGGTGGTTCCCAGTGCAAAGAAGGGAAACTGAGGGTGCCAGGCAGCATTTCTCAAGAATCACTTGCAAAAGACATGCCATCTAATCACCCATTTTGGTTGAAGGGGAGATGGGGGAAAGGGAAATTTGGATGGGAAGTAGGTAAGAGAGGAGATGGGCCCATCAAAGGTTTGTCCCTCATCATAGTGAACAATGGCCAGACCACCTTCTCTGACCTGAGATGAAACTGGTCCAGTTTCATTCTGGAGGTGGTAGATAGCAGAAGGAAGTGGTCTGGGAACGCTGTGTGCATAGCACGAAGGTTAAAGAACATTCTGCATTTGATGAACACTTTACAAATACAATACAGTACCTAGACTTTAAAAATAGAGTATCTATTTTTGTTCAATTTCCTTTTCAATCATTAAATTAAGTGTACAATTTAGGGTCACAGCAGCAACTGCCATAAACCGAGTAGCCTCACAACCTCCTCAGCACCAAACAGAGGGAGGTCTCTTTCTTACTGACAGAGATCCCCATGTCTGTTCTGTAGAGGGACTGCCTTCATGGAATTCTCACATGGTCACTTGATGATGTATTTTAGCCTTGAGGAAAGTGAAGCTGAAAATCTGCACCCTTATCCCAGTGGAAATCTGGGAAAATGCAAAGGGCAGGTGGCTGACAGTCAGGAAACACCACAGAGAGAGAGCCGGGGTCTTCATCTGCAACTCTGTGCAAAGCGGAAGCGTCGCTGAACCCTCTGGTATACTTCTTGCTCCACAGACCGAAGTTAGAACTTACTTAGGGTGGGGTCTGACTTAAGTTTCCCAAATAACTGTCCCTATCATGGGCTCAGTTCTGCACTGGTAGCAATGCCCTGGGCTGGCAAATTAACTTGGACCTTCCTGAGGTGGGGCTGCCTGCAGACTGTTTTCCCTCTCATCGCCTAGAACAGACTGGATCATTAAACAAAAGCAATCTTAGGAAGATCATTAGGTAGAGTTAGAGCCCTCATTCACCTCCTACAATGACAGGGACAGCAGAGCGTCACAGAACTGAATCCAGAGGCATGAGCACACCTCAGCAAGGAACGCTGGTACTGTTCGTGGGAAGCAACGAGGACATCTCTGTGGGCATCGATTTTTGGAATTGGTGGGTATGGAGCACAAGTACGTGAGAATGACTTTTGAAAATTCTCCCAAGGCTCACACAGGGAAGATGGTCATCTGATATATTTGCCCTTTGGATGTGTCACACATGCGTCATATACAGATGCTTCTCATCCCATCACCCTCTTGAAGGCTTAGTTGAGAAATGCACACACATAATGACATAATCGTTCCTGGCCTTCAGATGAGCAAGTGAGTGATGTCTGTCCTAGGCCCTGACGATTCACCAGTGCCAACCAGACATGCTTCTGGAAGGCTGGTGACCCAACCCCCATAAGACTGCTCGGGACACATGCAGGCCTCTCTTCCCAGAGGTCTGTGTCCTATCAAGGCACGAAGTTGAGGTGGGCAAAGGCATAAACCAAAACCCAACAGGAGAAGGGCAAGAACAGGAGCAGGAGCAGGCATCCCACTCACCCTGCAACTGTGCCAGGCAGCGATACAGACAGGAAGAGGGGTGACCAGGTCAAAGGGAGGTGGAGACAGGGAAAGAGGAGGGGTACAATTTCTGGCTTTATTACTTCTGATAGGCCAAAATCAGAAGGAGCATATAATTCTAATTTCTCTGACTTCACGATACCCTCTTAAACTGGTCCTGAGAACTTCAGACAGCTTCCCTTGAACTTTTCGAGTCACCTAGAGATGTGTTTACAAAGAATAAATGGACAAAAATACAGGCTTTTATACAGGTGGCTTTTTTTTTTTAAATTTCTGTTTTATACCCTAAAATGAAACTTCCGTGTTTTTATTTAAGCAATTTCAAGGTGTGGTGAGGACTAAGCTAAGATCCAGAACCCCAACTCCAACAGTTTAATTTTGTCCAATTCTTAATTCAGAGTTTCCCAAGCTGTATTCCACAGAACAGTAGCATTCCTTGAAATGTTAATGAATGGTTCTAGAAATAGCAGTATTTTGGTTAAGCAGATTTACAAAATACTAAATTAAACAAAGTCAAGCAGTTCTCTTCACTGCTGGGCAATAATTATAATAGCCAACTTTTATTGAACACCTACTATATGCTAGGAGTTATGTAAACATAGCTTGAGTTCTGTTGCACCTTACAAAACATTCATAACATCCTAACAGGAAAAAGAGATCTTGGTCAGTGGATGGGGTCAAAACTCAAGAAAACGTTGAGTGGGCAAGTTTTTAAGAGTCTAAAGCTGGCTTGCCCAGTTATAACATTTATGCTATTGACACATTTGTTCAGCCAGCAAATATGAGAAAACAGTTTTGTGCTCCAGTTTGTTTTTAATTGGCCAATACTTGGGTGGCTCTACAAGTGAGCATGTACACTGAGAGAGACAAATGACACAAGACTAAAACTGACAATGTCCTTCAGTTGCTGTGACTGAGTCGACCTCCAACCCATCATCAGGGAGAGGGAGGGACGGAACCTGCACCTGGAGAGGGAATGACATGGCAGAAGATGGAAGAGAAAGGGCAAAACAGGACATGAGACAACAAACTAATTGTCCCTCATCTCAACCTAGTCTTTAAACAAGCAGCTAACAACAGCTTGACTCAAGAATCGGGTCAAGTGAATCAGGATTTCTGCTAAGTCGTGAACTCACCAAAGATGCCTCTAAATAAGCCAGACATGAAGGATGAATGTCCTACCTCACACAGCAGCTAAACACATGAGTAACTCCACCAGGTAATAAAAGATCTACTGATTAAATGTTTTCCAACTAGCACTCACTATGAAATACGATGACTTTGGTTTTGAAAGTTTTTTTTTTTTTTTAATTGTACTTTAAGTTCTAGGGTACATGTGCACAACGTGCAGGTTTGTTACATATGTATACATGTGCCATATGTATACTGCACCCATCAACTTGTCAGCACCCATCAACTCGTCATTTATATCAGGTATAACTCCCAGTGCCATCCCTCCCACATCCCCCTCCCCACAATAGGCCCCAGTGTGTGATGTTCCCCTTCCCATGTCCAAGTGATCTCATTGTTCAATTCCCACCTATGAGTGAGAACATGCGGTGTTTGGTTTTCTGTTCTTGCGATGGTTTGCTGAGAATGATGGTTTCCAGCTGCATCCATGTCCCTACAAAGGACATGAACTCATCCTTTTTTATGGCTGCATAGTATTCCATGGTGTATATGTGACACATTTTCTTAATCCAGTCTGTCACTGAGGGACATTTGGGTTGATTACAAGTCTTTGCTATTGTGAATAGTGCCGCAATAAACATACATGTGCATGTGTCTTTATAGCAGCATGATTTATAATCCTTTGGGTATATACCCAGTAATGGGATGGCTGGGTCATATGGTATTTCTAGTTCTAGATCCTTGAGGAATCGCCATACTGTTTTCCACAATGGTTGAACTAGTTTACAATCCCACCAACAGTGTAAAAGTGTTCCTATTTCTCCACATCCTCTCCAGCACCTGTTGTTTCCTGACTTTTTAATGATCATCATTCTAACTGGTGTGAGATGGTAATTCATTGTGGTTTTGATTTGCATTTCTCTGATGGCCAGTGATAACGAGCATTTTTTCATGTGTCTGTTGGCTGTATGAATGTCTTCTTTTGAGAAGTCTCTGTTCATAATCCTTTGCCCACTTTTTGATGGGGTTGTTTGTTTTTTTCTTATAAATTAAGTTCTTTATTCTGGAGTGATAATTGTAATAATAACCTTGATAAATTACAATAATAATAATAAATGTAGCAAAACTTCATTTACCCAGTCTCATTAAGAAAAAAAAGATGTTTCAAATAAGCAAATTTTCCAGGTTCCTTAATATCAATTCTCTAAGTATCAAAACTTTTTATATAATCTAAAGACCTTTGATTGGAAATGTTCCTAAAATGAACCACAGACATTGTTGCCTTGGTAACAGAAATATGCTGACTGTCATATGTAAGGCTACGATCATGAACGGTCCAGTCGCCTCCATCACTACTGAGGTGGGGATTGTGCTGTCTACACAATGCTGACACCAGACTTGTGTTTTTCAGATACTATTTCTTCGTCCGCACTGGTGGAACATGAGCTGACGACCCTCACTCCTTCCTGCCATGCTTTCTCCCCTTGGCTGCTGGTCCCCTTCCTGCTGGGGCCCTCTAGGGATCTCAACAGCTCACAAATCCAGTCTAAATGCTTCAGGAGGGTAAGGAACACTGTCCATTGCTAGCCACCCCCCAGATGAACTCTGTGCCCTACTTCTTACAAAACCACTTGGATTCTCTGAGCATGCCTTGAGATACTTCACACCTTAGCTCTGGGGCTGGGACTGTCCTCCCCGAGGGACATGTGTCACCTAAGACAAAATTCTACTCAACTTTGCTGGCTATTCTCAGGTTACCCTCCAGTCCACTTCCCACCCTTCTCCAGCCATCTCTGTGCCCTGGGAAGCCGACATATACTCACAGCACCAGTGGGCACCCCCCACCCTTCCTCTGGCTTCTAGTTGGATTAGCAGCAGGTGAGAGGGCAGAGGAGATAAAGGTGGGATGCCAGGGGCTGCTCTCCCAGACCAGACACCACAGGCAGTTCCCTGCAACCGCCACAGGCCCTGCAGTTCTGGTAACTTTTCCTCCTCTTGCTCCTTCTGGTCTAGTGGTGGTCACAGCTTCCCACCATGTTCACAGGCCCTGGGGTTCTTAACTGTCCTTTGTAGGTTTTTCTAAACATAGCTTTGAAAATGGTGCCTTTACTTATAAGTTCCACTTGATTTCCTTTCAATGTGTCGAATGTATCCTCCAAAGACTCCTACAGACAGAGATCAACCTTATGTAAGCCAGCAAAGTTCTTCTCGCTGAAGTCTTCTCTGAACCATCCAATTCCTCCTTCCTTCCATAACTGCACTCAGTGAAAGTTTGTTATTAGTTCACTCACCAGCCCATTTTGCACTTTTGCACATCTGCGTATCCTGATACTGCACAAGCTCCTTGATGCACAAGCGAAACCTCCAGTGTTTTTGTTACCCTGGGACCTAGCCCTGCGTCAAATACAGAAACTGCACTCACTGGAGTTAATGCTGCTGTCACCAGTCACTTCCTGCCACTGACATTGTGCCTGCCCGTAGCATGCCATCGTCCCCACTCTCACTCACTCCCACTAATGTTCTATAAGCCAGGGCGAGAAATCACAAGGCTTGTTATAGCTGTACTTAAAATCAGGGTAAATAGGTTCTGAGTGAGGATTTGAAAGACTCCCCTGTGATAAAATTAATTGATTATAAATCTACTTTAGCTGCTCAGAGGCCTTTGTCACATACTTCTTTTCTCTTGACTGTGTCCTGAATACCTGAGATTACTATAAAACTGGCTCAGCAGCTGCTGCCAAGGGGAAGATTTCCAGGCTTTAACACCAAGATAAGGACAGTCATGCTATAACTATTAGTAATTGCGGTATTTGCCATCACTTTTAATGCACCAACCTAATAACAATATGCTTCTCAGCCAGTGAATGAGTAAATTCATTTTTTAAGAAAGCTTTTCTATCAAGTTTGCTATTAAAGAAAAAAAAGCTAAACTGAATATTATCTCCATCATCAGAAACTCGATTCCCTACATTTGGGTAAAATTAAGGAATCATTGGCAACTTTTTGGTGTGATTAGTAGAAATATTGTTATGTTTTTAAAAAGAGTGTTCCAGTACTGGTGGCATAGTTTGTATCACATTAACTCTCTCCAAAAATAATTCTATATCCTGGCCAAATTTTTTTTTTTTTTTTTTTTTTTTTTTTTGAGATGGAGCGTCACTCTTGTCACCCAGGCTGGAGTGCAGTGGCCTGATCTTGGCTCACTGCAACCTCCGCCTCCTGGGTTCAAGCAATTCTGCTGCCTCAGCCTCCCGGGTAGCTGGGACTATAGGCGCCCACCACCACACCCAGTTAATTTTTGTATTTTTGGTAGAGATGGGGTTTCACAATGTTGGCCAGGCTGATCTCGAACTTCTGACCTCAGGTGATTCACCCACCTCGGCCTCCCAAAGTGCTGGGATTATAGACAGGAGCCACCGCACCCAGCCAAATTCTTTTTTGAAGAACTACTTGAAAGCACTAGAAATTGACCAAATGCAGACAGTAGCTAGCAGAGACTTGACCCTAAAAAGAAGAGACAACACTATTTGGAAACTAAATTGACAGGGCTTTTCCCTTGAGGGTACCCCCTGGTCCCAGAAGCAGGGGGCAGGTGGCACTCAAGCAGAAGGTCACAAGCTTCTTGGCTTTAAAGATCAGAAGAGATAGGTGAGAGCTGGTATCAAGGGGGTAATTCCTGGGAAGAACAGAGCCACAGAGAAAGGAGCACCCAAGTCTTTTCATAAACTTCTGTGGTCCCTGGTTAATTCCTAAACTGCACATGCACAAGGGAGACATCAAGAGTCCAGTAGAAAGAGGGTAGGCTGAGAAGTTGAGGAACATCTGAACTGCTGCCATCTGCACAGAAGAGAGTTTGGAGTTGGAACCCCACCAAGCTAGAGGAAATTGGGGAATGCCTCAGACTTTCCACTAAAACTCCACAAAAGGACTACACGTTAGGAGTCAAGACTATGTCCAAAGACTAACAATTCATCCTAAGACTAAAAACAAAACCAAAACAGAGCAATCCTAAGAAAAAACAAAACCAAGTTTCCAAAAGTTCAAGGATGTCAGTCAGTCATTTAACCACCTGCTAGAACAAAAATTAAGGCTTCAAATGAATACTCTGAATACAATCTTTATAACGTATCATCCACAACATCCAGTATAAAATAAAAATATACTGGACATGCAGGGGCTGGAGAGGTGACCTATACTCAAGAAAAATATCATGAATAGAAAGTGACCTGGGGATGATATAAATGTTGGAATTAGCAGATATGAGCTGTCAGGCAGCTATTATAAACATGTTTAGGGACTTTTCAAAAAGATGGCCAAAGAGGCCGGGCACGATGGCTCACATCTGTAATCCCAGTACTTTGGGAGGCCAAGGTGGGCAGGTCACTTGAGGTCAGAAGTTCAAGACCAGCCTGACCAACATGGTGAAACCCTGTCTCTAAAAAAAAAAAAAAAATTAGCTGGTGTGGTGGTGCATGCCTGTAATCTCAGCTACTCGGGACGCTGAGGCAGGAAAACTGTTTGAACCCAGGAAGCAGAGGTTGCAGTGAGCTGAAAGTGAGCCACTGCACTCCAGCCTGGGCAACACAGCAAGACTCTGTCTCAAAAAATAAATAAATAAATAAATAAATATAAATAAAAAATAAAAGATGGCCAAAGAACAAAGCTAGAGGCATCACACTACCTGACTTTGAACTATACTACAAGGCTACAGTAACTAAAACAGTACAGTACTGCTACCAAAACAGAGATATAGACCAATGGAACAGAACAGAGGCCTCAGAAATAATACCACACATCTACAACCAGTTAATCTTTGACAAATCTGACAAAAACAAGCAATTAGGTAAGTTTCCCAGTTAATAAATGGTGTTAGGAAAACTGGCTAGCCATATGCAGAAAACTGAAACCCAATCCCTTCCTTACACCTTACACAAAAATTAATTCAAATGGATTAAAAACTTAAACATAAGACCCAAAACCATAAAAACCCTAGAAGAAAACCTAAGTAATACCATTCAGGATATAGGCATGGGCAAAGACTTCATGACAAAAACACCAAAAGCAATGGCAACAAAAGCCAAAATTGACAAATGTGATCTAATCAAACTAAAGACCTTCTGCACAGTAAAAGAAACTAGCATCAGAGTGAACAGGCAACCTATAGAATGGGAGAAAATTTTTGCGATCTATCCATCTGTCAAAGGGCTAATACTCAGAATCTACAAAGAATGTAAACAAATTTACAAGAAAAAAACAACCCCATTAAAAAGTTGGTGAAGGATATGAACAGACACTTAAAAACAGAAGGATATGAGCAGACACTTCAAAAGAAGACATTTATGAGGCTGACAAACATATGAAAAAAAGCTCATCATCACTGGTCATTAGGGAAATGCAAATCAAAACCACAATGAGATATCATCTCACGCCAGTTAGAATAGTGATTATTAAAAAGTCAGGAAACAACAGATGCTGGAGAGGATATGGAGAAATAGGAATGCTTTTACACTGTTGGTGGGAGTGTAAATTAGTTCAACCATTGTGGAAGATAGTGTGATGATTCCTCAAGGATCTAGAACCAGAAATACCATTTGACCTAGCAACCCCATTACTGGGTATATACTCAAAGGATTATAAATTATTCTGCTGTAAAGACAAATGCACACGTATGTTTATTGCAGCACTGTTCACAATAACAAAGACTTGGAACCAACCCAAATGCCCATCACTGATAGACTGGATAAAGAAAATGTAGCACATATACACTACGGAATACTATGCAGCCATAAAAAAAAGGATGAGTTCATATCCTTTGCTGGGACATGGATGAAGCTGGGAAGCATCATTCTCAGCAAACTAACACAGGAACAGAAAATCAAACACCACATGTTCTCACTCATAAATGGGAGTCGAAGAATGAGAACACATGGAGACAGGGAGGGGAGCATCACACTCTGATGCCTACTGGGGAGTAGGGGGCTACGTGAGGGATAGCATTAGGAGAAATAACTAATGTAGATGACGGGTTGATGGGTGCAGCAGACCACCCATGGCACGTGTATACCTATGTAACAAACCTGCACGTTCTGCATATGTATCCCAGAACTCAAAGTATAATGAAAAAAAAAATTTATATTTTTGAGTTAAAAATCTAAAAAATGAAAATAAATTGAAATGAAAATAAATTTAAAAATAAAATAAAATAAAAATAAATATAAAAAGTTGGCCAAAGAGAGTTACCAGATGGGTAATCTCAGCAGAGAAATGAAAGTTATTAAAAAAAAAAAAAAAAAAAAAAAAGAAAGAAAGAAATTGTAGAACTGAAAACTACAATATTGAAAAAGGAAATAGTCACTAGACAGGCTTAAAAGCAGATTGGAGACAGCAGAAGAGTCCATGATCTTGAAGGTATCACAGTAGAAAATGTCCCAATCTAAAGAACAGAAACAAACACCAGTATACAAAAATCAAGTGTATTTATATATACTAGCAATGAACAATTGGAAATGATTATTTTATTCTGTGTCCAACAGCAGCAAAAGACATAAAATCACTTTTTTTTTAAATCAGAAATATGCAGGATCTTTACACAGAAAACTACAAACATTGCTGAGATAAAGAAGACCCTAAGTGTCTCACGTTCATGGATTGAAAGACTCAATATATCTGAGATGTCAGTTTTCCCCCAAATTGGTGTACAGATCAATACAATCCAAATCAAAAATCCAGGATTTTTTTTTTTAGAAACTAGCAAGTTGATTCCTAAATCAAATTGACTAGTCGATTTATATAGAAAAAGGAAAAAACATAGAGTAGGCAAAAGTTTTTCAAAGAGAAGGACAAATTAGGGGGCTCACATTGCCAGATTTGAATATTTGCTACAAAGCTACAGTTTTTAAGATAGTATAGAACTGGTGTAAGAATAGACAAATAGATAAATGGAACAGAATAAAGAGTCTAAACTTGAGTTTTGACGAAGACACGTGAGCAAGTCAATGGGAGAAACAAAGTCTTTTCAACGCAGAGTGGCAGAACAAAAGAAGATGGGACAAAACTAAAACTTGATTCCTAACTCACAGCAAATACAAAAATTCACTTGAGACAGATCACAGACCTAAAATAAAAGTCCAAATTTTTATGAAGCTCTGAAAGAAAACCAGAAAATATCTTTGTGACTTTAGGGTTGGCAAATTTTTAATTAAAGATGGTACCAAAAAAGCTGAACATTAAAAAAACTGACTACATCTGAATTTAAAAAATAAAATAAAATAAAGAAAACCTCTGCTCATCAAAAAGCACATTTAAAATATTAAAATGCAGGTAAAAGGCAGAGAAAATATTCATTATACATACATCTGACTTATATCCAGAACATTTAAAAAAGAACTCTTCAAACAACAACAAAGAGACAGCCTAATTTTAAAATGGGCAAAGTATTTCAGCACACCGGTCACAAAAGTGAAGTAGCCAATAAGCGCATGAAAAGTAGCTCAAAACCACTAGTCATCGGAATACAATTTAAACCACAACAAGGCAGCATTTTACATCCATCAGAATAGCTAAAATTAAAAAGCTGACACCATCAAATGTAGATAAGGTTGTAGAACAACTGTAACTCCATACATTGCTGGTGGGAATGTAAAATGATACTACTTTGACAGCTTCTTACACAGTTAAACGTGCATCTATGCTATGATGCCTGGACATTTACTCAACAGAAATGAAAGCATGGGTTGGCAAAAAACTTATACAAGAATGCTTATTGCAGCTTTGGTCACAATAGTTCCAAACTGGAAAAAAAAAAAAAATCCATCAACAGAAGAATACACAAATTGTGGTGTATTTGAACAACATAGTTATTACTCGGCAAGGAGGATTGAGTAGGTAAACAAAGCAGCCAGGAAGCTCGAACTGGGTGGAGCACACTGCAGCTCTAGGAGGCCTGCCTGCCTCTGTAGACTCCACCTCTAGGGGCAGGACATAGTCAAACAAAAGGCAGCAGAAACCCCTGCAGATTTAAATGTCCCTGTCTGACAGCTTTGAAGAGAGTAGTGGTTCTCCCAGAACGGAGTTTGAGATCTGAGAACGGACAGACTGCCTCTGCAAGTGGAGGACCCTCAAGTAACCTAACTGGAAGGCACACCCCAGTAGGGGCAGACTGACACCTCACATGGCTGGGTACCCCTCTGAGACGAAACTTCCAGAGAAATGATCAGGCTGCAACATTTGCTGTTCAGCAATATTTGCTGTTCTGCAACCTCCACTGCTGATACCTAGGCAAACAGAGTCTGGAGTGGACCTCCAGCAAACTCCAACAGACGTGCAGCTGAGGATCCTGACTGTTAAAAGGAAAACTAACAAATAGAAAGGACATCCACACCAAAACCCCATCTGTACATCACCATCATCAAAGACCAAAGGTAGATAAAACCACAAAGACGGGGAAAAAACAGAGCAGAAAAGCTGAAAATTCTAAAAATCAGAGTGCCTCTCCCCCTCCAAAGGAACGCAGCTGCTCACCAGCAACGGAACAAAGCTGGATGGAGAATGACTTTGATGAGTTGACAGAAGAAGGCTTCAGACGATCAAACATCTCCAAACTAAATGAGGAAGTTTGAACCCATCACAAAGAAGCTAAAAACTTTGAGAAAAGATTAGATGAATGGTTAACTAGAATAACCAATGTAGAGAAGTCCTTAAATGATCTGATGGAACTGAAAACCATGGCACAAGAACTACGTGATGAATGCACAAGTTCAGTAACTGATTCAATCAACTGGAAGAAAGAGTATCACTGATTGAGGATCAAATGAATGAAATGAAGCAAGAAGAGAAGTTTGGAGAAAAGAGGGTAAAAAGAAACAAAGAAAGCCTCCAAGAAATATGGGACTATGTGAAAAGACCAAATCTACGTCTGACTGGTGTACCTGAAAGTTGCCAGGAGACTGGAACCAAGTTGGAAAACACTCTGCAGGATACTATCCAGGAGAACTTCCCCAACCTAGCAAGGCAGGCCAACATTTAAATTCAGGAAATACAGAGAACACCACAAAGATACTACTCCAGAAGAGCAACTCCAAGACACATAATTGTCAGATTCACCAAAGTTGAAATGAAAGAAAATATGTTAAGGGCAGCCACAAAGAAAGGTCACATTACCCACAAAGGGAAGCCGATCAGACTAAGAGAAGATCTCTCAGCAGAAACTCTACAAGCCAGAAGAGAGTGGGGGCCAATATTCAACATTCTTAAAGAAAAGAATTTTCAAACCAGAATTTCATATCCAGCCAAACTAAGCTTCATAAGTGAAGGAGAAATAAAATCCTTTACAGACAAGCAAATGCTGAGAGATTTTGTCACCACCAGGCCTGCCCTACAAAAGATCCTGAAGGAAGCACTAAACATGGAAAGGAACAACTGGAACCAGCCACTGCAAAAGCATGCCAAAATGTAAAGAACATCGATGCTAGGAAGAAACTGCATCAACTAATGAGCAAAATAACCAGCTAATATCATAATGACAGAATCAAATTCACACATAACAATATTAATCTTAAATGTAAATGGGCTAAATGCTCCCATTAAAAGACACAGACTGGCAAAT
>NW_012102232.1:2325260-2325583 GCF_000951045.1 Mandrillus leucophaeus | reverse complement strand
ATCAATTCAACAAGAAGAGCTAACTATCCTAAATATATATGCACCCAATACAGGAGCACCCAGATTCATAAAGTAAGTCCTTAGAGACTTACAAAAAGACTTAGACTCCCACACAATAATAATGGGAGACTTTAACACCTCACTGTCAACATTAGAAAGATCAACAATACAGAAAGTTAACAAGGATATCCAGGAACTGAACTCAGCCCTGCACCAAGCGGACCTAACAGACATCTACAGAACTCTCCACCCCAAATCAACAGAATACACATTCTTCTCAGCACCACATCACACTTATTCCAAAATTGACCACATAGTTGGAA
>NW_012102232.1:2324588-2325210 GCF_000951045.1 Mandrillus leucophaeus | reverse complement strand
GATACCAAAGCCTGGCAGAGACACAACAAAAAAAGAGAATTTTAGACCAATATCCCTGATGAACATCGATGCAAAAATCCTCAATAAAATACCAGTTTGATGTGCTAATCCAGCAGCACATCAAAAAGGTTATCCACCACGATCAAGTGGGCTTCATCCCTGGGATGTAAGGCTAGTTCAACATACGCAAATCAATAAATGTAATCCAGCATATAAACTGAACCAAAGACAAAAACCACATGATTCTCTCAATAGACGCAGAAAAGGCCTTTGACAAAATTCAACAGCCTTCATGCTAAAAACTCTCAATAAATTCAGTATTGATGGGACATATCTCAAGATAATAAGAGCTATTTATGACAAACCCACAACCAATATCATACTGAATGGGCAAAAACTGGAAGCACTCCCTTTGAAAACTGACACAAGACAAGGATGCCCTCTCTCACCACTCCTATTCAACATAGTGTTGGAAGTTCTGGCTAGGGCAATCAGGTGGGAGAAAGAAATAAAGGGTATTCAATTGAGAAAAGAGGAGGTCAAATTGTCCCTGTTTGCAGATGACATGATTGTATATTTAGAAAACCCCATCGTCTCAGCCCAAAATCTCCTTAAGCTGATA
>NW_012102232.1:2312713-2319958 GCF_000951045.1 Mandrillus leucophaeus | reverse complement strand
CTATTCACAATAGCAAAGACTTGGAACCAACCCAAATGTCCATCAATGATAGACTGGATTAAGAAAATGTGGCACATATACACCATGGAATACTATACAGCCATAAAAAAGGATGAGTTCATGTCCTTTGCCAGGACATGGATGAAGCTGGAAACCATTATTCTCAGCAAACTATCGCAAGGACAGAAAACCAAACACTGCATGTTCTCACTCATAGGTGGGAATTGAACAATGAGAATACTGGGACACAGGGTGCAGAACATCACACACCGGGGCCTGTCGTGGGGTGGGGGAAGTGGGGAGGGATAGCATTAGGAGATATACCTAATATAAATGACGAGTTAATGGGTGCAGCACACCAACATGGCACATGTATACATTTGTAACAAACCTGCACATTGTGCACATGTACCCTAGAACTTAAAGTATAGTAAAAAAAGTATTACTCAGCAACTTTTTTAAAAAGGAATGAACTACTAAGATGTGCATCACCATGCAAAATCTCAAAAGCAGCATATAAAGTGAAAGAAGCTAGACACAAGAGTATAAACCACATGATTTCATTCATACAATATGTGCTGTATGAATTCAAAACTGGACAAAACTAATGTGTGGTAATAGAAATAAAAATGCCTGCTTACGGAGGTGGTAATTGATTGGAAAGGGACATGAGTGAACAGTATGTGACCCTGCAAATGTCCTATATCTTGACTGGAGTGGTGCTTACAAGGACATACACTTTCAGCAAAGTTGACCAAATTGTACAATTAAGATCTATATATTTCATTCCATACAAATTTTAACAAAATAATAAAGAACCTTATCTTTTAAACACATACTAAAATATTTACAGATGAAATCATGATGTCTTAGATCTGCCTCAAAATTTTCAGGATGTGAGAGTAGGGAAAAGGTTATAAATCAAATTAGACTAAGCTGATAATTGTAGGATCTGAGTGATGGGGTCACAAAGTTTCCCTTTACTGGGCTTTCTATTTGTGTATATTTGAAATTTGCCATTTTTTATAGTTTTGCGTATTAATCAATTTCCTAAATGAACAACCTAAGCCTAGAAAATTGTAGAAGCTTTTCCACAGTCCATACCTTTAGAACACATGAAAAACCATTAATAATAAGGTCAACATTTGTATTTTTGTCCAGTCTAGTACTGGTTTCTCATCATTTAACGAAAATAATTCTTTTTTTAAAGAAAAAGACATTTGTAGATCTCAAATGTCAACCTAAAAGGATAGGGTAACATACCAATAATCAACACTCTCTTATTCCCATTTGCAATCCATCATACTGAACTGATTTAAATCATTCTGGAACCCACTTAAAAGTCTTTGGAAACTATGGAAATAATGAATTTTATATGCTTATTAGCTATCAGGAAAAATAATAATTCATTATAATTATCCTGAAGGTATCCCTTCAGTTTGAGAATTTCATTGTCTTCAAATTTTAAGAAATGCCCCATAGTCTTCACAAGGTTGGGTCATGCTATATCTTATATATTTTAAAGAGACTGATCTTTTTAGCCTATTTTATAAGAAAATTGTTTCACTCCTTTGGGCAATTAAAAGATACTCTATTTCTTTTTTGAAACCTTTAAGGCTAATATACTCTACTAATGTGGTAAGACTTATTTCTCTTAAGAAATTTACCAAAACTATACAGAGTATTCCAGATGCAGATGTATCATGATTTGGAATCATAAAGATATTCTCAATATTTTGAAAGGTAGAATGACCTGAGCCCAATAAATAGACTGGCCACCATACAAGAGAGACTCCTGGGTACATGTCTTAGGGGGATGCATTACCTCAACATTATAGGAATTCTTAACAGGCTTATAGATCACAAAATTTTACAACTGGAGGGGAATTTAGACCTCATACAGTACAACCAGTATACTGTGTACATGAGAAACTGAAGCCCACAACAGTAGCCTGATTCACCCAACATCATGCAGAGGGAAAGATGGAGCTGCAACTAGAACTGAAGTCTCCTAACACCAAACAAGCACCTTCAACATCAGTGTCCATGTGTTTATCAAGCAACACACTTCCCTAAACACCTAACTTACACCCAGGGGTAGAACTCCAAGTATATCAGTCTCTTCTTTAGAAGACTTGATGTGATTCTCTAGCAAGTATAAAGAGTTCCAAGATGTTATCCGCATATCAGGTGGGATTAAAAGAAAGAAAGAAATTTGCCCTAGCAAACACAACTTTTAATTAACTGTCAGGAAAATATGAACTATGAAAAAAAAAGGTAACATTGGATATTAGATTTGTTAAAGTCAGCCTTAGGGTTGTTGAAAATAATTTTGTAAATTGACATAAGGCCAGAAAAGAAGGCTAATCTCTTTAGATCCACTGCTGACAAAGCCAATTCATCATTATTTAAGGATCTGCTATAATTTTTTAAGAGCTGAGATGCAGAATTTAAAGGGGAAAAAAATCATCTTAACCAGTGTTCTCAAAGAACTGAGGCATCAAAAATCTTATATGTCAAATATCACTATCATCTGATACAAGTGCCCTCCCTCACTTTCAGGGCATAATGAATACATTACGGAGGTCAGAAGTCAGCTCACATTCTTCTTCTGCACCCACATTCTATTGCATTCCTGGTGAGCCACTTCAATGTCCCTGTCCATTATCCATTCATTCAACACCGTAGCCTCTTGGTTCCTTCCCCGCCATTTTTTCATCTCCATTCAATTTCGTCAATTCACTTTTATGCACATACTCTCTACCAATGTCTCCCAGACTTTAATATGCAGACAGTGTCCCCTGAGGATTTTGTTCAAATGCAGATCATGATTCAGTAGGTCTGAGGAATGGGGGACTATGATTCTTCATTTCTATAATCTCCCATGTGACGCTAATGCCACTGGTCCGTAGACCACACTTTGGGTAGCAAGCCCATAGACCTTATTATCACCTGAAACAGCTCGATTTTCAAAATCCTTGGAAATCATACTTTTTACTACTATCCCCTTGCCTTCCTACATTCTTCTGTGGGCAAAATAAGCTCTTTGAACTCAGACTTTCATCTTCCTTGATTCCGCTTCTAGGCTTGGTCACAGAACTCTGAATGGAGTAGTCTCCAATAAGAAGATGTAGATAGACACAGTGCTATTCAGGCAGAGGTGCCAGCGGGAAACTGGAAGTGGGGCTGTCACTCAGGAGAGAGGTTGGAGTCTGAGATAGAAGGTTAGGTGTTATCCACATAGAGGTGAACATCCTGCTCAGGCAAGCAGATGTGTTGCCTAGAAACAGTGTTTAGAGAGAAAAGGGCCAAGGGAAAAAGCTTGGGAAACATCAGTATTCGTGGAGTAAGTAAAAAACAGGCGTCATCAAAGAAGACTAAGAAGGATGCGGCAATGTAGGTAGAGAACTTGGAGATGACGGTGTTTTGGCAATCAAGGAAGGAACAAATCTCAAAAAGACACAGATCTTTCCAAACCGCTCCTCTAAGAATCCCTCCATTCAAGTGGGGTTATTTCACTATTCCTTAAACGTGTCTAATGCATCTCTAATTCTAAGCCTGGATTTCCTGTATTTGCCTCACTTAAGAGGTTCGTCTCTGCTCATCTATTTTGACCCACGAGGGGCCCCTAACACAGGTGCTAAATTGTCCTCGCAGCACGTAGTACAATACCTTACCCAGAGGAGGAGTTCAGTTCAGTGAGTGCTGGAGGGTGCGTATATGGGTTCAACCACCAACCATCTTTAGGCTTAACTATATGCGTGCTGATAGGGAGAGTCAAGTGGTTAGCAAAAATATATGTGCACTGAGAGGTCAAATAAACCGCATCTGAAATCTGTTTAATCCAAGGAATTCTTGAACATACGGTTACCATAAATATATGTCACCACTAAGCACAGAGAAGGAAAAATAACCTAAGATCGAAATGAATGTAGTATGTGTGGCAACAGTGGGAAAATTGGTATGTCAATCTCACACAGAATTGTTGACTAACAAAGAAATTAAATCTCTTTAAGATCTTTAAGACAGGGTAGAAACACAGCTGTCCAACACCAGTGATTTAGTAATTATCCCACATAGAGATATCTGGGCAGAAGAAATAATTAATAAAGGTCTTCAAATTCAGGCCAATAGTCATATTGTTTATTATACAAAACATAACCCTCTGTGCACCGCCCCCACCTCCAAATCACAGTCTGTGGGGCAAGATTTTTAAAGATCTTTATAGAAGAAACAAGTTTTTTTTCTCCAGAGGAGAAAAAAAATCAGAAGATAAATACTAATCCTAACTAATTTCCTGCAGCTTGAGCTCCTTTGAAATGTTACAATCAGTAAGAGGGCTGAATCCCCAGCAATATATTATTCCAGTTCCTCTCTGTTAACAATTGGCTGGACCCCAGAAAGGATATCACTTAAAACTGTTACTACATACACACTGCTTGCAGGGCCACAGGGAGGTTCTGCACTCGGCTGCTGGCTTGTTTTCTTTGGATACTATCACTCAAAGTGCTTGAGCTTAAAAAAGGAAAAAAAAAAAAACCCTTTACAATCATTTTTCATAACTTCCAAGAGCAACTCAGTGTGGTTTACTTCATTTAACAAATTAAAGTCTCTGGCACACCAGCTGGCACACCCTCAGGTCATCGATTATTTTAAAGCCCACCAATTAATATTTATTGAACCACTACCTTGGGCTCCTCCACCACATCTACCCACATGGATAGCAGCATCAATGGCCACACCTTATGAACCAGAACTCTGCCCTAAGACTTTAAAAATCTTTGGCTGCTATCAGCATCAAACACCAGAGTCCTTGGTTAGTACCGTGGCCAAGGAAGCTGGCAGTGGCCTGTCAGTCTCTCTTCTTCCAAGCTGGAAGGCTGACTACATGGGCACGCTTTTCTGGGTGCTGTCAAATGATCTAAAATGCAGAGTAATTTTGCTTCTGCTTTACTAGTGCAATGCAAAACTTCATGCAAGGGAGTTTCAGCTGTGAATGTGGCCATCAGGTGGTCTGACGGAAGACATGTCTCATGAGCAGGGCTCTCTTATCAAAGGAGTAAATCCTGGCATTTGAGGGACACTCTCATCTCCTGTGACTGACAGCAAAAAATCACCTTTAAATTTGTTTACTTTAAGCCTTCCTTTCCCAGGTTCCTCCTTTAAATGCAATGTCCTGGTAAAGCTAATCTACTGAGCCTCTAACATAAGAGTTCCTCACCAAGTTAAAAAAAAAAAAAAAAAAAAAAAGGATGCTGAGACCCTGAGGTGCTCAGAGGCATTGAAAGGGGTAAGAAAGACAGGAAATAAAAAGGAAATCCGAGCTTTTATCCTCCACAGATTTGCCTCAGACTCCTTCAGTTACACTGACGGGTATAACTGCTGGAGCTGATACATGTTCTTTCTACAGGCTGAACTGGTCATGTGTCTATAGTCCATATTTTAAATGATTGGACTATTCTAACAAGAATTTAAATTGTGCTTCAATTGTGAAGAAGTTGGCCAGATTAACTAAAGTGCCCTTCTCCTTCATACAGGAAAAAAAAAAAAAGAAAATAGCATAGCATTTCAATTATGAAACATATTCCCACACTGCATTGCTATTTTACTCATGCATATTTAAGTGTATTGTCACCATTAGCACAAACCATCTTTCTAACTGAAATTAACTACATCACCACACATAATGGAAAAAAACCAGTGATTATCTTTCAGAAGGGCAAAATGAAGCTCATTGCTTGGAAAAGACCTTTTTCACAGGTATCGTGGCTCTTCACATTTTCAGATTGTACCGCTTCAATAGTATTTTTGAAATTAATAAACCCACACCTGCCAATATGTGCCAATTGCAAGCAAATACTTATTTACAATCAAACAAAAAGCACTCTAATCAGGAGATTCCCAAGTTCTTCAAATATTCTGATTTAGCACAACTAAAGTTAATTAAATGTTAGCGGAACAAACAAGTTTCCCTTTTAGTCCAAGAAAATGGGAGGAACATATATTTTTTAGATTTAAATACCTGTTTATTTAAATATGTTCTGAACACCAACTGATAGTTCTTTAGCTAGAGAAAATGAATGGCTTTTCATCAGCCATTCCTCCTGCAAGTCCTCAGTCCACTTGATTACATTTTCCTAATAAAACTAATCTTACTAAACATGTTGCCATGCGAACTCATTATTTTTCTGTTGTTAAAAGCCAACTTGTGGTTTACCTTTATTCTCTCAAATACAATTAGCAAAGCCCTCCAGTGCCTGAAAGGACCTTTATGTATGGACAAATTACTCCCTGGCTGACTTGAAAGAAAGGGGATGAGGGCGAAGGAGGGGAGGGGAAAGCCTCCTTCTATCCAGATGCAGCTCAGCCTTGCCGTCTCGCTGGAAGCGGGGCAAATACGGCTTCATTTTATTTTCTCCCGTTAGCTTCTCCCATTAGCTTAAAATTTTTTATGTAGGAGTATACAATTCCAATTAAATGATATTGTACAAGACAAGAGGGCAGGAAGTGTCTGGCCAAGATTTTACTGATGATCTGATAACTTTTCAAATAATATCACCTCCCATGTGCTTCTGTGCAAAACTAGTATCAAAATCCAAGTCGGTTTTTTGTTTTTGTTTTTTGGAGACTGAGTCTCGCTCTTGTTGCCCGGCTTGGATTGCAATGGCATGATCTTGGCTCACTGCAACCTCCACCTCCTGGGTTCAAGTGATTCTCCTGCCTCAGCCTCCCAAGTAGCTGGAATTACAGGCACACACCACCACACCCAGCTAACTTTTGTGTATTTTTAGTAGAGATGGGGTTTCACTATGTTGGCCAGGCTGGTCTTGAACTCCCAACCTCAGGTGTTCCACCCAGCTCAGTCTCCCAAAGTGCTGGGATTACAGGTGTGAGCCACCACGCCCGGCCCCAAGTTGATTTAAACAGCTTTAATGCTGACACTTCTTCCTCATTTAAGGAAATTAGAGCATTGTTTTTCAACATTTTAGATTTTCCAACATGTGACGTCTGGCTATTCTAAACAATTACTTATTAAAACCAGTCCCTTTTAAACACCTTGGCTAGATAAACCACCTGCTCCTCAACCTCTTGTTTCATACTTGAGTGTCAGAGGGAGACCTGGGAGAGAGGGAACGCCCAAACACACATTCCACCTCCCTATCAATACTGCTGTGCATTGGTTACTACTGGGGTATTTGTTTAATTAGTTAAATTTTCACTTCTAAATGAGGAGAAAAAACAAGC
>NW_012102232.1:2309987-2312663 GCF_000951045.1 Mandrillus leucophaeus | reverse complement strand
CCTGGGTTCAAGTGATTCTCCTGCCTCAGCCTCCTGAGTAGCTGGAATTACAGGCGCCCACTACCACAGCCAGCTAACTTTTTTGTATTTTTAGTAGAGATGGGGTTTCACTATGTTGGCCAGGCTGGTCTTGAACTCCCAGCCTCAGGTGATCCACCTGGCTCAGCCTCCCAAAGTGCTGGGATTACAGGTGTGAACCACCGCGCCTAGCCCCAAGTTGATTTAAACAGCTTTAATGCTGACACTTCTTCCTCATTTAAGGAAATTAGAGCATTGTTTTTCAACATTTTAGACTTTCCAACATGTGACGTCTGGCTATTCTAAACAATTACTTATTAAAACCAGTCCCTTTCAAACACCTTGGCTAGATAAACCACCTGCTCCTCAACCTCTTGTTTCATATTTGAGTGTCAGAGGGAGACCTGGGAGAGAGGGAACGCCCAAACACACATCCCACCTCCCTATCAATACTGCTGTGCATTGGTTACTACTGGGGTATTTGTTTAATTAGTTAAATTTTCACTTCTAAATGAGGAGAAAAAACAAGCTACGGGTGGCCTGCTAACCTCAAATGGGCAAATATCCACGGTTATAAAATCACCCCCTGCTCAGAATACCTGGTTAGAAATAAAAACAGCATTTACCAAATTCTACCCCAAAAACAAGAACAGAGGTCACATTAAGAAATATAAAACTGAATTTGAAAGCCAAAGTATTAAGGATGCAACATTATTTTATTTAAAATGTACTTTACATGTTCTTTATAACTAACACAACTTTAATGAAACAAAACAAAGCAAAAAAATCCAATCTCTGAAATTCATTGGAGAAATTCTGACCCACTTTTAAAAACTAGGCTCTAATTTTACGTTTGCATAACTACACAACTGTATCTTTGCAAACACATATTGGACACAGAACATTGCAATTACTTAATTTGTGTATACAACAGTAGGTTTTGCATTGAGAAACAGTTACACACCATAGAACGGTGACAGTTTAGAGCTGAAGAAACGCTGGCCCTTTGTATTTTAAAGCTTGAGTAATGAAAATTTCCAAGAGATGTTTCTGATGTAGTGTTGCAAGCAGCAGAATACTTGATTGTTAAAACATTCTCCTCAGATAGGGGGTGAGAAGTGGTGACTGCGATTATTGGGACTCTGATTTGTCAATAAGGGCTAAGTAAATTCCATACCCAGATAACAACAATGAAACTCAGTCTCTAAATTTAAGACTATTAGAAAAACACTGTTTGCCTGCATGTAATAACAAAATCCTGGGAATGGGAAGGCCCCTTGTGGTGGGGGTCCGAATCTCTGGCTGCACAACAGAGGAAGCACCAGGAAGACGAGGGACCTAGCCAAGGGCTTTTTCGGCCCAAGTCCACTGTGGTTGGCCACAGTCAGGACCCTGCCCTCCCTCCTTTGGCGCTAGAAGGATGCTGTCTGCAACAAGGATTACTACAGGGTGGATTCATTTCAGAATCTCTAAGGTACAATGGAAGGTAACTGGGGCCCTTTCAACAAGTTTATATCCTCAAATATTTTTCACCTTTTTTCTGTCTTATTTTACAACAAAAGAGTTCTAACAGATTCTAGAAAGGGTATAAAATTGCTACATTACACTGTGATAAACTACAAATAACCTGCCAGGACACAAACATCTCCAATTATTTTTATGTAAATATCCCTTTTTTTCACCTTAAAATTGAATCAGCTCAATTTTTTAAAATCTACGTTAAAACCTAAAAAATCTCCTTACACTGGGAACAGGATCCCTAGATGATGTTCCTGTCCATGTACAAAACACTCAGTTTTAAAAGCCGACAAAGAGCTACGTTAAAGGAAACAGCTCCAGACACAAAGTAAAATCAGCAGTCTTCATACACCAAGATGACAAACCCGCAGACCACCAAATTGGTATGCATTATTGTTCATGTGTTTTGCTTGTCTGTAGTTGCTTTTAAAGAATCACAGAAGTCAGGTATGTCCACAAGGGTAAAAGAATGTACTGAGCTAGTAAATGAAGAAAAGCGGTCCTTAGAAGGAAACTATAACCAAATGGGAATTTCTAAAGGAGCTAGGGCATTTCGGACCAAAACATGTGTTCACTCATTCCCTCAAACACATCCTGTCTCTCTTACCCCTGCTTTGGTAAGATTATTCCCCACCCCACCTCCACCCCACAAAAAATGGCACCACCATCTTTGAACACTTGCGTGGTACTGAAAGTCAACAATACAGAAGAGACTTCAGGTAAATCACAGCCATATAAACACAGATTCCTTCTAAAATCCCCACCAAAATGAAATAAATAAATGTTTTAAGGCATAAACCTACAAGTCTAAAGAGTACAGAAAGGAAATAGCAGATAAGAAATATCAACAAGCTGGGCACAGCAGCTCACGCCTGTAATCCCAGCACTTTGGGAGGCTGAGGTGGGTGGATTACCTGAGGTTGGGAGTTCGAGACAAGCCTGACCAACATGGTGAAACCCTGTCTCTACTAAAAGTACAAAAATTAGTCATGCATGCTAGACGGCGCCCATAGTCCCAGCTACACGGGAGGCTGAAGCAGGAGAATTGCTGAACCTGGGAGGCAGAGGTTGCAGTGAGCTGAGATCGCGCCACTGCACTCCAGCCTGGGTGACAGAGCAAGACTCTATCTCAAAAAAAAA
>NW_012102232.1:2308385-2309917 GCF_000951045.1 Mandrillus leucophaeus | reverse complement strand
ACTATAACCAAAGTGTACGCAGGAGGGTAGCAGGGAACTCCAACAAGAAGCAAAGCCATTCCAGTTCAGAGACTCTAGAACTGGAGCCACTGCTACCTCTGGAGGTGGGGGATGCAGTGGCACTGAAAATAGCAAGACTAGTTGAAAGTCTGTATAGGAGCTCTCATAATTATTTTTATATAAATATCCCATTTTTCAACCTTAAACTGAGTCGGATCTCCTCCCTAACCTTATACAGAGAAGAAAGTGCCCCATCCCATTTAGGCAAAAGGCTTTAGTTTTATTGTCTGAAGATGTTGAAGCAAAGAAGATCTGAACAGGAAGGTACCAGGCACAACTGAAGACTGGGTGAAGCATAAAACTGAAAATTGGGTTTAAGTAATAAGGCTGCTGTCCTAAAGGTAAGACTCTCACTCCCTGGGCCCCCAGAATATAGGGCAGCCTTATGACCCTCAAGAAGGAATTTGGAGGAGAATTTTGTAGTAAAACTGACCAACCTAAGATAAGCAACTAACTTCCAGATATTCATATTTGGGATAATCCTTTGAATAACAAGCTTGATACATTATTATAACAAGTTCCACTCATACACATACAGCTTTCCAGGAAAGCTCCATAGTGGCTCACCCTTAAATATAAACAGACAGCTAAGGATTACCAAAAGTTTAAGAAAAGTTTATAAGAGAAAGAGATCAAAATTAATAGAAAAAAATGAACTTGAAAGGCGTACACTATGCAGAAAGTAAAAGAAAATTTTTTCAAAAAACTTGTCTCTTTTGTTTCTTCTGATTTAGTTCTCAGAGGAAAAAACCTTATCTCAACAAATGTAATATACCTGCAATTGTAAGAAGCACCTTTTTTTCTAAGTTGTCCTTAGAAAGAAAAAATTCTACTTATTAAATTATGACAGTCCACCAATTATAAAATAAATCTCAACTTTGGACAAGTTAAAATATTTTTTAAATTGTATTCTACAACTGATGAAAGCATGCACTCAGAAAGATAAACTACTGTATACAGGAAACAAGTCAAGGTGCTATCTTTTAAAAGGAGGGGGCACAGAAAACAAGAGAGAGCTCTTGAAAATTAAAAATATGATAGCAAAAATTAAAAATTCAATAAATAAGCTGGAAGGTAAAGTTGAGTCAATTTCTCAGAAAGTAAAAGAAAAAAGAAGAGTTGGAAAATAGGAGAGAAAATTAGAGAATCAACTGAGAAGAGCCAACATCCCATTTGAAAGTTCCAGAAAAGGCAAGCAAAAAGTGCTCATAACAGGGATGTAAAAACGCTCGTATTATTGTGAAATTTCAAAATACCAGTGAATCTAGTTGTCTGCCTATTTCATTCCCCTCCAATTCATTCCCTTCCCTTCATCTGCTTTGCTGTGCCCTATATCATATGAAAATAACTCCTCCAGGTCCCTTTCCCTGTCAGCTGACATCTAGTTGGTTCAGCCAAGAAGAAGCACTTCTTTCTGGTCCTACCAGAAAGAAGAAAAAAGCCAGGATATTTCTCCCACTTTCCCTTTGCCT
>NW_012102232.1:2305148-2307720 GCF_000951045.1 Mandrillus leucophaeus | reverse complement strand
AAAAAAAAAAAAAAAAAAGATTTTTGATGCATGCCTCCTTTCTTCTTCAAAACTAAGGGGAAATTTAAGAAAGAAGGAGATATGATACCCAAGAAAAGAGATATAATATAGGAGAGAACTGTAGGACATTTCCAGGTAGTATTGGAGAAATAAATTATTCTAGATTAGAGCAGGACAATAAAGGATTTAAAAAATTGACATTATCTAAAATGTTTGGCTGAGAGAGTGAAAATGAAAGAGTAAGAACTACACAGACACAGAAGCAAATAAAAAACTAAGGCAATTAGTAAGGTCAGAGAAAACAAAAAGCTGTACTGGAAAGGGTATGTAATTATAGAATACTCTATGGTTCTACTATATGGTTCTACTACTTTTTGTTATTATGGCCATATAAATAAAATAAAATTATGGCCATATAAATTATGGCCATAATAACAAAAGTTCTGAATTTTTTTTAGCTTTCCTTCACATTTATTTTATGAATGTATTTTTAACCAGAAACTATGTTATAAAATATTGGGAAGGTAGAAGGAAAAGGAAGAACTGGCAGAGAAAGAATACATAAAAGAGCTAGCTAAATCTTTTTCCACTTTAGGAAGTCAAGAGATAATATCAAAATTTTTACTATCAAAAACAGCAATATAAATAATCAATTTTAGAAATATGGAGAGAAACAGCAGAAAAGCAGATAAAACATTAGTGATGACTGTCTCTAGGGAAATGGGAGTTAGAAGTAGAGAAGGGCAGAAAAGAAGATTCATGTTTATCTATAACTCTTTAGTACTATGAATGTGCTTTTAATTCATTGTGGACTTTTCTTCAATTCATTATATTGGACCCTTTCAATCTACAAAGTTGTGTATTATTTTGACTTAAACAACAACAATATGAGGGAAGGAGTGTGAACTTCACCCAAAGACAGAAGCAACTTTTAAAGGGCCAGGCAGCGAATGGGTCTCAAAAGTGCCAAACACAATCAGGAGAGTGGGTCAAGCCAAAAGTGGAATTTACAGGCCAGAAAAGCCAAATAAGCTGACTGAGAGGAAAATGTGTCTCCAACACTGACTCAGTCTAACATGGGAAATAGTAGCAGGGACAAATTTAAGTCTACTCTTAAAAGCATAATGCAAAAACACTGGGAATTGAAAAGACTGAACTGTCTCCTTGGTACAGAATGAATGAATGAGTATGTCTCTCGTCTCAGAAATAAAACTAATGGCTTTTATCATGTAAGATAAGGTAGCAGTTCAGCATTTAGGTCTTTCTTTAGTTTCTTCCAAGGAGTGATTTTTCAGTGCAACCTGACATACACAATGTTGTAGTACCCTATCCATGTGAATAAACACAGCTGAAGACAGTAACTGGGTGAATGGAAAATTGACAAGCCATGGTCTAGTTCAATGATTTTCTACTTTTTGCTACATTGACCCCCATTAAGAATCAGATGACGGGTGCTGACTCTTCTCTCCAAAAGTATACACATGTGCACTTACACACAACATTTTGTACATAATTATAAAGAATTAACACACCCTAAGTCAGAAACCCTCATCCACCTAACGAGCTCATGAAAACATGAATGAATTTGAAACGTATCTCTTACTAAAGAGCAAAATGAACTCAGTGTTTAATTTTGATTCTCTAGAAACATGGATATTTTCACATATGTGCCACATTCGATCTGCTACAAAATAAACTGTCCAGACTCCTGTGATTATCACCAGCATGTCAGAATGCTTTACAGTAAGGTATATGTTGTTTTTTTGTGCATACTGGCATAGGAATGCAGCTCTCATGGGCCCCCAAAGCTCACAGCCATGGATATTTATATACCTGCTCAAGTATTTTTAGGGGGTGAGGATCCCACCCCAGATGGGATCACTCACTTTCCAGGATCAGGCTCACATCCATACTTCTGGAGCACTCAGTAAACAGCATCTGATGATCAAAGGAATGATGGTTTACACTTCAGAAAAAAATAGGAAAACTAGGTCACTGAGGATGAAGAGGAGATGAAGTCCTAGCCAGACTTCGCCAAGTGTCTGAAAGAGGAGAGAGAAACCAGTATCTTACATATGTGTATTTGGGCAAGTGGGGCGCAGGGAAAGGAAGGAAATACTTCAGCCTGTGTTGCTGCCAGGCTCACTTGCAGAGCCTGAGACACATGATCTTCAGGTCATGGGTTTGCCCCCTTATGGGGTACATTGTTGTTAAAAGGGTCAGACTGATGTAGTGGAAAAAGAAAGTCACTGACCCAGGCAGGAGTCAAGGGATGCAACTAATCTTGGCTTGGCCACCACACAGTGCATTCTAAAACCAAATACCAGTGCTCTGGAATTGGAACTGTTCGTGGGCAGAGGCCAACCACCACCATCAAGACGCCCTTGAGTGAGGGCCACTGCACGTATGGGCAACTCAATAGAAACCACCAGAGAAGGCCAGGCAGGTACTTGGCAAAAACTTGTCTGAGTCATACTTAGAGCCCCACTGACACTTGAGAACCTCTGCAGTGGGCTTTACTTCTCACTTTAGATTTCAGGTGACCTCCAGATGGTCCTCAGAACCCCCACTG
>NW_012102232.1:2302880-2305098 GCF_000951045.1 Mandrillus leucophaeus | reverse complement strand
TCCTGTGATTATCACCAGCATGTCAGAATGCTTTACAGTAAGGTATATGTTGTTTTTTTGTGCATACTGGCATAGGAATGCAGCTCTCATGGGCCCCCAAAGCTCACAGCCATGGATATTTATATACCTGCTCAAGTATTTTTAGGGGGTGAGGATCCCACCCCAGATGGGATCACTCACTTTCCAGGATCAGGCTCACATCCATACTTCTGGAGCACTCAGTAAACAGCATCTGATGATCAAAGGAATGATGGTTTACACTTCAGAAAAAAATAGGAAAACTAGGTCACTGAGGATGAAGAGGAGATGAAGTCCTAGCCAGACTTCGCCAAGTGTCTGAAAGAGGAGAGAGAAACCAGTATCTTACACATGTGTATTTGGGCAAGTGGGGCGCAGGGAAAGGAAGGAAATACTTCAGCCTGTGTTGCTGCCAGGCTCACTTGCAGAGCCTGAGACACATGATCTTCAGGTCATGGGTTTGCCCCCTTATGGGGTACATTGTTGTTAAAAGGGTCAGACTGATGTAGTGGAAAAAGAAAGTCACTGACCCAGGCAAGAGTCAAGGGATGCAACTAATCTTGGCTTGGCCACCACACAGTGCATTCTAAAACCAAATACCAGTGCTCTGGAATTGGAACTGTTCGTGGGCAGAGGCCAACCACCACCATCAAGACGCCCTTGAGTGAGGGCCACTGCACGTATGGGCAACCCAATAGAAACCACCAGAGAAGGCCAGGCAGGTACTTGGCAAAAACTTGTCTGAGTCATACTTAGAGCCCCACTGACACTTGAGAACCTCTGCAGTGGGCTTTACTTCTCACTTTAGATTTCAGGTGACCTCCAGATGGTCCTCAGAACCCCCACTGCAAAACCCCATTACTATCCCCACACTATCTCCCATGGCATAAGAGAAACTGAATACTTGGCTTTGTGTACTCAATAAGGTCTAAGCATAGGACTCCACCACCAGCCAACATCACTGTACTGACTGCAATATGCTAGTTACATTTGGAAAGCCCACCCCACCTTTCTCAGCCTCAGTTTCCGCCACTGTAGAGGAAGTGGGTTTGATTTTATGTCCTTTCTATTCAATAATAACAAAAATAATAACCATAATAACAATAATAATAGGTACTTTGGCCACTTCCTATATGCCATGTACACGGTAAGAGAATGCAAGCGTGGGCAGAAATAAGAGTAGTTCTTGCTTTCAAAGAGTTTACAGCAGAAGAGACAAAGGGTAATCAGAAAATCCCATACATCAGTGTGTAATTACAACCCAAGGGGTGTGCTGTGATGGAAAGGAACCGAGCACCATGACATAGTCTGGGGTGTCAGGAAAGACTGTCCTGAGGAAGTGGTGTTTGAGTCACAATCTGAAGGATGAGTAAGAGTACTGCGTGCAGTAGGCACACAAGAGTGTCATATAGATCAGCCTGGAATACAAGAAACAAAAGTAAGAGAAATGATAGCTACCATCCGATGAATACTTACCACGTATTCGTCACGGTTAGTATTCATCATTGGCAAGCACCAATGAATGCTTACCATCCAATGAATGCCTGGCATTGTGGTGAATATTATATTATTTTTATACAATTATTGAGTTATTTGAACAACTTCGACAGTTAAAAATTATGCTTCCCATTTGATAGCCAGTAAACTAACGAACTACGTCTCAGAAAGGTGCCCAAGATAAGAATTGTAAGAGGCAGCCAGGTCTATCAAATCCCAAGCCTGCATATTTAACCACTGGGCTGCACTGCCTCCAGTGGTGGCCACTGGGCCTCATTAAAATATGATGCAGGCCAGGCGAGAGGGCTCACGCCTGTAATCCCAGCACTTTGGGAGGCTGAGGCGGGCAGATCACAAGGTCAAGAGATCAAGACCATATAGACCACCATAGTGAAACCCCATCTCTACTAAAAATACAAAAGTAGCCGGGTGTGGTGGCATGTGCCTGCAATCTCAACTACTTGGGAGGCTGAGGCAGGAGAATTGCTTGAACCCAGGAGGCAAGGGTTGCGGTGAGCCGGGATTGTGCCCCTGCATTCCAGCCTGGTGACAGAGTGAGATTCTGTCTCAAAAAAAAAAAAAACAATGCATCAGAATGGAATAGATTTCCCCTTGGTTCACTAGTAAAAAGACAAATGCTATTTTTGGTTTTTGTTTTGTTTTGTTTTGTTTTGTTTTGGGAGGGGGGACAGAGTCTCGCTCT
>NW_012102232.1:2300812-2302830 GCF_000951045.1 Mandrillus leucophaeus | reverse complement strand
CTGAGGCAGGAGAATTGCTTGAACCCAGGAGGCAAGGGTTGCGGTGAGCCGGGATTGTGCCCCTGCATTCCAGCCTGGTGACAGAGTGAGATTCTGTCTCAAAAAAAAAAAAAACAATGCATCAGAATGGAATAGATTTCCCCTTGGTTCACTAGTAAAAAGACAAATGCTATTTTTGGTTTTTGTTTTGTTTTGTTTTGTTTTGTTTTGGGAGGGGGGACAGAGTCTCGCTCTGTCACCCAGACTGGAGTGCAGAGGCGCAATCTTGGCTCGCTGCAAGCTCCGCCTCCTGGGTTCACGCCATTCTCCTGCCTCAGCCTCCCAAGTAGCTGGGACTACAGGCGCCCACCACACCCGGCTAATTTTTTGTATTTTTAGTAGAGACGGGGTTTCACCGTTTTAGCCAGGGTGGTCTCGATCTCCTGACCTCGTGATCCTCCTGCCTCAGCCTCCCAAAGTGCTGGGATTACAGGCATGAGCCACTGCGCCCGGCCTGCTTTTTTTAAAATATTATATTACCCATAGGAATAGTGGGGACACTATCATAAGATACATGTACTAATGACTAGACAATTGTAATATATGCAACACTTACAGCCCCAGTGATAGACTAGCCCTAAACAACCGTATTTTCTGTCACACCACTTACATGCACCACCCAAGCTGAGGGAAAACTAGAGTGAACACTGGACTCAGGGAAGCTAATTTACAGGCTGCTAATAGCATTTGAGACATCCCGGCCTGAAAATCTCCAGCTAGGCAGGCATGTGTAGGTTCAACCATAAGTATATTCCCCAAAATGTGAACTGGGAAATAGAACAACTCAGTCTTGAGGTTGAGATGGTCCTAGGTTATTCTAGGAGTGCATAAATGGTTACAATCAGAAACATCTACTAATGCAACTCACATCGCAACTTTAAAACAGAATAAAGAAACACTGAGTATCACAATATGTGTAAGAATATACATTTGATAAAATTCATACACTCAAATATACACAGAATAAAATTGCATAGAACTTAATACACACACACACACACACACACACACACACACACACAAAGAGTATAGGTAAAACTGGGAAATCTGAGCATAATAATTGCATTGTATCCGTGTCAATGTCCTAGTTGTGATCTTAAAATTCTCCAAAGTGTTACCATTGCAGGAAACTGGGAAATGTATACAAGGAATCTCTCTGTACTGCATCTTAAAACTGCCTGTAAATGTGCAATTATCTCTACTAAAAAGTCAATTAAAAAGAGAGAGGGCAAGAGATTGATAGAGGAGAGAAGAGATCAATTTTACCAAAACAAAATGGCATTAATCCATCAAAATTTGGTAAGTTGAAAATATGGAACATTAATTTTACTAAAACCGTCATTGCTACTCTATACTCCCAATGCTTTAGTATAGTCTGTAAATATTTTAAAGTTTCAAATTTTTCATTTTCAGAAGATCATAACATTTTTAAGGATGCTGACAACATGGTAATATGATGAATGCAATACTAACATATATGAAATAGAGTCAGTGGTATCATATGACATGTAACACCTAAAGTAAAAAACCTATGTCCAAAGATTTTCCTTAACCTACATTATACAAACCTTGATGCTTGATGTGCTATTTTTGTTTCAGTTATCGTATTACAAGGAATCATTTTGCCAAAGAAAAAAACTTCACTAACAAGAGAGAAAAGGGAATTGCCAGTCTAATAAAGAGTGTCCCCCAAACTCCACAGCAAACATCATGCTTAAGTGGTGATGTGAACAGATATGAATTCTGGCATATACTCTTTACATTAAAGTTAAGATGCCCACTATCACTGCTTATATTTAACATGTATTGGGATCCCACTCAAGGCCATTTGAAGTTTTAATTTAATTAATTATACTTAATTTTAATTCAATATACTTAATACTTGAATTAAGTACACACACTCTTAATTATACGTTTAAAAAATTACTTTATTTACTTATCTTTTTAGAGGTGAGGTGTTGATATGTTACCCAGTCTGG
>NW_012102232.1:2278028-2300115 GCF_000951045.1 Mandrillus leucophaeus | reverse complement strand
AAAAAAAAAAAAAAAAAAGCCCCACTAAAACCTACATACATACAAAAGATGGACACATCTTCAGAACTAAAATAAGTTATTATAGTTAGCTCTAACTTCTACTTAAAATTCTAATTTTTACTTATTTATGAAGTCAGTTTTAACAGTCCCACTATCAGAGGGAAGCAGTATGGTAATCTAGGGCTGCAAACAATCTCTACAGTGCTCTTATTAGGTTTGGAATGTTCTATAAATCTTTGTAGTAGGTATACCTTTCCAGTGAGATTTTGCTTAGACTACCATTAAAATAAGATGTAATATTATGAACACAGAATAACAGATAACCAAGAAGAATTACCCAGTAGTGGGATGCCAACTTTTTCTCTGAAACAGGGTCTTACTCTGCCACGCAGGCTGGAGTGCAGTGGTGCGATCACGGCTCACTGCAGCAGCCTCGACCTCCCTGGGTTCAGGTGATCCTCCTACCTCAGCTTCCCAAGTAGCTGGGCCTACAAGTGCATGCCACCATGCCTGGCTGATTTTTGTATTTTTTGTAGCGATGAGGTTTCACCATGTTGCCCAAGCTGATGTTCAACACCTGAGCTCAAACAATCGCCTGCCTCAGGCTCCCAAAGTGCTGGGATGACAGACGTCAGCCACTGCTCCTGGCTGGGATGCCAACTTTTGCCCAATGAGAGGAAACCAGACAACATGGCACCATTGTTGAGTTTTTAAACCATAAAATTAATATGAACCTAATAAAGTAAAATAATATACAGTGGCATATGTAAAAGAGTTTGATGTTTTCAATAACGACCCAGCCTACATGTGGCAGCACTACTGAAGAAGTTCAATACCTTTTGTGTTCTTTCTTGTTTCTGAGACAAAGGATTTGGATGATGACAGCACTACCATATGTTTCCTTAAACGTAGGCTCTGTTGCAGAAACCCTACTTCTTTCATAATTCAGAACACGCTGTCCAATATGGTAGCCACTAGTCATGTGTGGCTATGTCATGTGGAGCACTTGAACAAGGGCTTCACACACCGTAAGTGTAAAATCACACTGGATTTCCAAGACATAGTACAAGAAATACATTAACATCTCATTAAAAATTTTTAATTGATTAAATGTTGAAATATTATGTTTATATTGTGTTAATTGGAATATATTATTAAAATTAATTTCGCCTGTTTTTTTTTCACTTTTTCAAATGTGTCAACTAGAAAATTTAAAATTATATATGTGGCTCACTTTTTTGGCTCACGTTGTATAACTACCAGACAGCACTGATTTAAAAAGTCAAAAGATATTTTAAATGATGTGAGTATAGTATATGCAACATTTAAAACATTAATAAATATGTGTATAAGACACTTTGCATGCCATTTGATAACAAATTCCTATAAAGACAGGTATAATCTTGAAACAGTGGTACAAAAGAGGTACCATTTATTTCGTTCTAACTTTCTGACAGAGATAGTGCTAAATGCTTCAGGTAAATAATCCGAAATCCTCCAGCAGGAACAAGTAATTTGAATCGGGGAAACGGAGCAATTTTCCCAAGATCACACAGCTCGGAAGTGCTAGATCTAGACTCTGAAGGCAGCTCTGAGGCCAATGCCAGTACTCCGTGGTACTTCAAGTAGAGAAACTAGGAGAAACCCTGTTTGGAAGTGGCCATCTCTTATGAAGTTGATCATTATCCAATTTGAGCAGGGACTATCCAGGCCGTACGCCTATCATTAAGAATGTGCTCCCAATTAGCTGGCATGATGGTGTGCACCTGTGGTCCCAGCTACTCAGGAGGCTGAACAGGGAGGATCGCTTTAGCCCAGGAGTTTCGGACACAGCAAAATGCTGACTCAAAACAAAAGAAGAGGAGAAAGAAGGTGCTCCTTTTCAGTTTTGGATGCTGTAGAGTGATTCGTTTTGAAGACCAGCACACCTACTCAACTAGTCCAAGGTGCCCACCGCTCATCCTGCTCTAAGAAAGGATTTACAGGAGTGGTGTGTTGGCCATGCAGCAAAGCATGTCAGAGGCAGTCAAAACAATGATGCCAAATGAGGTGTGGTCAGCTGCCTGCGGTGCCAGCTCTTAGATGAGTCCCTCTGCTTAATCCTCAGTCTGAACTAAGGTTCTGACTCTTGTCCACTCCTGAAATGCACTAGTAACAACAGCACTAATGGAATGTGAAGTCCTGCAATATGTGAGTAGGAAGCAACTTCCAGCAGAAAGAGGCGACAACACCATCCACAAGCAGACTAGCCAGAACGCTAAGCCAGGCTGCCAAAAGAAAGTGTCTCCTAAAACCCCAAATACCCAATGCCACCAAGTTTTGGAAAAATGACGCATGCAAACCTTTGGCACTCCTTCATCCTTCTTCTCCCCCAAAACCCTCTTAGTCAAATACGTGATGGAAGTCTACAGACATTCTACTCAGCACCACCACAAGTGCCCACGAAATAGCAATGGTCCTTCCTGCAGCAGCTGAAAAAGTGTAAGTGAAGGGTAGAGATGATAGTGAGTATATTTGGGAGGGAAGGAGGAAAACCACTCAGAAAGAAAAAAAAAAAAACACACACACACACACAGAAGGCAACAGTGAAATTCAGACCTGAACCTAGGAATTTTTGAATGGCTCAGAACGGGACACTCTGTCATCTCTGATTTAATTAGAAGACTGTTTTCAGGATGCTGAAGGCCTAGGTTCATAATCAGGCACTTACGTAATCCTCCATATTGAGTCCTTGTTTCTCAACAGAACTTTTCACCTCCATGGAAAACTTCTCAAACTCGGGTTTCACTGTCCTCAGTAGAGTGACTGTCTGGAGGGACGAGTATGCTTGCTTAGCTTCAAAGTCGTGTTTGTCTCCTCTCTTCCACGAGCCATCTCCTATGAAAGAAATAAAAATATTTGCAATTTCAAGCCAGCCACCAAAAAGAGGCCATTCTGCCTTTACAACTGCGATGTGCCCCCCGCATGTTACTTTTGGCAACCAGGAAGAGAAGTATTGTCATAGTTCTGCCCTTAGGTATGATGCGATGTCAAGACCATTAAAGGAGAAGAAGGCCCTTTGCACATGTGTTCCTTTGAAACGTGAGCAAGAAGAAGAGTACTGTTGAGGTAATTGCCTTGTAATAATCAGGTAACTGCAATTTTCAGCTCTACCCCACCCCCAAAATTGCAGCACTATAAAAGAAAGAATTCAGTTTTTATTCCTTGCCATTCACACTTCTTTTTTAATACCTACGATCAAATGTGCAGGTGAATCAAGTGGCTAGTGTGGCATAATAAACCTGATGTTATGTGTGGGTGGGACGGCAGGTCACAGCGATGCACGACAATGGATATGCACAACTATTAGACAGTTAGTGATGTTACTCATAAGTGGGAGTTGAACAATGAGAACACATGGACACAGGGAGGGGAACTTCACACTCCAGGGCCTGTCAGGAGGTGGGGGGCTGGCTGGAGGAGGGATAGCATTAGGACAAATACCTAATGTAGATGACGGGTTGATGTGTGCAGCAAACCACCATGGCACGTGTATACCGATGTAACAAACTTGCATGTTCTGTACATATATCCCAGAACTTAAAGTATAATTTTAAAAAAAGAAAGTTAGTGCTGTTAAAAAAGTTTGAGATTATTGATATTTCTTGAATCTTTTCAGGGTGAACAGTAGCTTTGGTGAACTCAAAGATTCGTGTCTCTCTAGTGCTAGCAACATCATAGAAATTATTTATTAGACAATGTCCATTAGTGCATTAGTGGTAATGAGATAAAAATTGGTAACATTTATTAAGTACATATATAATAATTGCTAACATTTATTAAGTATATATATAATAATAATAACTAACATTGCTAACATTTATTAAGCACATATGTAATAATAATAATAAAATAAATAATAAAATAATAATAATAAAAGCTCTATTTGTTGAGCACTTTATATGCATAAAAATAATTCCTCCTCACAAGACCCCGCGATATGGGTACTATGATCCTCTCTATTTTACAGATAAGGAAACTGATGCGGTGAGAAGCTGGGTATCCCAGTCTTTCACAGGTCTCTCTTTTACAAAAGCAAAAAATTATGTGAGTAAGAATAATTACTTTTCTCTTCGTTATTTTATTTTCCAGAAAACATGTGACTTACAAGGCCCCAAAAGACAAGGTGGACCTCTAACTTTTGACGAAAAGCTATTTTTCTATGAACTATTATTATGATTCCTGGTGATCTCTGAAAATACAAGGAACTCCACCTGCCGGAGTCCAGCGCCAGCCCCCTCATCCTTGGCAGAGGCCTCGAACCCAACAGCTAAGCCATGAGAATGTCTCTGGGATATACGGCCAGGACTTTGTGGCACTCGCTCTACTCTTCCTGAAGAAGTTTAACAAAGACTTGGGGGCTTTGGAATTTCTATGACAGTGTGAATCAGACAAACATGTATGAACTATACAAGGTCCTGAGACTGGCAGGGTGAGCATTGTAAATACAGTCTCCACCACATTCAATGAGAGGCTGAGGGTGTGACACGTAAACAACTGAAGTTATTACAGGTAGGACCACAGCTTACTACGGGGGGTACAAGAAACAACACAAAGCAGAGAAGAAGAGGCAATGAGCTCTAACCTGGGGAAAGGCTGCATGTGAGGAAGAGGCATTAGAAAGGTCCTAACTGTGTGAACAGGATTTTAATAGGAGGGGAGGAGGGTGGAAGGCATGCTTGGCTGAGCCTACATCACAACACAGGCAAGGTGCAAATGTGCCTGACAGCCAGGAGGCAGCTGGGCACTTAGTCTAGAGCCCGAGAAAAGGCAGAGACAAAGAAAATGTTTGCACAGGCATCTGTATAATCATAATCCTAATAATAGCAACCATTTATTAATTGCTTACATGTGCCAGGGAGCTGTTAAAAGATAAATAAGACACAGCTGAGGACAGAATTCATTAGGAACTAAATCTGTACTCATTGAGCACAAGATTAATTTTCAGGCCACTGAGCAAAACTTGACAAAGTCTTCCTTCTCTCCCATGAAACCTCCCAGACACTGAGGAGGCAACAGTGTGGGCAGAGTCATACCCATGCTCGGGCCAGTGAGCCATCAAGCAGGCAAAACCAGCTGGATGCTCAATCATCAAGATACAGCATGGCCTTTGTTAAGAGGCCAAGTCCATCGCCAGGAAGACCCCAAATTCTAAGAATGCTCAGGACATCTTTGTCCAATGGAGGAGCCCATTGCTTGCAGGCATGCAATAAATAGTTATTGATTCATTTTTCATTGACTCAAAGTATCAAGACAGTAGAGGTGATGTCTCAAGCAAAGAGGGTACGAGTTTCAGCTCTGGAAAAAAAGTTTTCTCCAGGGGTCTAAGAAGGGAAATGCTTAACTCTACAGACTTGTATGCTATGTAATTAGAAAATACACATAGTATTTTCTATGTGTATATACACCGTGCAACTATCTCAGGGAACCAAATGGACAAAAACTTTTTTAATTTGCAAAGAAGCAAAATCCAGTATAATAAATCTGTCTACCACAATCTAAAAGGTAATGGCTTTGGAATTTTGTTTTCCTTTTTTTTTTTTTCTTTTCTTTTTTTCCATTTTTTTTTCTTTCTTTTATTTTATTTATTTATTTATTGAGATACAGTCTCTTTCTGTCACCCAGGCTGGAGTGCAGTGGCATGATCTCAGCCCACTGCAACCTTTGCCTTCAGGGTTCAAGCAGTTCTCCTTCCTCAGCCTCCCAAGTAACTGGGATTACAGACATGCACCACCACATCCAGTTAATTTTTGTATTTTTATGAGGGACACGGTTTCACTGTCTTGGCCAGGCTGGTTTCGAACTCCTGACCTCAAGTGATCCACCTGCCTCAGCCTCCCAAAGTGTTGGGATTACAGGCATGAGCCACCGAGCCTGGCCTGGAGTTTTGCTTCCTAGAAAAAAAGGATGGAAATAGTAGTGCTTAATGAATTTAAGCCAAGCTAAATTGGTATCTATTCTAACCATAACTGATACTGAGTTCCTGCTTTTGTGGGCATTTCTAACTGTGGTGTGTCAGTAACATCTCCCATATCAGGGCTGTTGAGCATTAGGAAAGCAGAGGTCGGCTTGGCATGATGCCCCATCAGTGGGGACAAACTTAATGCAGTAGACAACTGGGTGCCTCTGGAGATTTATGAGCAGAACAGAAGAGTGATATGATGAGAATCAGCCTTGGGAAATAGCAGTGGATTAGGGTGGGGGAGACACCAAGCGTTCACAGCCACAGTAATCCAGGCAAGAGGTTAGGGAAGGTTATATGTGGGAAGTCACACCAAAAAAGTTAAAAATGGTTCTCGGGATGGTTACAATTATGCGCAAGTTTTCTTTTCTTTTCTTTTCTTTTTGGTATTTTTCTGAATATAGTAAATTTTCAACAATAAGCCTTGACTTTTATTATCAAAAAAAGAGAGCCCTTGAGAACAAAGGCAGAGTGCTGTGCGTTAGGAATCTTAAGACTGTACAACAGTTAGGGAGTGAGGGACAACAGAGAGGGAGGCACGTCACAGATGACGCCAAGGAGAAAAGGAAAACAGGTTATCAGTAAAGCAGCAGCAGAGCCGGGTGGAGGAGGAGGGGGTTAGGAGGACATGGAAATGATGATTTCAGTTAGGGGTATGGTAAATCCAAGGCGACTGCAGAATGTCCAAGTGACCACCAGGCTAAAGGTGGAAACACTAGTCCAAAGTCAAAAAGAGGAGTGAGGATTAGAGACCGTGCTGGGTGTCATTTCCACTTGACTCCAAGTTAGAAACCAGGGGCTGCCTCACCAGACATGAAAGACAGTGCACAAAGCAGAGGGAGAAGGGCAGAGCACAGACACTTTGGGGGGATGCTATTTTTAGTGGGCAAGAGGAGTAAGAGGAGACAAGGAGCTAACAGAGAACCAGAAGAATGCTGTGTTGCCAAAGCTAAGAGCATAGGGTTACCAGAAAGGGATGGATGACAACAAGATTGAATGCTCTAGAGCAGTGCTGTCTCACGGAGGAGCCACTAGCCACATGTGTGACTATTTAAATGCAATTAAAATTAAAAATTCAGCTCTTCAGTCACACTTGCCATATTTAAAGCGCTCAATGCTGCATGTGGCTAGTGGCTACCATATTGGGCAGCACAGACTAGAACACAGCCGTCATTGCAGAAAGTTCCATTGGGTGGCACAGCTTTGGAGGCATGGAAGCATGGTGTCAGGTAAGGCTAATGGATTTGGTCATGAGAAGCTCACTGGTGACCTTGAGGACAGCACTTGCAGAGGAGTGGTGGATACTAATGCCGTATTAAACACCCAAGCTCACACTGGGTCCAGAATACTTATGAAAGAGGAAAGTAGTCTGCTCAGCACCAAGCCCTATGCCCAGCAACCCTGTGGCTGAAGAGCTGCAGCCAATAAAGGGTACCCATGTTGGGGTAACTGTGCCATCCTGTAGTTCCCGGTACTTATATAGGACCTAGCACATAGTAAACTTTCAATATGTATCACCTGAATGAGTAGCTGAGCCATCAGAATCTGTCCAAGAAATGAATGCTTAGCATTCACCTGGCCTGGCCCCACAGTACTGTGGCTCTTCAGCTCTGGTGGTCATTTAAGAAGAGAAAATAACTGCCTTCCTTGGCTTACCCCCACCCTCTCCAAATGACCCACTGTCACATGCTTGCCAAGGCTAGGCTGGTCCAATTACACCCATTGTTAATAACAGCACCCCTTAATGGAGGCTACCATTGTGCACGCTCCACACAGCTGTTCTAACCTGCAGTATTTCTTTCTTTAATTCTCATAACAACTCTTTGAAAAAGATTTAAGTACAATCCCTATTTTACAGATGAGGAAATTGAGGCTTAAGGAGATTAACATGCCCAAAGTCATTTAGCTAATAAATGATAGGAGCAAGATCCAAATACAAGCCAGACTCCAAATACCAACGCCCTACCCAACATACACTCATTTCATCAGAGTTTGGGTGTTCTAAGATTTAAAATTGTATATGCAGTGGTTGACAAAAACGTTAAAAACAAATGTAGCAGAGGAAAAAATATTAGAAGGGGAAGTGCCAAAATGCTGTTTAGCAGCTGTTATGATTGATGAATTATGTGAGAATTCTTTTTCTTTTTTCTATGTTCCAAATTGACTTTAATGTACATGTATCACTTTTATGGCAAAACATAATTCTAATCTCTCCCTGGTTTTTCTGTTATTTTTCCATTTTTAGCCAGTCAAATAATTTAATTTGTGTGCATCACCAATCTCTACTGAACTTCTGTTCTCATCTTAATTAGTGCTCTCTGAGTTCTCAGGAAGATAGGGAAGCTCTACAGTAATAACAGTTCTGGACAGGATCGCCCAGATAAATTACCCACCTAACCTACCTTCTAAGTAGGTAATGCCAATGGACCAAAATGTCAATCGGTGCCTTTAAAAGCTCTATGGGGCAATATATATTACCTTCTTTCTAGACTTTTTTAAACCTATGTTTAAAACCTAACCTATGTCTTATTTTCAATCACTTGAATTATCCCATAATATATTACCCACTGAACTCTTGTAATCACATAATTTGGGCAAATCTGAGAATCTTTTTTTGAGTGCTCACCAAGATCAAACAATCTAGTAATTAGTAAAAATAGATACTCTATCAATATGTTTGTTTCAATCCAACATCAAATAAGTAGTGACTAAAATTAGATGCCTTGGCCGGACATGGTGGCTCACATCTGTAATCCCAGCACTTTGGCATGCTGAAGCAGGTGGATCATCTGAGGTCAGGAGTTTGAGACCAGCCTAGCCAACATGGTGAAACCCTGTCTCTACTAAAAATACAAAAATTAGCCGGGCTTAGTGGCACATGCCTATAATCCCAGCTACTCGGGAGGCTGAGGCAGGAGAATTGCTTGAACACAGGAGGCAGAGGTTGCAGTGAGCTGAGATCATGCCATTGCAATCCAGCCTGGGTGACAACAGTGAAACTGTCTCAAAAAACAAATAAAATAAAATAGTAATAAATAATAAAATAAATAAAATAAAACAGAGGCCTTTTCCTAGAAAAAGTATAGGGTTTGGTATGAAGAGGCCCAGGGAGAGGTAGATGTTGAAGAACTTTTCATGAACATATATATCTGATTATTGGGGTACAAAGTTTCAAACAAGGCCCTTTACTACTGATGTATAGCAGAAGCTCGGTCTTGGTCACTCTGCCCACCATGTGATTCTGTTGACTGCTTCTACCCCAAGGAAAAAGGTGCTTCAGAGTCTGTGGAAGACGGACAGTTGCCTTCCTACATCCATGCTGTCTTCTTCCTTAGTAACAGATTCCTAAATTGATGTAGGATAGCAGTGAGTCCAATTAAAAGCACACATTCCCTGATATCCCTTATTACTAGAGCTAGTCAGTGAAATGTAAGCAGAAGTTAATGAGTGGGGCTTCCAGGAAAGCCTTTCACAGAGAACCACGTCATCCAGGAGGGTCTCTTTTTGCCTGTTGTCTTTTCTCTTTGTCTTGCCTAGAATTAACACATGATCCCTGGAGCTCTAGCCACCATATTTGATCTTGAGAATGGATTTTATGCACTAAGATTAAGAGTAGCAGGAAAACAGAACCAGCCTGGACTCCTGATGACATTAGGAAGTCATCATCCCTGCCTTCAACTTCCCACCTCTGGATGTGTTTCAGGTAAGAGAATAAATCTCTACATTTGTTTAAAATCACTACAACTGGACTTCTTGGTTAGGTGCATGAAGATGCAATTCCTAACGCACCCAGGTGATTGGGATGTATTATGTTAACATTGGCTAACCTGACAACAGAATGTATGGCCTTAAATCTATCTATAAACCTATCACCACAGAAAAAAATGTATAAACTTAAGATAATTTTTTAAGTATTAGGTGTAATGGTCAAAGTAAACTAGGACTAATAAAATATAGCTAACATTTATTAAATAGTTATTCCAAGAAATTTGCAAGGTATTTTATATACATTACCTCATTTATTACTCAATCTGATGCCATAAGATAAGTATTATTATTCTCAATAGAAGAAACTAAGGCTTGCAGGGGAGGGCAGAGTTATGTTACTTTGCCAGGGTTAAAGATTAAGCTCTTAATCATCTCTTAACCTTTAGCTCTTAGAGTTAACAGCTAGTACATGGCAGAGCCTCTCAGGCAGCACAACACCAAAGCACAAAGTCTGAGCAAATATGGTGTGAAATGTAAAATATAAAGGATCTAATCAGAAACCCCAAGTATACTTTGTAAGTTGTGTAAGAGCATTCTGTATAACTCTGTGTAGTAGAATTTTCAAGAAGCAGAAAAATTAAACTCATAGGAAAGGAAGTGTTAAAAAGTTGCCCAAACATCACCAGCAATAAGTCATATAGTATGGCTTCTTATGCAGTGGTATTATGCAATGAGAGGGACACAACATCACGCCTGCAGTATTCTCACCAAAATGCACAAACTCAATCTCATTGTGGAAAAATACCAGATAAATCCAAATTGAAAGACATTCTACAAAATAATGGGTTCATGAAAAGTGTCAAAGTTAGAATAATCTTCCTTACATCTAAAAAAAACTTGTTGAAATTTTTATAAGAAATTTACTTAAACCTCAGTGTAAGAAAAAATTATCCTCTTCACCATGTTGAGTCTTCCAATTCATGAACAAAGTATGTCTCTCATTAATACAGATCATTGTTTTATTTCTTTCATTAGTGGTTTCATCAGTGTTTTGTAGTTTTCAGCAAAAAAATACTAGATATTTTTTAATTTACATTTTTAAATGTTTCTTTTTTGACCAAATGATATTATATTGTTGATTTTGACATCTACATGTTGATTGCTAAAATATAGAAACACAAGTGATTTTTGTATGTTGAACCTGTATCTTGGGATCTTGCTAAACTCATTAAATAGCTTTAAGGAATTTTTGTAGATTATTTGGGATTCAATACATAGACAGCCATGACATCTGCACAAAACAGCAGACTTTTTTCTTCTTTTCCAACCTGTATGCTTTTTATTTTCCTTTCTTGCCCTGTTTATCTGGCTAGAACCCCTAGTGGCAAATTGAATGAGTAATGAAGGTGAACATCCTTGCTTAGTTTCTCATATTATGGGAAAAGCATTCAGTCTTTCACCATTAATTGTGATATCAGCTGTGAGGTTTTTGTAGTATTCTTTGTCAACCTAAGCAGGCTCCCCTATGTTTCTTGTTTTATAATTTTTTATTTTTTATTTTTAAGATCATGAATGGGTGTTGAATTTTGTTAAAAGCTTGTTCTGTATCTATTGATATGATCACGTGATTTTTTTTCTTTAACTTCCTTAATTTGATGGATTAAATTGATTGTTTTTCAAATATACAACCAACTTTGCATCCCTGGGATAAACCCCACTTGGTCATAGTGAAAACTTTTTTTTAAGTGTCAAAGTCATGAAAGAAGGAAAGACTGAGGAACTATCACATATTGGAGGAGATAAAGGAGACACAACAACTAAATGGCAGTGTGAGATCCTGGATTGGATCCTGGAACAGAAAAAGAACATTAGCCGAAGTGGTGGTAAACTTCAAATAGGCCTGTAGTTTAGTTAATAATATTGTGCCAACATTAATTTCCCTGTTTTGATATTGTACTATGGTTATTTGGTAACGTTAGAGGAAGCTTGGTAAAATATGTACAAACAAGCTCCAAATACATTTCGGTCAATGACAAACCACATATATGACAGCAGTCCCATAATATTATAAAATTGTATTTTTACTATACCTTTTCTATGCTTAGATAGAATCTATGTTTAGATACCCAAATCCTATTGTGCTATAATTGTCTACAGTATTCAGTACGGTAACTTGCTGTACATGTTTATCGCCTAGGAGCAACAAGCTATACCATATAGCATAGGTGTGTAGTAAGCTATATGCCATTTAGGTTTGTATGAAAACCATCTATGGTGTTAATACAATGCTGAACCCGCCTAACCACTCATTTCTCAGAATGTATCTTCATCATTAAGCAACACATAACTGTACATGAAGTCTCTATACAGATTAAGCATCCTACTCCAAAAATGGGAAATCCAAAATGTTCCAAAATTCAAAACTTTTTGAGCACCAACATAACAACATAACACCACATGTGGAAAATTCCACACTTGACTTCATGTGATGGGTCAAAACACAGGCACACGATATACAGATTATTCAGCATCCTTAGGGAAAAAAATAAAATTATCTTTAGGCTATGTGTATAAGGTATATGGAACATAAATGAATTTCATGTTTAGACTTGGGTCCCATCTCCAAGATATCTCATTTTACATATATATACACACACACACACACACACACACACACATATATATGTATATATATATCACACAAAGATTCCAAAATCCAAATAAAAACTTGGAATCTGAAACACTTTAATACCAAGAATTTCAAATAAGTGATTCTCAACTTACATTTTTTGTAAGTTTTTTATGTGTGAAATTATTTCACTATAGAAGAGTTTTTTTAAGTTGTCCAAAAATTACTTCCAGAAAGAAGTTAGGTGCAAATACAGAGTTGAACTTTTTTCTTATTTCAAGGAATATTCCTATGGTATCAAAATTGTTATAGAGCATGGAAAACAATGGAAAGTATCTCAATTAATTCTATAAAGCTAATAAGAACCTGATACGAAAATCTGGCAATGTCATCCCAAAAAAACACTTTTTTTTTCTGAGATCGAGTTTCGTTCTTGTTGCCCAGGCTGGAGTGCAGTGGTGAGATCTCAGCTCACTACAGCCTCCACCTCCCAGGTTCAAGCGATTCTCATGCCTCAGCCTCCCAAGTAGCTGGGATTATAGGTGCACACCACCACACTCAGCTAATTTTTGTATTTTTAGTAGAGACGGGGTTTCACCATGTTGGCCAGGCAGTCTTAAACTCCTGACCTCAGGTAATCCATCTGCCTTGGCCTCCCAAGGTGCTAGCATTAAAGGCATGAGCCACTGCGGTCCAGCCAAAAACTGCTCTTGAATCTCACTCATGAATATAGATCCAAAACCCTAAATAAAACACTAAAAACTTAAACTCAACAATATATCTTTTAAAAAATCATCATGACAAAGTACACTTGATTCCAAGAATGCCATGGTGGCCCAATATTTTTAAATTTATTAGGAGAACAAGTCAAATGCATTTCATATTATTCAATATTCATTTCTGATTTTAAAAATCAGACTTGATAAACTAGGAATAAAAGGGTACTTTACCATCTACTTCATGACAGAAGTCAAAATTTAAAGTATAACCCCCGTTATATGATATTATTCTGGAAGTTCTTGCCAATGCAATAAGAAAAGAATAAGAAATAGGATGTTCAACTATCAAAATGGAGAAAAAAACTGTCATTGTTATTTGAAATGATACAAAAACTATTAGAGCAGAGGATTTTAATAAGTAGAATTCTTGCAAAATAAATAAACAAGAACTCATTGCTTCTCTACATAAATATCATTCCAAAATACAATGGGAAAAGATCAAGATTATAATAACAACCAAAAAACATAAAATACCTAAGAACAAACACAACAAGAAAAATGCACAATATAAATGAGAAAACTGCAAAACTTTGCTTATAAACATAAAAAGAAATTCAATTAAATAAAATAAGGTAAAACTTAGATTATACAGGGTTGACAAGGTTACAGGAAAACGGATAATCACACACTTTGCTGCAAAAGTAAAAATGGACAATATCTATCAAAACCTAAATGGCAGGCAGCATGGTGGTTCATGCTTGTAGTCCCTTCAGACTTTGGGAGGCTGAGGCAGGCAGATCACTTGAGCCCAGGAGTTCAAGCCTAGCCTGGGCAACATGATGAAACTCTGTCTCTAAAGAAAATAAAAGAAATTAACCAGGCTTGGTGGCACATGCCTGTAGTCCCAGCTACTCAGGAGACTGAGGTAGAAGGATCACTTGAGCCCAGGGTGTTGAGGCTACAGTGAACCAAGATCACGCCACTATACTCCAGCCCAGGCAACAGGGTGAGATCCCGTCTCAAAAAAAACAAAAAAACAAACAAACAAAAAAAAAAACATTAAAAGCACATAACCTTTGAGCCAGCAATTCTACTTCTAGAAATTTATTTTACAGATAATATATATATGTACAAATATGTGAGAGAGAGTGTATATGTGTGTGTGTATACTCAACACAGCACTGTTCTTAATAGCAAAAAGCTGGGAACAACATCAATATTGAAAAATAAGACTTATAAAAGATGATTATCAACATTATGAAAGAACATAGAGCCATACTATAAATAGTATGATCAATATATTGAAGAATATTTTTGTAAGACATATATTTATAAAATAGGCAGGATGTACATACTTCTAAAAATTATCAATGTACTTTTGTCTGCATGGCAGAATTATGATAACTTATTTACTTTCCCGTGCTTTTCTGTGTTTTCTAAATTGTCTACAATACTCATGTATTGTAATTAACAGGGAAAAGTAATAAAGGCTTTATCTGTGGATGAGAGGAATTCTAGTACCTAACATTTGTATTAGGTACTTGCCAGGCCTAATGTCTCTAAATTCACATGCACTGCGTCTAAATTCTGTATTTGTAGTTGCCAACTTGCAAAACTCAACATACATGTTTTTCATTTTCACTAGTTTCTACCATTATTTCAATGAACTTAACCGTGCAGCCCATAGTAAAACTGCATTCTGATCTTGAGTCAAGAAGTGAAACCACCACTCTGCTTGTGTGAAACAGAGGGGAAAAGACCATCATGGCAGCAAGGAGGGCAAAATAGGGTGTTTATCTTGCAAGTCTCAAATCTCCAATTTTATCCGCTACAGGAAGCAGTGGCTACTTTTGTTTCATCAACTTTTCTTTATCTCCATGATAAGTGTGTTTTATTATCTGTATATGCACAATGATGTACTGCTCCAGTAAACCAGGATATCAGAGCAGGAAACCGGGGCTTATGTTTTAAGGTTTAGATCCTGTCCAACTATATCTCATCAGCAAGAACTGGGAAGTGAAGCTCAGTATAAACATGCCATTTGTGATATACACACTTACACTTCCCTTACCACTGCTCCACTCTGAGCAGCCAGCATGCAGCGTTTGAGAACATGTTCTGTAGCCCTGTGCTGTCTGCTTCAGAGAGAGCCCTAACCACATTTGGGGGAGAAACGTCTTGTACCTATTATCTTTATGATCTCCCTAAACACCCTCCATAACAGGAACCCTGCAAACTTCCCCAGATTCATTATAGGGAATTAAATGCTTTCAACTCTATACATTAGTGGCTCACAACTTCTGTATAGGAGAGGTTTAAGGTGCAGTAATCTGAAAGAAAGGGGACTGGGAACAGTGGCTTTCAAATGATTTTTACCTCAATTTGCAATAACAGTTATTTTATTTCACACTGTGACCCATTGTAAACATAGGTGTAACATGCACATATACACACAAATGTGCAATAATATTACTAAAGTAAAAGCTTTCTAAAACAATACACACGCTAAGTGTGACACACCTTTACCTGTTCAGTAGTGTTATGTTCTAGTCTATTCCATTCTATTAAAAATTCTGCCCAAATCTCATTGAAATTATTCTGTTCATGATACTTTCATGAAGATGATAGCAACATGCAGTTGGAAAAGCACTGGACAAGGGGTCTTTGGGACCTGGATTTATGATCATTTGGAGTGCAGGACTGGGCTACGCTCATACCCAGACAGGTGTCTTGACATCACAGGACTATGGTATCTTTTTGCTCTAATTGAATTGTTAGAGATCAAGCAAATTCCAGAAATTTGAGAAGCTGTAGGAGTGTTCAGAGTCACAAATTTCCAAAATTGCATTTATGGAAATCGCATTTATGGACATATTTCAAATTTTTGAATCTTTCTCACAACCCCCTTGTTTTTTATTTTAACTTTTATTCTAGATACAAGGGGTACATGTGCAGATTTGTTACATGGAAATATTGTGTGATGCTGGGGTTTGGAGTATGGTTCCCATCACCTAAGTAGTGAATGTAAATACCCAACAGCGTTTTCTAACCCATCCCCACCACCCCCAGGAGTCCCCAGTGCCTATTGTTTCCATGTTTATGCCCATGTGTGCTCAATGTTTAGCTCCCACTTATAAGTGAGAACATGCAGTGTTTGGTTTTCTGTTCCCGCTTTAATTTGTTTGGATCATGGCCTCCAGCTCCATTAATGTTGCTGCCAAGGACATGATTCCATTCTTTTATATAGCTGCATAGTATTCCATGGTGTTTATGTACCACATATTATTTATCCAACCCACCATTCATCGGCATCTGATAACCTCTCTTGGAACCTTAGCAGAGGAGGGGAAAGTGGAAGCAGAGTTACCATAGGAAGAGCTGTTGAAGAGTTCAATGTTGAAGAAGGCGTAGTCTCCACTGGTCATGCCATGCCTGTGCGCCGCCAGCATGATGCTCCGGACGGTGTCACTGCTCGCACACATGATCACCACTAGGGGAGGAACAAACAACACACATGAGGCACCCCTTTGCAGAGCGCTTTGAGCATGCTGACACCAGTGAGGGACATCTGACAAGGAATGGGATACTTGTATGGTCCTGAAGTATCTCCTCACAATTACTTATTAACTACAAATGGACCATGGAGGAACCTAGCAGACATCTCCATAACCAAGAGATGGAAGCCAACATCACCAACCATGGGAACACACACAAATGGGACACCTGGAATAACACTCTAAGGACCAAAATGTCTAGATGGGCAGTCTACATCTAATCAGAAGGAGGCAGTCACAAACCCAACTTGGGGGATGGTCTGTAGAAAATCGGCGTATGCTCTTTAAAATGGTCAATTTCATGAACAACAAAGACAGGCTGAGGAAACATTCTAGACTTAAAGAGGCTTAAAGGAATAGGCTACTGACTACAGTGTGTGATGCTGGATTGGATTCTGGACCTTTTCTTTTAAAAAAAAAAAAAGTTCTTTTTAAAAAAAAACTGCATCAAATAAATCACCAGATTTGCCCAACATAAGATAGTGAAAATTGTCAACTGCTTTTTATACTTAATAGCATAGTAAATGCACTGTCCTGAAAAAGCAAACTTAATGATTTTAGAGAGAACATTAACTTGACAAGTCAGAGGATTCAGGGAGTGCTACAAGCTTTCTGCTGTTTGAATTTTAAAACATTATTTTCAGGTTGTCTCAACATACATAAGAAATCATTTGTAAGATTCCAGGTGTCTCTCCCCTGTTCTCTCAGTTTATATCCACACTGTTGGATTCAAGAGGCTTCACACAACTCGAAAGCCTCTCGAACTGGATATTGTTGCCTACCATATAAGGGCTACACAGGCTAGAGTGAAGTAGGGCTTGACCATTACCCAGTCAATTTGACCCCTGTTGATAGACCCAGGTCTCCATGACCAGATCCACTGTGTTTTGCTGCACACATACTGTGCAGAGAGACCTGGAGAGACCTGGGTGCTATAAACCGCATTATCACGATGCATGCCAGCCCTCCAAGATGTGTATGTTCTTTGTAAAAGCATGGGTGCTGAAAGACGTAAAACAAACTTCAGGCTATGCCAAAGCAGCCTTGGCAACCTGCATGGAGGTTGGGCTCTTGTTGATATTTAGTTTACTGCACACGTTAATTCAGTGTTAGATCATGACTCTGACATTTCATACCCTAGAAGGGCTAGGTGTACAGCATAAAAGCTCTAGATAAAAAGTTTCTAAAACAATACAAAATTCTTAAAGATCTGTAACAATGGGAGTAGGTGTTGTTTCTGCCCTGAAAGTATAGGTATATATTTGGGATAATCAATTCCAAGATGCCTCAGTAAGAAAGTTTTCAAAGAAACTCCTAATTATTTGTTATGACTTAGATCCTTGTTTTACCTCTGATTTGATTCTAGCCTCTTAAATGAACAAAGAGTCAAGGTGTCCCATAACACATTCAACAAGGGACTGAGGCTGGACAAGTTTGAAGAATGTGGATTCCAAGAGTAGATGTCTCCAGGAGGTTCCGGGAAGTTCTGGCTGATTGGCCACCAAGCAGCCCTCATCATTTTTCGAGCAAGTGATCATAGTCCAGGATCTGGCTCTCAATTCCAAGATGCAGAACCTGATTCTGTCAACATATAGAGAGTAGAATCATTGCTTAGGGGCAAGTTTCCAATAACCTAACTCAGATATGTGTAGGTAATCTGAAATGCATACTATTTAAATTCAATGAGGTCCAGGATGGTTATGAATATATTTGTGTCAACATGCCCTATAGCTGGGCATGCTAACTGGAGAGACAAATTATAAGCAGTAGGATGCAAGTAAGGATGAAATCAGAATCAGGGAGGCCAGTAGAGGATTCAGCTGTCAAAGTCACCAGGACTTGATGACCCTAGGCATCCATCTAAGAGATATATCTGGTCCAGGACCAAACAGGCAGGGTCCAAGGACCAGAGGACCAGCTTTCCTAAACTTTGCCTGAAGTTTCCCTAAACACTGGCCTCTGTGGCACCTTTTTTCTATTTTTACATTCCTGGCCCATCTCCTTCTCTCTCTTCCTGCTATGGTTTGGTTGTGTCCCCCAGATTTCATGTGTTGGAAACTTAATGCTCAAAATCATTTGTTGGTGGTATTTGGAGATGGGGCCTTTGGTAGATACTTACGATTAGATAAGGTCATCAGGGTAGGTCCCCTAAGATGGGACTGGCAGTTTAGAAGAAGAGGAAGAGAGACCTGAGTTGGCACAAATTTGCTCTCTTACCATGTGATGCCCTCCATAGTGTTATGACACAGCAAGAAGGCCCTCACAAGATGCTGGCATTATGCTCTTGGACTTCCTAGCCTCTAGAACCATACGCTAAATAAACTTCTTTCTTTATAAATCACCCAGTCTGTGGTATTTTGTCATAGCAACAGAAAACAAACTAACAGACACCCCACCACTACCAAGTCCTTCTGATGGACACATTCTTTGTTTTGGTTTTTGTTGTTGTTATTTTGTTTGTTTGTTTGGAGACAGACTCTCACTCTGTCACCCAGACTGGAGTGCAGTGACTCAATCTTAGCTTACTGCAACCTCCATCTCCTGGGCTCACATGATCCTCCCACCTCAGCACCTTCCAAGTAGCTGGGACTACAGGTGCATGTTACCACACCCAGCTAATTTTTGTACTTTTTGTGTAGATAGAGTTCCACCATGTTGGCCAGGCTGGTCTCAAACTCCTGGCCTCAAGTGATCTGCCCATCGTGGGCCTCCCAAAGTACTGAGATAACAGGCACGAGCCATCAGACCCAGCCTACATTCTTTCTGTAAATGTTAGCACCCACTTAGACTGAGCAAGAGAGACATAGAGTGACACTGTGTCTATCTAAGCAGATTTTGATTATTTTAGATCTTATCCATTTTGTGTTGGCCATGTGATTTAAGACTCAAAAGGAAGCCCTAATTTCCAAGTTCATAGGCAGAGCATTGTCTTTCTTGAATAAACCAAACCCATAATGCACATTATCATCCAGTTTCAGTTCAAACTAGAACAAGCACCTAATGACACTGGCAAAGCAGTCAGAGTACATGATCCTAGATTTTTATGATGCTCCCCAATCTCTTAGGGTTGTCTCACTCATGCCTAATTGAACAGCAAGTATTTTTAATAACTTGCCTTTATACAATCAAAAGGTTTAGAATAGTTTTAATTAAAATAACTTTCTTTTCCTGCTTATGTTTCATCAATTTATATAATAACTAATTAAATTACATATTTATCATAATAAGCACAACCAGCATCAACAGACTTGGGGACAACTCTTAGAAAATATATGAAGAAGTATGAGAAGTGTGTGGCACACTCAGGAGAACTCTACTAGCTGCCAGCATCTACCAACAAGTGATAAGATTTATAGAGAACAGAGAACATCAGCTAATCCTGCGACCTGCATAAATGGAGGTTAATTAAGGCAGTTTTTGTTGTATCTCAGTATAGTTAAATACATAAATATTAATTTTGGGTCAAATTGTTAAAATTCTAAAAGAGGGGACGATGATGTAACTCTAACTTTATGTATAAACTTTTCCTCATTCTACTCTATTTTATCCTCCTTGCCAAAGAACTTTCAATGTTCCATGCCACCCTCCATCATCTGGTTCCCACAATTACTTCTGTAAATGACTTCTCACTATTGCATCATGTTCTTGCAATCACTCTAAGGACAGCAGAGAGAAATGCAAAGAGGTATCAATTCAGAGAATCAAAAACATTCCAGGTAGTATCCCTGAATCGGGGGGATAGTTATTTCCAAAACCTCAAGTTTTCATTGGGAGAAACCTCTAATGGGTTAACATTTCTCATCTCTCAAGGTGCTTTCATTTTCCCTCCCCTCACCCCCAACAAGAGGAAAAGAAGTGAAATGTCTGACTGTTGAGCCTAAAACTGAGTACGCTGGCTCAGTCTTTCCTTCCTTCTTCTTTGGGTTGTGGCTGTTTGCAGAGAGCACACATCATGGGCTTCTTTTGTCACATGGTCAAGAGTTAGCAGGGGAGATTTGCAGCTAAATGGCACTGTCTGTGATTTAGTAGATATTCCTGCCTAATTCTGGGAGGAAGTAATAGCAAGCAGGCCCTTTTGGAAATAGATCTAAATCCATGTTCAACTGGTTTTATCAATAATAGGGATATATTCATATTCTCCATCTGGTTACTGTACCCAACTTCCAGTTAATTCTAAATTTAGAAGGAAAAGAGGGATATTACTGCATGGAAGCAAAGCAGAGTATGCCATGTCCTACACACTGAAAATATGATACCAAAAATGAAAAACTCAACAGTAACTTTAAAAGTGGCCAAGGAAATATCCAAATAAGATGAATTAAAAAAAAAAAAAAAAAAAGATAGTTGGGAAACAGAAGGTAAGAAAAGTAGAGGATTATTCCAAGAGGTCTAGCATCCAAATTAGAAAAAACCTAGAAAGAGGAAATAGAGAAAATGAAAAGGATACAACTATCACAGAAATAATTTAAGAAGTATTCCCAGAATTAAAAGAATTAAAAGATATGAGCTTCTGGATAAAAGAGGCCTATTGAGTACACAAGGAAGAGGAGAAGAGTCTAAAAATTTCCAGGAAAGCAAAGCAACGAACAATAAGTTCAGAATCCAAACTGATTCCAGATTTCTAATAACAATGTTAGAATTTAGAAGACAGTAAAGCAATACTGTCATATTTTGAGGGAAATTATTTCCAACCTAGAATACTATAATTATGTATAAAGGTATGATGAAAATTTTTAGTCACAAAACATCTCAAACTTTTGGCCTTATTCATCCTTTCTCCGAAAGCTCTTGGTAGATGTGCTCCACCAAAACAAAAACATAATCAAAAAAGAGAAACACACAGGGATCTAGCTCTACAGACAGGTGATGGAAGCCCCAGGAGGATGTTGAAGAACCCACAGTGGCCAACTGTGCAAAATAGCTACAAAATAACTGGGATGCAAGGCTGGTTCAACATATGCAAATCAATAACGTAATTCATCACATGAACAGAACCAACAACAAAAACCACATGATTATCTCAAAAGATACAGAAAAGGCCTTCGACAAAATTCAGCAATGCTTCATGCTAAAAACTCTCAATAAACTAGGTATTGAAGGAATGTATCTCAAAATAATAAGAGCTATTTATGACAAATCCACAACCAATATCATACCGAATTGGCAAAAACTGGAAGCATTCCCTTTGAAAACTGGCACAAGACAAGGATGCCCTCTCTCACCACTCCTATTCAACATAGTGTTGGAAGTTCTGGCCAGGGCAATCAGGCAGGAGAAAGAAATAAAGGGTATTAAATTAGGAAATGAGGAGGTCAAATTGTCCCTGTTTGCAGATGACATGATTGTATATTTAGAAAACCCCATCATCTCAGCCGAAAATCTCCTTAAACTGATAAGCAACTTCAGCAAAGTGTCACAATACAAAAGCAATGTGCAAAAATCACAAGCATTCCTATACACCAATAACAGACAAACA
>NW_012102232.1:2260993-2277968 GCF_000951045.1 Mandrillus leucophaeus | reverse complement strand
TTGCTACAAAGAGAATAAAATACCTAGGAATCCAACTTACAAGGGATGTGAAGGACCTCTTCAAGGAGAACTACAAACCACTGCTCAACAAAAATAAAATAAAATAAAAGAGGACACAAACGGAATAATATTCTATGCTCATGGATAGGAAGAATCAGTATCATGAAAATGGCCATATTGCCCAAAGTAATTTACAGATTCAATGCCATCCCCATCCAGCTACCAATGACTTTCTTCACAGAATTGGAAAAAACTACTCTAAAGTTCATATGCAATCAAAAAAGAGCCCACATTGCCAAGACAATCCTAAGCAAAAAGAACAAAGCTGGAGTGGAGGCATCATGCTACCTGACTTCAAACTATACTACAAGGCAACAGCAACCAAAACAGCATGGCACTGGTACCAAAACAGAGATACAGACCAATGGAACAGAACAGAGCCCTCAGAAATAATGTCACACATCTACAGCCATCTGATCTTTGACAAACTTGACAAAAACAAGAAATGGGGGAATGATTCCCTATTTAATAAATGGTGCTGGGAAAACTGGCTGGCCATCTGTAGAAAGTTGAAACTGGATCCCTTCCTTACACCTTACACAAAAATTAATTCAAGATGGATTAAAGACTTAAATGCTAGACCTAAAACCATAAAAAAAAAAACCCAGAAGAAAATCTAGGCAATACCTTTCAGGACACAGGCATGGGCAAGGACTTCATGACTAAAACACCAAAAGCAATGGCAACAAAAGTCAAAATAGACAAATGGGATCTAATTAAACTAGAGAGCTTCTGCACAGCAAAAGAAACTACCATCAGAGTGAACAGACAACATACAGAATGGGAGAAAATGTTTGCAATCTCCCCATCTAACAAAGGGCTAATATCCAGAATCTACAAAGAACTCAAACAAATTTACAAGAAAAAAAAAAACAATCCCATCAGAAAGTAGGCAAAGGATATGAACAGACACTTCTCAAAGGAAGACATTTATGCAGCCAACAGACACATGAAAAAATGTTCATCATCACTGGTCATCAGAGAAATGCAAATCAAAACCACAATGAGATAGCATCTCACGCCAGTTAGAATGGCAATCATTAAAAAGTCAGGAAACAACAGATGCTGGAGAGGATGTGGAGCAATAGGAACACTTTTACACTGTTGGTGGGAGTGTAAATTAGTTCAACGATTGTAGAAGACAGCGTGGTGATTCCTCAAGGATCTAGAACTAGAATTACCATTTAACCCAGCCATCCCATTATTGGGTATATATCCAGAGGATTATAAATCATGCTGCTATAAAGACACATGCACACGTATGTTTATTTCAGCGCTATTCACAATAGCAAAGACTTGGAACCAACCCAAATGTCCATCAATGATAGACTGGATTAAGAAAATGTGGCACATATACACCACGGAATACTATGCAGCCACAAAAAAGGCTGAGTTCATGTCCTTTGCAGAGAAATGGATGAAGCTGGAAACCATCATTCTCAGCAAACTGTCACAAGGACAGAAAACCAAACACATGTTCTCACTCATAGGTGGGAATTGAACAATGAGATCACTTGGACACAGGGTGGACAACATCACACACCAGGGCCTGTTGATGGGTGGGGGACTGGGGGAGGGATAGCATTAGGAGAAATTCCTTATGCAAATGATGACTTGATGGGGTGAAGCAAACCAACATGGCACATGTATACCTATGTATCAAACCTGCACATTGTGCACATGTACCCTAGAACTTAAAGTAGCATAATTTAAAAAAAAACTCAGGAGATTTAAAATAAAGAATTAGAAGATTACTTAATTATAAATCCATAGGAAATTAAGCAAATAAACAAAAATGGACTTTTTTAACTCCAAGGAAAATAACTAGGGGAAAAAAGGAAATGGCAACATAAGAGCCTATGTGACTTAACCTTAACTATCGTTTAGAAAGTAATGATAATGCTTATACTGAATACTGGGCTAACTAAAAAGATTGTGTAAGAGATGGGGTCTAGCTACATTGCCCAGGCTGGAATGCAGTGGCTATTCAAATAGTGCAATCCATAGTCTCAAACTCTTGGACTCAAGCAATCCTCCTGTCTCAGCCTACTGAGAAAAATTTTGACACAACCATATTGGAAAGATGACTGGAAAGAAAGCTTGCATGTGTGGTTAACAGGCAATAGAATGATCGAGAAGAGAATTTTCTTCCACTAGGATTCCAAGAGATAAGACCCAAAACTGAAAAAAAAGTAGCATGTTATTAAGAGATATGAAGGCCAATACCTACAGGAACAACTAACAAGAATTGAGAGTGAAAAATGGAGAGTAGGAGACAGGAACCTTTTTATCCTCATAAACCTTGTGTAGTTTTCTCACTTTCTATAGCTGTAGAACTAAACTTTGGTAAAAAGTAAATCTAATTTTTTTCAAAAAGTTTCCCTCTGGTTGTTTCTACACTACATAGCAATGGATATTGTTTGCAAAATGGAGATTGAATCTTTATTTCTGTTGTTCATAAAGCTCCATCTACTCCAAAGGCCTTTAGAATTTCCACACTGCAGCCTACAAAGCTCCTTTTTTCCCCCGCTGTGTTAGTTATTTTACACTTATCATGGGTTCTTTCCTTAAAAATGCTGCTGACTGACCACTCGGTCATTTACCCCAGACTAATTCTAAAAATAAATGACTCTTGTATGGATTAAATACTGTTATCTCTATCTCTACCGACTGTATAATGTTATACAGTCATTATGCAGGCCCAGATTAATGACATACTAATAACTAAAAGGATACAACTACAGATCTTCACATAACAACATTTGCGTTAGGATACTTCTAGTTCTGCACCATATAAAGTGCATCGACAAAACAACTACTGGCTTTTATTGCTTGAAAAAATTATTTCTAAGCCTGTCTTCTTAAAACTAAATTTATTGTTAAGTGTGTGGAATACTGAGGGCAGTAGCTGGCTGTATAAGGAAATTCATTTTAAATAAAGATAATTGTTTTTAAAAATAATATATGTTCAGGTCTGTTTATTTTAGTGGTATTAGCAAAAGACATGACAGGAAAAAAAGATTTTAAATTATTGACTTAGATGGTAAATCCTTAAAATGAAGGAATAATTGACGTCCCTTAGTTTTTCTTTCTATAGTACGCCATGTGAAATTTTAGTCGCATTATTATTTGAGATGCTGGCATGGTCAGTGTTTTACGTGTTCAAACATGTGTGATTTGGTTTTAAAGAGAAACTTAGGTCCAAAAAAAAAGTAATGTCAATGTTCTCACCAAAAGAGGGAGGAACTCTCTCTACTTTAATTCATAATGCTTAATAGGGAATTTTCAAAAGCAAAAATACTGTCAGCTGCATTTTCACACTTGGGTGAGAATATCAGTTTGAAGAGGCCTGATTCTCACCCCACACATTGCTTCACAGAGAAGAAAACTCACATAAGGAAACCAGCCAAATCCAGAGCATCTGCATCTCAGTCCAGGGTTCTTTCCCATGGCATGGCCTCACCCTTGGGGTAAAGGTGATTATCATCATATATAAAACAATAACTACAATGAAACCGCACATTTATTGAGCACTTTGTATTCGCCTGGCACTGCTGCCACGCATTCCTGGGTTAGCTCCTCTAACCCTCCCAGTTTCCCAAAGACGTGGGTGCTCTGACTACCCCCACTTTACCTAAGGAGCTTGAGGTACAGAGGTTTCATAGCAGTCCAAGATCCCTAGTCGGTGACCGAGCCACAAACTTCACTGCAACCATATACCGAAGCCCTATTTAATACATTAACTTCTTATGGTAAAGTAACTGTGTTATTTCAATGTGTTTGTAAAAGGTCCCCTAAGAGAGCTTTGTTATTAGGCAACTTTCTCTCTTGAGTGTAAGGAATTTCAGGGTGGAAGGGCAAGGACGATTAGAGGAGAAACTGTTGTGTTTCATATTTCTAAATATCTGCCAGGTCACTGTTGGAAATCTTTTTTAGAGTAAGAATTGTAAAATACTAATCTTATCACTTGTAAAATATACATGTCAGTTAAGCAAACTTTCACCACTCAATGCAAACTTGGAGGAAAAAAAAAAAAAAAAAGCAAAGAGACTTCGGAACGTCTATAAGGCTTTTGAAATTAAAAAGTAATTCCCAGCAGCCGACTGCAGCCCTAGTCCTCTGAAGCCCGGGGCACACCAGTCCCCAGGCCCACCAGGGCACTGCTGTCCGCCCAGTCCCAGGCCTCAGCCACTGCTGTGAGGCTGAGGGGCCCCGGCAGCGATCTGCCCTCCTCTGGGCTCGCACACGCCGTTGGTTTTGTATCCCAGGCCACGTGCGCCGGGCAGCCGCTGACATTGGGACCTACAGGGTAGTGGCATTACGGACAAGTCAGCAAACCGCGGATCTCGCCCGTAGGGTGACACACCCCAAGCCCCAGCTCGCCTTGGGAAGTCTCTGACTTTTAGCTCCTAGCCCTCGAAAGCCGAGAACTAAAGAAGCAGGTTCCGGGAACCATAGCAGCCCGGGGCGCAGACTCCCCCATGGAGGCTGCATAAACCCGGCGACTGCGAGTTGGGAGCTTAGATGTGGGTTCCTTGCCGAGGCGTGGCAAGCCCGCAGCCGTTGGACACACGTGCCCTTTTTCATAATCGGCAAAGCCCGCGCCCCGCCTGCTTGGCTGGCAGGGATTCGGCACAGACAGCCTGGAGTTCGAGAGCTCAAAACTTGGCCAGGCATTCCTACTGTCAAACACCTCTTGCCTCTTTGCTCTAAAGGGTGAGTCCCAGGTGGCCATGATGGCAAGGCGGTGACTGCAGCGCCAATATTGATGGCTTCTCTGTCCACTCTCACCTGTTCCTGGGGCCCTCGGCCTCAGGTTGCGCTGTCCCCTACGACCAACGCCCAGGTGCCCGGCCATGCCAAGTTGTGGACGCGCCCCGCGCCTGGCTCAGCTCCGCTCCCCTTCGGTCTCATTCACGTGGCACTGGGGTCTCGCGGAGCTTTGCCGGGATTGCACCACTCAGATTCCAGGTGCGTGAGCGCCGAGAGGGAGCAGAGACCGTATTCCCTCATCGCTGTGCTCCTAATCCCTGACTGGAGGGAGGAGGGATCGCCGCTATGCTGGGATCTCAGCCCGCCTTCCCTCAGATTCTACCCTACAGTAAAATGGGCCACACTGGCGATTACACGTCCGCGTCCACCCGCTCCCCGCAGCCATAGCCACCATCCTTAGCCTCGAGCCCTTTGTTCAGTTTGGGTTTTATTCCAACACCCAAAGACCCATGGAGAAAATTTGGAGGACAGGTGGAAAGAAGATTCAGCTCCCGTTTCTTCTAAAGGTACTCCCGCAAAGCTTAGCTCTGGGCGCATTAGAGACTGCGTTGCAGAACACGCCGGGGGAAGTGAGTGCAGCCAGAATTCAGACACACAGGGGCATTTTTGATGGAAACCACAGAAGTTCGTTTATAAGGGGCTGGAAGGGAAATGAAAGGAATGAGAAGAGTGGTTCAACAAGCCTTTAAAAGAAACCTGGGGTCTGTGGAAACAACAGTCAGGGAAACCCCGAGAGCAGGCCAGCCAAGTGGTGACGCCTAGCTGCGAGGCGTCCGCGGACGCTTCCGCACTAAGTTGGGGCGCAGGCCGGCAAAGGACTGAGGAACAAGTTCTTTCCGTCTCGGATGCTTCAGACCGTGGATGGAGTCAGTCACTGGGAGTGCGCCCCCTAATCGCCAGCCCAGTGCTGGCAAAGTGGAAACCGGGAAGAAAAAGCACCCAAGTGGTTTGACAGCACCTGTTGGACCTGGGCACGCAGGAGCTGCGGGCTCAGACGCCCTCCCCTCCAACCCCTTCACCTCCCTGGGACCCTCTATGTACACCCCTCGACCGCGATGGGCGGTCGTCAAAGGTCATCGCAGCCACACAGCGCATGCCCGCACGTACCCGCCCTCAGCGCCGCAAGGGGCAGTGGGGTCTGCAGAGTGGACGGGTGTGCAGGGAGAGCCTCGGAGAGCGGTTGGGTTAGGGCCCGGGGTCCGGGACGCGCCCCTGCTCACCTCTCTCACTGGCCTGGATATTGCGCACGATGTCTTCCAGATCCAAGTCTTTGGTCTCGTCGAAACTGTAGATGGACGTGTGCAAACCCTCCTCCTGGAAGACCTCGTGGACCCCCTCGAGGGTGAAGAAGCAGTTCCGCTCCAGCTTGTCGTCGCTGTAGACCAGCGCAGCGCGGCTCCAGTGGTGGTGGCGGAACAGCGCGAGCATCATTTCGCCCATCTTGGCGTAGGCGGGCGCCACGCGCGTGAGGTGAGAGTACTCAGAGTCCTTGTGCTGGAAGCCGGCGGCCAGCGCCCCGGCCGACAGCATGGGCAGGTCCCAATGCGATGCAAGCCGGGCCACTGGCGCTGCTGCGTACTCGCACACTGGCCCCAGGATAAGGTCAGGCTTGGTGCCCCGCGCCGCCGCCACGCGGTCTACCAAGCTGAAGAGCGCACGGTTCCCACAGTCCGAGTCCTCGTAAGCCACCTGGAAGCGAGTGCCCGGCGGCAGAAGCCGCCTCCCAGTCCCGTTGCCCTCCACGCTGCGCAGAGCGTACTCGATGGCCGGCCGCACTCGGGTCAGTGAAAACAAGTACGAGTCATCCTGGGGCAGTAACACCAACACCTCGATCTTCTGCGGCGGCAGCGCCTCTCTCTCCAGGCGTCCGCCGCCTATGCCCGCGCCCCCGCCGCCGCCGCCAGCGCCACCGCCACCAGTGCCGCCTGCCAGCAACGCCCAGCCGAGTAGGACGCACGGGGAGAAAGTGAGCACCAGCAGAGACCGCATCGTGCCTCAAGAAAGCGCTTGCCCTCGCCGCCGACTGGCTCTCTGCCCCCCACCCACCCTTCCTCTTTCCTCCCCACTCTTCTCTCCAAGGTCCCTGCGCCCCCTTGGGCGCTTTAACGAAATAGAATACCCCCTTCAGTAATGCGCCAAAAGATAGAGAGGAAGCGTCCTTCTTTGCAATGTCACTAGTTTTTCTTAAAAAAAGAAAAAAAGAAAAAAGAAAAAGTTCACCGGGTGTAAACCTGTGCGTCTGTACTATACATATATATACTTGTATATATTCGCCCTCCCTTTATACATATACTATTTTGCTTAGAGGTGGCTTCTTATTTGGGCGTTGCTAAGGTTGCTTTTGAAAGCGTTTTTGTAAAAGAAAAAAAAAAGTTAGACTTGTCCAAGTGTTTGTAATTGACGATGCATCTCCCTCGCGTTTGATCTCATTGATTCGCGCCGGTTCCTGGATCCATAGCCCGCGTTTAAATAGCGTGGCAGCGGCTGAGCGTGTTACCACACATGGCGCTCCGAGGCCGGGCTTGTATTTCCAGCGGGTAGGGTGGGTAGGGGTGGGAAGAAGTGGGGGCTGGGCTGGGGGAGTCTCTCATTAACATTCTTACATCAGGGCTCCTCCCCGCACCCCTTCCCTACCCATCGCGCCCCTGTCCCTAACCACCACTCCCCGCCGGCCCTCGGCCTTTTCCTTAAAGCTGAAATCGCCCACGTCTGCACCGGCAGGAGCCCCCACCACGCCGCATGCCTCTGCGATACCCGCCTCTCCCTTGCCAGCTCCAGCTCCTGGCTTTAAACAAGGAAATGTGCTTTAAAGTAGAGAAATGCGCGCGCGCACGCACACGTACACACACACACCGTGCAAAAAAAAGAAAACAACAACAACAGGACTGGGAGAAAGGGATGGTTCTAGAAATTGTGGTTTCGGTGCTATAATCCTTAGGTGCCGCTTTCTCTCACCTTTCTGGTTGCGGCCACATTCCCTCCCGACGCACCGACGCGAGGCGAGCACCTGACCTTCCTGGTCCCTCGGTGCAAGGTCAGGGAACAAGGACCAAGGTCCCAGTGCAGATGGCTCCATCGCGGACCTGGTGTGCCCGGCTGGCCCGGGCGTCACCCACACCCCGCCTTCCTCAGCCCCGCGCCAGCCCCCTCCCGCTGGGCCACGCAGGTTCGCGCTGGAATCGCAGTGGTGCCGGGGTCACAGTGTCCCAGTTCATGGACCCTCCGTCAGCTCACTGAGAGCAGGAAAGTGAAACTTGTTGCTCCCAAAGGCGAGCGAACGGTTCAACTTCTGGAGGTGTCACAAAGCTTGGAAAGCATCGCCAAAGCGTCCTCGGGGCTTTGTTTGCTAAACCAGGTACCTAAATAAAGGGACTGCCTTTCCCAAAACGTTCCCGGTAGGTCCCCCGGGTACGACACACGCTCCCCTCCAACCTGAGCGCTCAAAGATCCAACCGCTCTTCTTCTGGAGCGCTCCAGGCACTGTGCCGTGGTTCCGCGACGCCAAGAAAAGTTCTGCCTCGGAGACCCAGTCCTTTCACTGGCCACAGCCACAACAGCGGTGAAGACCGGAGGGAAGGGGCTCTGGAGAAGTCGGTGACCAGAGGAGCATCGCGGGAGTCCGCCGTGCGGCTGGGCAGGTCAAAACGGAACTGGACCTTCTTCTGCAAGTCATTTGCAATGTGAACGTGCTACACTAGGAGGGAGAATTCTGACAATTAAGTCCTGCACATTTAAATACATTGAAAATGTGTTAAAATGGTCTTTCATTTAACTAGGCGTCCGTATCCACAAATTTCTTCTAGTCTCAGACCAACGCCCTCTTTCGGCAGAAACTTGCACCCGACTCAACCCCGGCGCGGCAGTCCCAGACGCGGCGTTTTTTACTCCGAGGCCCTAATGCGCTCTGGTTCTCACTTGCGACGGGTAAAAAGGTAAACTGGGGTTTCTGGAGATATGGCAACTTCTGGCGTCAGCGCTCGCCGCCCTTAACAGCACTCTCATCACTCTTTCTGGAAACGTCAATGTGATTATGGGTAATGTTTCAGCTTCTGGGTCATTTAGATTTCAGATTATGCACTGTGATCCTGAAATCTTCCCCGTTAAGTAGGAGCTTCTAATTCCTGCGAGAATTTCCATTTATTTAATTAGCGCCACTAACCAGGAGCAAAAGAGACGTCTGTATAAAATTTAATTCCACAAACAGGTAATCCACACACACTGAAAATTGAGATTTAGTGCTTCACAGCAATTACATCTTTCCTGAACTTGCAGAACGACAGGCATTTATGGCAGCATGGATTAAAAAAAAAAAAAAAAAAAAAAAAAAAAAAAAAAAAAAAAGAACAACAACAACAACAAAACAAGAGCTAAATCATGAATTCCAAGGGTCTTAATGGATTTCAAAACTGGTTGCCAGGAGACATCAAGGAACCAGGGTTTCCTGTTACTCTGCGGTATGCCCTGTGTCTGGGGAACACCAGCCAATGGCGATATGATTCTGCTGTGTGTGGTGTGGGTTTATGCGGAGAGCCTGGGGTTTCAGTGGCACCAGTGTGAACGCCTGTCCCATCCCAGATGCAACCTAACCTCGCCCGCAGTTCAACAGCAGGGCAGTGCACCTAAGTTAGGGGTGAGTGCCCGTAGCCTCTCCGCAGCTTTTGGACAAGAGCTCTCGACTTGCAGTTTGTCACACTTAAGAGCACCAACAAGACCAATCTGCGGAAGGGAAGAGACCCCAAACCATGCAGCGGAACGAATAAAAAACAAATGCCAGTGTTATGCTTTTGCTGAGGCTCAAAACACCCCTTATGAATTCCAAGGAGCAACAATTAAGATTTTTTAAAAACCTTTTCAAATGAAAAGAGTCACAAGATTATAGGAGGACCCACCAAGTAATGTAAGTGTATGGATTTCAGTGTTATGGGTTTGTTTACTTTCCATCAAATTAGAATTTTTGCAACCAACTAAAAGTTTGTGTAAATATGTAGTTCTAAATCTTCAGGCCAGAAGACTTAAATCACCCAGCCTGACACCCCTTACTCTCTAGATGAATTAAGGCCCAAACAGTATAAATTATATACTTAAATACCTCTTCATCCCCTGAGAATATTTTTAAATTGGATTGGATTCAAAACAAACCATGGACCACCAGTTACATCATGTAAAAGTGTTAGGAACAAAGTTAATTCCTACTCTAAGTAATAACATTCTTTATATCAATTTTTTATATATATAGCTAAGTTTTGAGGCTACTACAGCACAATAAACCCACAAATAACATTTTATAGTAGAATTTTTACAGCACTTTAGTGACAAAAATGAACCAAAAGAAAAAAAAAAGGAAAAAATAGAAATAACTCATTTCTTTGACTCGATTTTTAAATATTATTTCTTTCAATTCTGTAAAACACTGAAATGGGGAAAAAATAAGTATTTTTTTTAACATTCAAAAGAGTGGTAACCTTTTTACTAGGTGCTTCCTTTCTGGCTTCAGTTGTTGAATGAAACCAAAGGAAAATTATCGGAAAATGCTACAACATGAAAGAAAATTAGCCATTTGAAAGAAAGACGATGTTAGCCCTAAACAGGATATTTCCAAAACTAATAGACTTTTTATGAGGTTTAGAAATGTCTTACTTAAGATCCACAAACCATGTTTCGTTGTTTTGGTTTTTTTTTTTTTTTTTTTTAAGCTACTACAATAAGGTGGCAAGTTTTCTATAAAGTATTCAACGGTTCGTTTTTCAGCTCTATGAAATGAAATTACTGTCTATATGTTATGTCTCACACCAGGAACGACAGCATTAATATAGGGAAACTAACATGTGATTCTTTGAAGTGTATTAGAAATTCTATCAGAAGTAAGTTTTCTCCACCAACCGTAACAGTCTCTGCAACTCTTCTCCCTTGGCATCCTGGCTGCAACCTCTAAAGTAAGAACCCATCCAGATTTTCAAAGGGCCTTTTCTACCTCGTTGAGCCAGTCCTAAAGTTGTACTCAAGAATACCCCTGTGAAGCCTGTGGCCCACAATAAAATACCTTCTGAGGCCAGAATTGTTGAAAACACACTCCCCCCTAGAGGCAGAAAAGATGAAAGAACATTACAAATAATTCAAGAACATTTCTATAATGTAATGAGTGTTGAGATTTCATTCTTTACATACAGTTGCTGTTTTAGAGGGAACTATTCAAGAAGTGGGGAAAAAAATCAATGGATGCCAAAAAATTAAATTAAAACTTTGCCTCTGGGTTCTCACTTTCCTTGGCAGGAACTTCATTAACTTACCCTTTTTCTTCTATTATACAAATCTATTATTTTAATTTTCCAGCACTATAAATAATAGTAATTTTATATTTTTTCTAATTAAATTTATGATTCAATTTCATCAGAAGCTGCAGCTAAATGTGACCTTAAGGGGTTCTTTTGAAAACACACAGTTGTTTCTGTATTATAATCCTCTTAGATTTCTATCAACTACAATCTTTTTATCACTTCTTTGAAGATGTTCTGAGGCAAAGTGACATTTAGAAAGACTTCTGAAAAATGTATAGTCTGTGATTTAACCTGAATACTGGCATGAGATTTGCAAGCTATACGAAGAATTCTCATATCATTGATTTATAGACAAGTTACTTTATGTAGATTATTATATTCACAAAAATGAGTGTATGAGGGGACTTCAAAAAGTTCATGTAAAATGGAATTAAAAGATAAAAGTTTAAAATATGAACTTTATTTCTTAACATAAGATTCATCAAGTTCAAGACACTCTTCTGAGTGGTGATCTCAACCGTGTAGTTTATCCCTAAAAAACCAAGGGTCCTGGAAACTTAACCATGTCAATGTAATCTTTATTAAATGGAAAAAAAAAAAAAAAAACAATGAGTGCCCTTTACAGATTTATTTAAGATCTGGAAACAAAGAGAAGTCAGAAGCCAAATCAGGACTGTGAGGTAGATATCTAATGATTTCCCATCAAAACTCTCACAGAATCACCTTTGTTTGATGAGAGGAATGAGGAGGAGTATTGTTGTGGTGGGAAAGAAGTCTCTGGGGAAGTTTCCCAGACATTTCTCTGCAAAGTTTTGCCTACCTTTGTCAAAACACTTTCATAATAAACAAAAATTATCATTCTTTGATCCTCCAGAAAGTCAACAAGCAAAATGCCTTAAGCATTCCAAGAAACCGTTGCCATAACCTTGGCTCTTGACCACTTCCACCTCTTGGTAGCTACTGCTTTCATTGTGTTTGTCTTCAGGATCATGTTGGTAAAGCAGTGTTTCATCCCCTGTGTTGAAATGACAACACAGGGGCCATTCTTGCATTGACATAAGGAAATAACTGAGACTGGGTAATTTATAAAGAAAAGACGTTTAATTGGCTCATGGTTCTGCAGGATGTACAAGAAGCATGGCACCAGAATCTTCTCAGCTTCCAATGAGGGCCTCAGCAAGCTTACAAGAATGGCAGAAGGCGAATGGGGAGCAGGCACCTCACATGCTGAGAGAGAGTGCAGAGTTGGCAGGGAGGTGCCACACACTTAAACAACCAGATCTCATGAGAATTCACTCACTATTGCCAAGAACAGCACCAAGTCATGAGGAATACTCCCCCATGACCCAAACATCTCCCACCAGGCCCCGCCACTGACACTGAGGATTACAATTCAGCATGAGATTTGGCAGGGACAGTTCTCCAAATAAATGCTTTGGGATCTTTCATTTGTTTAAAATTTCCATTGAAAGTTCTGCTTTTGTCTTCAGCTAATCTAGCTGCAACAGTTTTGGCACCCATGGACTGGAATATTTGCTGAACTTTAATTTTTCGTCAGAAATGTGTAAGCTGAACCAATTGAGATATCTATGGTGTCGATTATTGTTTCTGCTGTTAATCGCTGGTCTTCCTCGTGGATATGGTTTGGATCTGTATCCTTGCCCAAATCTCATGTTGAATTACAATCCCCAATATTTAAAAGGGGTTTGGTGGGAGGTGATTGGGTCATGGGGGCAGTTTCTCATCCCCCTTGGTGCTGCCATGGTGATAGAGCTCTCATAAAATCTAATTGCTTAAAAGTGTGTAGCATCTCCCCCTCCACATCCCTCCTCCTCCTGCTCCAGCCATGTAAGACATGCCTCTTTCCCCTTTGCCTTCTGCCGTGATTGTAAGTTTCCTGAGGTCTCCCCAGAAGCTGAGCAGACGGCCATCATATTGCTTCCTGTATAGCCTGCAGAACTGTGAACCAATCAAACCTCTTTTTTTAATATAAATTACCCAATCTCAGGTATTTCTTTATAGCAGTGTGAGAATGGACTAATACAGGCATGAACAAGGCTGGTTGGTTTGTTTGTTTTTTCTCAAAACTTGATGTGGATGGTCTGCCACTGTGGGCTTCATTATCAACATCATCTTGTCCCTTCTCACAATGAGTTATCTATTTATACACTTCTGATTTCCTTAAGGCATTGTCCCCACAAGCTTTTTGTAAAGCATCAATTACTTCACCATTTTTCAACCCAAGCTTCACTGTAAATGTAATGTTTCTCCTTCCTTCAATTTCAGCAGAATTCATTTTGCTCTGATAGTGCCTCAAATTGAATCCTATTCAGACATGTCATAAAAAGTTAGTATAAGTTTGTTAAAAAATAATTTTGAAATCTATGCATAGTTTTTTCATAATACACATATTCCACAAACTTTTTGAAGACCCCTTATATGCACTTCAACTTCATGCATACCAATACTGACTACATTTAATGGCCTCATTTAGTTGTACGCTGCCTTCTTCCAAAAAGGATTTGAGAAAGTACACAAATATATAAAATCAAATTTTAGAAAACTTTCCTGCACTGGCTGGGGAGTGCAGGAAATGGGCATTGGGCCATGTGCAAATGCCAGTGCATGTTGCAGAGCCACTGGGTCTTACTCTCTTGTAATAGCCTCAGAAATGATCTCCTCTCCCATCTCAGTTTCCATAACATTGCTCAGATTTGTGATCACACCAAACTGTATTTCCATTTGCAGGAAAATATGTCTGGGTTGGGATCTAGTCTCTAGGGTGGTATACTGTGTTAAGATCATGCATTTAGAAACCTCATAAACCTGTCTATGCATTATCACCTAACCTGTTTAACCTTCACTTTCTCAATTTTCTCACTTCTAAAATAGAGATATCAATTGGGAGACAGAGCAAGCTAGCTAAATAGAAGCTCCATCAGTTGTCCTCCCCACAGGAACACCAAATTGAACAACTACACACACACACACACACACACACACACACAACCAAAAGAACACTTCATAAGAACCAAAAACCAGATGATAAATCACAGTACCTGGTTTTCATTTCATATCACTGAAATGGGTACTAAAAAGGGTAGGAAAGACAGCCTTGAATTGCCAATGCTACCCTTCCCCCTTTCCCCTTCCCCCATCCTCCAGCAGCAGCCACGTGGTGTGGAGACAGAATCTGTGCACTTGAGAGACAGAGTGCAATGACTGTGGGACTTTGCACTGGGACTCAGTGCTGCCCTTTAACAGCAGAAAGTAACACTGAGCAGAACTCAGCCAGTGCCTATGGAGGGAGCATTTACACTAGCCCTAACCAGAGGGGAATCATCCATCCTAGTGGTTGGAACCTGAGATACAACAAGCCTTGCCACAGTGGGCTAAAGTGCTCTGGGTTCTAGATAAACTTGAAAGGCAGTCTAGGCCATAGGGATTGCAATTTGTGGGCAAGTCCTGGTGCTGTGCTAGGCGTGGAGCCAGTGGACATGGGGGGCACATGACCTAGAGAGACACCAGCCAGGGTGGCCAAAGCAGTGCTTGCACCCCACCATCTCCCAAACCCAGGCAGTGCAGCTTGCAGCTCCATGAGAGACTCCTTCCTTCCACTTGAGGAGAAGAAATGGAAGAGAAAAGAGGACTATCTTGCAATTTTGATACCAGCTCAGCCACAGTAGGATAAACCACCAAAAGGAGTCCTGAGGCCCCCATTCCAGGCCCTAGCTCCCAGATGACATTTCTAGACATACTCTGGGCAAGGAGGGAACCTGCTGCCTTGAAGGGAAGGACCCAGTCCTGGCAGGATTCATCACCTGCAGACTAAAGAGCCTTTGGGCCCTGAATAGTCAGCAGTAATAGCCAGGAAGTATTTGCTATGGGCCTTTGGTGAAACCCAGGGCTATGCTGGCTTTAGGTGTGACCCAGGACATTCCCAGCCGTGGTGGCTACTGGGGGAGGCTCCTTCTGCTTGAGAAAAGGAAAGGGAATAATAAAGGGCACTTTGTCTCCTTAAGTACCAGCTTAAGTACCAACTCAGCCACAGTGGCATAGAACACTAAACGGGCTTTTGGGGTCCCCAATTCCAGGCCTTGGCTCTTGGAAATGGAGACCCCAAGAAGCCATTGGATGGCATTTATGGACATTTCCTGGGCCAGAGGGAAGCCCAGTGCCCTGAAGGGAGACTTCCAGGCCTGGCAGCATTTATGACAAGCTAACTGAAGAGTCCTTGGGCCATAAGTGAACATCAGCAGTAGCCAGGAAGTCACTCATCATAATCCTGAAGTGGTGATGACCACAGAGAGAGATTCCTTTGCTTATGGAAAGGGAAGGGAATAGTGGCACAGAATTTGTCATGTGGCTTGGGTACCAGCTCAGCCACTGTAGACTAGAGAGCCAGGTAGATCCTAAGGTTTCCAACTTTAGGCTCTGGCTCCTGGATGGCATCTCTGAACCCACCTGGGGACAGGGGGAGCTCACCATCCTGAAGAGAAGAACACAAGCCCGGCTGGCTTTTCCACCTGCTAATTGTAGAGCCCTAGGGCCTTGAGTGAACCTAACTGGTAACAAGGCAGTGATTACTACAGACCTTGGGCAATACCCACTGCTGTGCTGGCTTCAGGTCTGACCCAGCACAGTCCCAGTGGTGGTGGCCACCACAGGGGTACTTATGTCAGCCCTCCCCAGCTTCAGGCAGCTCAGCACAGAGAGAGAGAGAGACTCCATTTATTTGGCAGAAAATAAATGGAAGAAAAGAAGAGTCTCTGTCTGGTAATCCAGAGTACTCTTTCATATCTCATCCAAGACCACCAAGGCAGTACTTCTATAAGTCTGCAAAAGCCATAGCATGACTGAGCTTGGGATACTCCCTAATGCAGATGCAGAGGCAGTGACCAAAAACTTAGATTACCATACCCAAGTCCCTTTGAATACCTGGAAAGCCTTCCCAGGAAGGATGTGTATAAACAAGCCCAGACTGCAAAGATGACAATAGAAACCTAACTTTTCAATGCCCAAACACTGACAAACACCCACAAGTATCAAGATCATCTAGGAAAACATGACCTCACCAAATGAACTAAATAAGGCAACAAGGATCAATCCTGGGGAGACAAAGATATGTGATTGTTCAGACAGAGAATTCAAAATAGCTGTTTTGAGGAAGCTCAATGAAATCCAAGATAACACAGGGAAGGAATTCACAGTCCTATAAGATAAATTCAACAAAGAGATTGAAATAATTTAAAAGAATCAAGGAGAAGTTCTGGAGTTGAAAATGCAATTGGCCTACTGAAAAATGCATCAGAATCTCTTAATAGCAGAAGTGATCATGCAGAAGAAATAATTAGTGAACATGAGGACAGGATATTTGAAAATACATAGTCAGAGGAAACAAAAGAAAAAATAATTTTTAAAAAACAGCCAGCAGACACATGAAAAAATGCTCATCATCACTGACCATCAGACAAATGCAAATCAAAACCACAATGAGATACCATCTCACACCAGTTAGAATGGCAATCATTAAAAAGTCAGGAAACAGATGCTGGAGAGGATGTGGAGAAATAGGAACACTTTTACACTGTTGGTGGGAGTGTAAATTAGTTCAACCATTGTGGAAGACAGTGTAGCAATTCCTCAAGGATACAGAACTAGAAATACCATTTGACCCAGCCATCCCATTATTGGGTATATGCCCAAAGGATTATAAATCCTGCTACTATAAAGACACATGCACACGTATGTTTATTGCGGCACTATTAACAATAGCAAAGACTTGGAACCAACCCAAATGTCCATCAGTGATAGACTGGATTAAGAAAATGTGGCACATATACACCATGGAATACTATGCAGCCATA
>NW_012102232.1:2253249-2260943 GCF_000951045.1 Mandrillus leucophaeus | reverse complement strand
CCCAAATGTCCATCAGTGATAGACTGGATTAAGAAAATGTGGCACATATACACCATGGAATACTATGCAGCCATAAAAAAGGATGAGTTCATGTCCTTAGCAGGGACATGGATGAACCTGGAAAGCATCATTCTCAGCAACCTATCACAAGGACAGAAAACCAAACACCGCATGTTCTCACTCATAGGTGGGAACTGAACAATGAGAACACATGGACACAGGGCGAGGAACATCACACACTGGGGCCTGTTGGGAGGTGCGGGGCTGGGGGAGGGAACAGCATTAGGAGAAATACCTAATGTAAATGATGACTTGATGGGTGCAGCAAACCAACATGGCACATGTATACCTATGTAACAAACTTGCATGTTGTGCATGTGTACCCTAGAACTTAAAGTATAATTTTAAAAAGAAAAAATAATTTAAAAGAAAACAATGAAGTACATCTACCAAATCTAGATAATAGCCTTAGAGGGGCAAATTCAAGAGTTACTGGCCTTAAAGAGGAGGTAGAGAGAGTGATGCGGCAGAAAGTTTATTCAAAGGGATAATAACAGAGAACTTTCCAAACCTAGAAAAAGATATCAATATTCAAGTATAAGAAGGTTATATAACCCCAACCAGATTTAACCCAAAAAAGAACTTGAGACATTTAATTATGAAACTCCTAATGGTCAAAGATAAAGAAAGGATCCTAAAAGCAGCAAGAGAAAAAGAAACGAATAACATACAATGGAGCTTCAATACATCTGGCAGCAAACTTCTCAGTAGAAACCTTACAGGCCAGGAGAGAGTGGCACAGTATATTTAAAGTGTGAAGGAAAAAACTTTTAAACTAGAATAGTATATCTGGTGAAAATATTCTTCAAACATGAAAGAAAATTAAACATTCTCCCAGAAGTACAAAAGCTAAGGATTTTGTCAATACCAGACCTGTCCTACAAGAAATGCTCAAGGGAGTGATTCAATCTGAAAGAAAAGGACATTAATGAGTAATAAGAAACCATCTGAAGGTACAAAACTCACTATTACTGTGTAATAGTAGGTACACAGAAAAGCACAGAATATTATAACATTGTAATTGTGGTGTGTAAACTACTCATAAATTGAGTAGAATGACAACAACATAAACTAATCAAAAATAATAACTACAAGAGCTTTTCAAGACATACACAATACAAGAAAATATAAATACAAATGACAAAAAATTAAAAAGCAGGAGGATGAAGTTAAAGTGCAGAGTTATTGCAAACACCGCATGTTCTTACTCATAAGTGGGAGTTGAACAATAAGAACACATGGACACAGGGAGGGGAACAGCACACACTGGAACCAGTCAGGGGTTAGGGGATGAGTGGAGGGACAGCATTAGGACAAATAGCTAATGCACGCGGGGCTTAAAACCTAGATGATGGGTTGATTTGATAGGTGCAGCAAACCACCATGACACACATATACCTATGTAACAAACCTACACGTTCTGCACTTGTATCCCGGAACTTAAAGTAAAATAAAATAATAAAAAATACAAAAATGAAGTGCAGAGTTTTTGTTCATTTGCTTTTTGCTTGTCTGTTAGTTTGTTTATGCAATCAGTGTTAAGTTGCCATCAGTCTAAAATAAGTGGGTTATATTATTTGCAAGCATCATAGTAACCTCAAATAAAAAACATACAACACATACATAAAAAATAAAAAGCAAGAAATTAAAACATACCATCGGAGAAAATCACCCTCACTAAAAGGAAGACAAGAAAGAATGAAACAAGAGAAGACCACAAACGTAACCAGAAAACTAATAACAAACTGGCAGGAGTTAAGTCCTTATTTATCAATAATAACATCAAATGTAAATGGACTAAACTCTCCAATCAAAAGACATAAACTGGCTGAATGGATTTAAAAACACAAGATCCGACCATCTGTTGTGTACAAGAAACACACTTTGCTTACAAAGACACACATAGACTGAAAATAAAGGGATGGAAAAGATATTCCATGCAAATAGAAACTGAAATAGGGCAGGAGTAGCTATACTTAGACAAAATATATTTTAAGATAAAAACTACAAAAAGAGACAAACAAGATCATTATATAATGATAAAAGGGTCAAGTCAGCAAGAGGATGTAACAATTGCAAATATATGCACACAACTCTGGAGAACCCAGATGTATAAAGCAAAGATTACTAGAACTAAAGAGAGAGACAGATCCCAATACAATAATAGGTGGAGACTTCAACATCCCACTTTCAGCCTTTGACAAATCTTCCAGACAGAATATTAACAACAAAACATTGAACTTAATCTGCACTATAGACCAATGGACCTAACAGATATTTACAGAACATTTCATCCAATGACTGCAAAATATTCGTTCTTCTCCTCAGCACATGAATCATTCTCAAAGAACGACCATATGTTAAGCCACGAAACAAGTCTCTAGAAATTCAAAAAAAATGAAATTATATCAAGTATCTTCACTGACCACAATGGAATAAAACTTGAAATCAAAAGGGGAATTTTGAAAACTATATAAACACATGAAAATTAAACAATATGTTCCTTAATGATCTGTGAGTTAACGAAGAAATTAAGAAGGAAAGTTTAAAATCTCTTGAAATAAAGGATAATGGAACACAACATACCAAAACCTACGGGATACAGTGAAAGCAGTACTAACAGGAAAGTCTATAGCTATAAACCCCTACATCAAAAAAAGTAGAAAAACTTCAATTAAACAACCTAATAATATATCTTAAAGAACTAGAAAAGGAAGAGCAAATCAACCCCAAAATTGGTAGAAGAAAAGAAATAATAAAGATCAGAGCAGAAATAAATGAAACAGAAACAAAGAAAACAATACAAAAGATGAACAAAATGAAAAGTTGGTGTTTTGAAAAGATAAAGAAAATTGACAAACCTTTAGCAAGACTAAAAAAAGAATGAGAATACCTGAATAAATAAAATCAGAGATGAAAAAGGAAACATTACAACCAATACCACAGAGATTCAAAGAATCATTAGAGGCTACTATAAGCAGCCATATGCCAATAAATTTGAAAACCTAGAAGAAATGGATACATTCCTAGACACATACAATCACCAACATTGAACCATGAAGAAATCCAAAACCTGAACAGACCAATAACAAGTAACAAGATTGAATCCATAATAAAAAGTCTCTCAGCAGAGAAAAGCCCAGAACCAAATGGTTTCGCTGTTGGATTTACCAGGCATTTAAAGAAGAACTAATACCAATTCTACTCAAACTACTCCAAAAAATCAAGAAGGAAAGAATACTTCCAAACTCACTCTATGCAGCCAATGTTACCCCGACATCAAACCCAGAAAAAGACATATCAAAAAAAAGAGAAAACTACAGGCCAATATCTCTGATGAACATTGGTGCAAAAATCCTCAATATAAGAATAGCAAACCAAATTCAATAACACATTAAAAGGGTCATTTATTGTAACCAAGTAGGATTTATTCCAGGGAAGCAAGGATGGTTCAACATATGCAAATCAATCAGTGTAATACATCATACCAACAGAATGAAGGACAAAAACCATATGATCATTTCAACTGATGCTGAAAACACATTAAATATAATTCAACATCCCTTCACAATTTAAAAAGCCCTCAAAAATCTGAGTATAGAAGAAACATATGTCAACACAATAAAAACCATACATGATAAACCTGCTGCTAGTATCATGCTGAATAGGGAAAAACTGAAAGCCTTTCCTGTAAGATATGGAACATGACAAGGATGCCCACTGTCACCACTGTTATTCAACATAGTACTGGAAGTCTTAGCCAGAGCAATCAGACAAGAGAAAGAAATAAAGGGCATTCAAACTGGAATGGAAGAAGTCATATTATTCTTGTTTGCAGATGACATGATCTTGTATTTGGAAAAATGTAAAGACTCCACAAAAGATATTATAACTGGTAAATTCTGTAAAGTTACAAGATACAAAATCAACATAAAAAAATCAGTGGCATTTCTATATGCCAACAGTGAATAATCTTAAAAGGAAATCAAGGGAGTAATCCCGCTTTCAACAGCTAAAAATAAAATAAAATACCTAGGAATTAACCAAAGAAGTGAAAGATTTCTTCAATGAAAACTATAAAACACTGATGAAAGAAATTGAAGCAGACACAACAAAATGGAAAGATATTCCATGTTCATGGATTGGAAGAATCAATATTGTTAAATGCCCATACTACCAAAAACAATCTACATATCCAATGTAATCTCTATCAAAATACCAATGACATTCTTCACAGAACTAGAAAAAACAGTTCTAAAATTTATATGGAACCACAAAAGACTCAGAATAGCCAAAGCTATTCTAAGCAAAAAGAAAAAAAAAACTGAAAGAATCACATTACCTGATTTTAAGTTATACTGCAAAGCTATAGTAACCAAAACAGCATGGTACTAGCATAAAAACAGACAGAGACCAATGTAACAGAATAGAGAACCCAGAAACAAATCCAAACATCTACAGTGAACTCATTTTTGAAAAAGGGGACAAGAACATCCATTAGGGAAAGGACAGCCTTTTCAATAAATGGTGCTGGGAAAAGTGGATATCCATATGCAGAATAATGAAACTAAAACCCTATCTCTCATTATATACAAAAATCAAATCTAAGACCTCAAACTATGAAACTACTACAAGAAAACATGGGAAACTATCCAGGACATTAGTATGGGCAAAGATTTCTTCAGCAATACCCAACAAGCACAAGCACTAAAGCAAAAAATGAACAAATTGAATCACATCAAGTTGAAAAGCTTCTACATAGCCAAGGAAACAACCAACAAAGTGAAGGCAGCACATAAAACGGGAGAAAAAAATTTCAAACTATCCATCTGACAAGGGATTAATATCTAGAATGTGTAAGGAGCTCAAACAACTCTATAGGAAAATATCTAATCGTGTGATTTAAAAATGGGCAGAAGATCTGAATAGACATTTCTCAAAAGAAGGCATACAAATGGCAAACAACTATGTGAAAAGGTGCTCAACATCATTGATCACCAGAGAAATGCAAATCAAAACTACAATGAGATATCATCTCACCCCAGTTAAAATGGCTTTTACCCAAAAGCCAGACAATAACAAATGCTGGTGAGTAAGTGAAGACAAGGGAACTCTTGTACACTGTTGGTGGGAATGTAAACTAGAATAACCACTATGGAGAACAAGTTGGAGGTTCCTCAAAAACTAAAAATAGAGGGCCAGGCGCAGTGGCTCACGCCTGTAATCCCAGCACTTCGGGAGGCCGAGGCGGACGGATCATGAGGTCAGGAGATTCAGACCATTCTGGCTAACACGATGAAACCCCGTCTCTACTAAAAATATTTTAAAACATTAGCCGGACATGGTGGCGGGCACCTGTAGTCCCAGCTACTCCAGAGGCTGAGGCAGGAGAGTGGCCTGAACCCTGGAGGCGGAGCTTGCAGTGAGCCGAGATGGTGCCACTGCACTCCAGCCTGGGCGACAGAGCGAGACTCCATCTTAAAAAAAAAAAAGAAAAAGAAAAGAAAACTAAAAATAGAGCTACCATACAATCCAACAACCCCTCTTGGGCATATGCCCAAAAGAAAGGAAATTAGTACATTGAAGATATATCTGCATTCCCATGTTTATTACAGCACTATTCACAATAGCGAAGATTTAGAAGTAATCCAAGTGTCCATCAACAGACTAATGGATAAAGAAAATGTAGTTTATATGCACAGTGGATTACTATTCAGCCATAATAAAGAATGAGATCCTGTTATTTGCAACAACATGGATGGAACTGGAAGCCATTATGTTAAATGAACTAAGCCAGGCACGGAAAGACAAACTTCATATATTCTCACATATTTGTTGTAGCTAAAAATTAAAATAATTGAACTCATGGAGATAGAGAATGGAATGACGATTACCAGAGACTGAGAAGGACAGTGCGGGGAGGGAGGAAGTAGGAATGGTTAATGGGGTAAAAAAAATACTTAAATAGAATGAATAAGATATAGTATTTTATAGCACCACAGGGTGGCTACAGTCAAAAATAATTTGTCATACATTTTAAAATAAGTAAAGCTGTATAATTGGATTGTGTGTAATAAAACAAAGAGATAAATGCTTGAGGTGATGGATATCCCATTCACCCTGATGTGATTACTACACATTATATGCCTGTATCAAATTATTTCATATACCCTATAAACATATATACCTACTCTGTAGCTACAAAAATTAAAAATTAGACAAATAAAAATAAATAAAATGCAGATATCATCCTGGTGTTGTAGCAATAAGATTGAGAAAGAGCAGATGCGAAGTGCTTAGTATACAGTAGAATATTAATAAATGGCAGCTCTTTTTATTACATTCCCTTCAGTGCCTGGTAAAAAGTTTTACACCAAGTAAGTGTTCAATAAATGCTTATGGAATGAGCAAATGAATCCAAAACTCTAGACAATATTGTTATGTTGTAACTTGTTTGGAATTATCTATGGCCTGATCACAACAGACCTTACTGCGTAATGTTTGCTTGTTAACAGTGGCTTCCCTGGGGGAACCCTTTAGTAGTCATCTTGATATTGGCCCTGGTATCCCAACTTCAGATATTTCCAAGTAAGCTTGAGACCAGCACTTGTTCAATATTCTTTCTCTTACATAATGGGACAAATAGAACAGAACTCATGTTTGCTACGCCACAGGTGCCCTTAACAGCTTTCAGTATCCTCCAGAAACTCAGGCTGTCTCCAGCTGGAGAGAACTAGAGTGAGGAAGAGAAGACAGGAAGCCATCAGGGGTGGCAAGAAAAGAAAGGGTGAAAATAAAAGTGGCTATGCAAGGGGCAAGACTTTGAGGATGAAGGAGAGCCAGAAGCAGATTGTATGAAGGCACAAAGAGGATTGCATTGGGCGGAGTGTATGTAAATTTTGGATCATGGGTGTTATTATAAATAATGAGAGAAGAGTAGAATGTACTAATGTACTCAATACTCAGCTTATAAAAATGTCCGGCCCAGGGCTTAATGCTCTTATTAAACTCAAGAAACCTTTGAAACATCTACAGTATGTCAAGGACCATGGTGCTCTATGGCTTGAACCTTTTTTATCAGACATTCATTCCTTTTGTTTGAGGATGTGATTTGGCCCAAGTTAGATTTAAATCTGTGTGATAGCCAATCGTGTAACAACGGGCAAATATGCTATGTTCAAAAGTAACATTATCAGGACAAAAATATACCAAATTTCTTTTTTTTTTTTAATTATACTTTAAGTTCTAGGGTACATGTGCACAACGTGCGAGTTTGATGTTACATATGTATACTTGTGCCATGTTGGTGTGCATCAACTCGTCAGCACCCATCAACTCGTCATTTACATCAGGTATAACTCCCAATGCCATCTGTCCCCCCTACCCTCTCCCCATAACAGGCCCCGGTGTGTGATGTTCCCCAGCCTGTGTCCGAGTGATCTCATTGTTCAGTTCCCAACTGTGAGTGAGAACATGCAGTGTTCGGTTTTCTGTTCTTGCGATAGTTTGCTGAGAATGATGGTGTCCAGCTGCATCCGTGTCCCTACAAAGGACACAAACTCATCCTTTTTTATGGCTGCATAGTATTCCATGGTGTATATGTGACACATTTTCTTAATCCAGTCTGTCACTGA
>NW_012102232.1:2247230-2251179 GCF_000951045.1 Mandrillus leucophaeus | reverse complement strand
TTGGCCTCATAAAATGAGTTAGGGAGGATTCCCTCTTTTTCTATTGATTGGAATAGTTTCAGAAGGAATGGTACTAGCTCCTCCTTGTACCTCTGGTAGAATTCAGCTGTTCATCCATTTGATCCTGGACTTTTTTTGGTTGGTAGGCTATTAATTATTGCCTCAATTTCAGAGCCTGTTATTGATCTATTCAACTTCTTCCTGGTTTAGTCTTGGGAGAGTGTATGTGTCCAGGAATTTATCCATTTCTTTTAGATTTTCTGGTTTATTTGCGTAGAGGTGTTTATAGTATTCTCTGATGGTAGTTTGTATTTCTGTGGGGTCGGTTATCACCATGATTTTCTAAAAGGATGATATCCAAAGTAAAAAGAGTCATCTCATGTAGCAAAATAATTTTTTCTATTAAGCTCTACTCTTCAGAATGGTCCAGGTGGTTTCCTATCACTCAGATAGCAGCAACAGTTTTCTGCTCTAAACAGAGGTAATACCAAGAGAACAGTCTTGTTCTTGACTTTTGAGCATCTAAGCAGGTATTTGTATATCTGTAGCAGAGTCAGTGGTCTAACAACCAAAAAGCTTTTGATTTACAAACACCAGGATCCTGAAAGAGAAAATTTATTTTTATTCTAAAATATCAGCTTTACATATCAAAGAAAAATGCTGGAAGGCAGGGGTCTATCCATAAATAAATTGGGGAAATAATGCTGAAGATGTAGGAGTGTCCAAAAGAGGATAAAAAATTTTACCAGAGAGATCTAGATGGGGTAAAAGTGGTGCACAGATGCTTTCTGGCTCTGAGTCCTGGGGTCAGGGGGTAGCCCGTACTGAAATCGCATGTCGGTTTGGGAAAACCCAAAGATCAGGAGGGTCATTGCCTGTCTTCCCGGTTATATTCAGAGAGACTGCACACTCAAAAAGAAGTCTCCCATCCAAACTGGTACCTGAGGAGCAAGCAACCATGGCCACGGGAGGTGCGCAGGAAGATGGCCATGAGGGAGCCTTGCAGAGGCCTGCCCATCACTGTGAGATGCAGGTGACACTGAATGTGTTCTATACCTCCAGGAGAGAAGCAGAAATAGCCGGAAGGGCTGAAAGACCAGCAGAAGCCTCACAGAATGACAGGCAGATGCTGGCAATGGCTGAACAAGGACTGTATGTCAGAGACAACCCTGGGAGCCAAAGAGTAGGTAAAGATGCAGGGGATGCAGAGGATGCAGGGAGGTAAAGAACAAGACCAGGCCAACCCAGTCCTATGGAGCAGAGGCCAGCAAGAGCAGAAGGCCAGAACGGCTGGAATATCCCTCCCCAGGGCCACGTTCTGTAGACAGCACATCCCTCTGCCATGCTGCCACCACAAAGAAGGTTTATCCTTCCAAGAAGGGAAGGAGATAACAAGAAAGGGACATAATCATTAACTGGTAGGATTTAAATCCTGGACTAACTGTGTCACAGAATTCTGAGACAATCGTGTTACTCTAAATCACCAAAATCAAGTTTCCCACTTCCACTTGAGCTAAATTCATTGAGAGGGTATTAAATTGTTTCCCCATGCCTCATTTTGAGCCTGTTACTCTCAAAATAAAGGAAGGTTGACTGACAATCTATTTGCAGAATGCCAAGAAGATGTCTATTTCTGCTGACATCAAACATTAGGCAAAATGAAGATACACACTGTCTAAGCACCCACAGATAGGATAGTGGACAGCTTGTTAATGTTCACTTGAGGTCATCTGCAGCTGATCATTAACCTAATTCAAAAACATTCCAAAAAATTAAATGAGCTAGAACTTTCCTTAGGGAAGGGGGCTGAGAGTGCAAGAGATGCAACTCAGGACTAGTATTTTTAACCATGTGATTACAAAATATTAAAAACAAATATAGATACTCCTTCAAGCCAACTTTAAATCATCCCATTGCTTTTTTATTATGGAGTCTTTAGGCTTAGCATCTATAAAACACCTTTAATGAATAGCAAACTGTTGAGAAACAACAAAAAGAAACAAAACAAAATATTCTCTTGGAATCCCTCTTCACACCTATAAGGACATCAACATTAACTCAATATTAACTTTTTTCCCTGTTCAGTCCCTACCGCGCCCTGACATGCTTGCTCTGTTATAAAGTCAGACTACATTTATCTGGTTTCTATGAAGGAATGTGCAAATTGATCTCCTGATTCTTTTCTAAGATCCCCATCTCACCCCCAGTGTGAACAAAAAAGCCTAGAGGTCCAGAGATTCTAAAATCAAGTTTCTCCTCAACCCTACCCTGAATGGGAAACAATTTTTATGGAGTCCTCCATATTCTACCCATGCAGTTATCAGAGAGTTTTCAGATCAGTAGCCAATGCTGTTGTAATGCCGTGGACCAGCCGTCTTGAGGGATAATCAAGCGCTGAAAATTTGAAAGTATAAAACCTAGTAAATTCATCAGCCTTTCTATCTTTCCTTACTTCAGATTAGCTATCCTCTGTGTCATTCAAGAGTTACTGCAGAAAATTGAAACCACCATAGTTATTTCAAACAGAAAGGACTTTAATACGAAGATTTAGATGCTTAAAAATAATTGGAAGTTGTTTTGTATTAAAATACTAAACTCCCTTTCTACCCCTCCCAAACTTTCTTACATGACTCCTATTTTTCTTAAAGTTCATTTCTATACATTATTTTAGCATAAAACTTCTGTTTATTACTTCTACTGGCATTCATTTGTTCAGTGCTCATGAACTGAGCTCCTGTTTTGCATCAGGCACTGTGCCAAGAGTAGGAATGTGTTTCCATGCCAGCAAATTCTAACAGGTGGGGATGGGTGCCAAATTTCCAGAGTTAATATTATACCAGTCCCAGAAAATGTGTTTAATTTTTACTATATTTCCCAGTCTGCACCAAATTAACTTAATTATAATTATAGGCATAACCCATTTTTTAAAAACAGAAATGAAAGTTATATGGTGACTATATTGTTTAAAATGAACTATTTACACTACAGCTTTTGAAAAAATGATTGGAAAGACTGGAGGAGCAGAATTGGAGATCTCGGCTAGACTTTTAGCCTCAAGGTCACACCACCATGGTTGCAATTTCAAGATCAGGAACCTACTGCCACAACATCCAGCCCTACTGCCAATGTCATAGCTGTCCCTTCCTCTCCAAGATGGTGGCTGAATTGTAAAACATGACTGTGGGTCCTTCGAAAACTCATGCCCACATCAGCTGCCACCGCCACAAGGACAAAGGTCTTCCTCCCTTCTGCTTTCCAAATGTCTCAAGAGGAAGTAAGATGCATCAAGTACCCTACCAGCAAGGGAATCTGGAGAATTTCATTTTTAGCCTTCCCAAACACTGTGTTGTAAGAGGAACACAGAAGGGAATGAAATGGGTGACAAATCTCAATGCATCATATCAAGCCCACTCCCAACTAAGAATAATTCATAACTTGATAAAACTATGTAGATGCTGTGAACCTTTCGATGTGCAGAATGATAAGATGTCATTGATATATAAGTAATATGTCTCTTCCCTGCACCTCACTTTATTCCTGACCCTTACACAAATCTGGCCCTCACCCCTTTCCTAACCTTCATCCCATTCCAAAGTCTCACCCATTCCTGACCTTGACTTCATCCTTAACCTCACCTTCACTTCACTCTTAAATACTTATCTGTTCTCTGAATTTCACCCAATCACTGTCCCTCGTTCTTTCCCTGAGTCCCACTTTAACCCCCACTGTCTTGGTCCATTTAGTGTTTCTATAAAGAAATACCTGAGGCTGGGTAATTTTTGTAAGAGACAGGATCTCACTGTCACCCAAACTGGAGTATGGTGGCATGATCATAGCTCACTGTAGCTGCAAACTCCTGGGCCCAAGAGATCCTCCAGCCTCAGCCTTCCCACTAACTGGGGTTATAGTCACACACTGCTGTAGCTGGCTAAATTTTTTTTTTTTTTTT
>NW_012102232.1:2184894-2247180 GCF_000951045.1 Mandrillus leucophaeus | reverse complement strand
ATCTCGGCTCACTGCAAGCTCCGCCTCCTGGGTTCATGCCATTCTCCTGCCTCAGCCTCCCAAGTAGCTGGGACTACAGGCGCCCACCACCTCACCTGGCTAATTTTTTTGTATTTTTAGTAGAGACGGGGTTTCACCGTGTTAGCCAGGATAGTCTCAATCTCCTGACCTTGTGATCCGCCCGTCTGGGCCTCCCAAAGTACTGGTATTACAGGAGTGAGCCACAGCACCCGGCCGCTGGCTAATTTTTTTTTAGAGATAAGGGATCTTGCTATGTTGCCCAGGCTAGTATCGAACTCCTGAGCTCAAGCAATCCTCCCACCTCAGCCTCCCATATATCTGGAATTACAAGTACAAGCCACTGCATGGCTGGGTAATTTATAAAGAAAAGAGGTTTATTGGCTTATAGTTCTGCAAACTGTACAAGAAGCATGGCGTCAGCATCTGTATCTGGTGAAGGCCTAAGGCTGCTTCCATGCATGTCTGCAGTGGAAGGAAGCTAGTGTGTGCAGAGAGGGATGTTCTCTGGTGAGGAGGCACCATGGCGAGAGCAAGAAAGAAAGGAAGGAGGTGCCAGACTCTTTTAAACAAGCACCTCTCAAGGCAACTCACAAAGTGAGAACTCACTCATTGCTATGAGGATGACACCAAGACATTCATGAGGAATCTGTCCCCAGGCCCAAACACTTCCCACTAGACTCTACTTCTAAGATTGGAGATTGAATTTAATGATAGACTGGATAAAGAAAATGTGGCACATATATACCATGGAATACTAGGCAGCCATAAAAATAGATGAATTCATGTCCTTTGCAGGGACATGGATGGAGCTGGAAACCATCATTCTCAGCAAACTATCACAGGAACAGAAAACCAAACACCACATGTTCTCACTCATAAGTGGGAGTTGAACAATGAGAACATATGGACATATGGAGGGGAACATCACACACTGGGGCCTGTCGGGGGTGGGAGGCTAGGGGAGGAATAGTATTAGCAGAAATACCTAATGTAGGTGACGGGTTGATGGGTACAGCAAATCACCAGGGCGCATGTATACCTATGTAACAAAACTGCACATTCTGCACTTGTACCCCAGAATTTAAAATATAATTTAAAATTTTTAAATTAAAAAAAAATTTTAAAGAAGTTAAGCCAGATATTTTCCCAATCATATAGAAAAAAGTTAAACAGATCTTTTCCCAATCTCTTTTGTTCTTAATCTGTAATGGGTGGATATAGAAACTATTTTCTTCTGTGAATTCTTCAAGCACTTTGAAGATAAAAGTATCTTATTGTTTCTATCAAAAAAAAAAAAAAAAAAACCATGAGGTTTGGGAGATAAACATATACAAACTACAGCATTCCACCCCTGGCCTCTCAAATCTCATGTCCTTCTTACACTGCAAAATACAATCATTTCATCCCAATAGTCCCCAAAAGTCTTAACTTGTTCCAGCAGCAATTCAAAAGTCCAAAGTCTCATCTGAGACTTAAGGCAAGTTTCTTATAGTTTGTGAACCTGTAAAATCAAAAACAAGTTATTTATTTCCAAGACAGAATAGCTGCATGAGTATTAGGTAAACATTCTCATTCCAAAGGGGAGAAATCAGCCGAAAGAAAGGGGTAACAGGTTAGACATTTAATCTTAAAGATCCAAAATAATCTCCCTTGACTCCATCTCCCCCATCCTAAGAACACTTATGCAAGGGGTGGATTCCTGAGGCCTCTGGCAGCCCTGTCCCCACATTTTGCCCATTGCAGCTCACATGGCTGTCCTCATGGGCTAGAGTTCAATGTCTGTGGCTTTATCAGGCTAAAGGCGCACACTGATGGTAGCTCCATAATTCTGGGGTCTCAAGGACAGCAGCCATTCTCCCAGGGCTTCACTAGATAGTGCTCTACTGGAACGCTCTTTGGGGGCTCCAACCCCACATTTCTGCTCAGCATTGCTTTAGTAAATGTTCTCTTCAGGAACTCTACCCCTGTGGCAGACATCTCCCTTGGCACCCAGGCTTCCCATATATCCTCTGAAATCTAGGTGGAGCTGCCACACCTCTACCGCTCTTGCATTCTGCACATCTGCAGACTTAATGTCACAAAGTCATCAAGGCTTACTACCTGCACCCTCCCAAGCAGCTGCCCAAGCAATACCTGGGGCCCTTTGAGCCTTGACTGGAGTCAGAGGGGCCAATATGCAGGGAACAGCATCTTGAGGTGGCACAGGGCAATGGTGCTGGGGTCTGACCCCTGAAATCTTTCTGTCCTCCTAGGCCTCTGGGCCTGTGATAGGATGGGGCTGCCTCAAATATTTCTAAAATGCCATAGGAGACTTTTTCCCTTTTAGCCATGCAAATCTCTCTAGCAAATGGCATCTCAGCTGCACCTTCGGATTCCTCCCATGAAAATGCTCTTTCCTTCTCTAACACTTGGCTAGGCTGCTAATTTTCCAAATTTTTATGCTCTCCTTCCCTTTTAATTATAAATTCCAACTTTAGGTCACTCCTTTGCTCTCACATCTGATAATAAGCTGTTAAAAGCAGCCATGCCACTTCTTGAATGCTTTACTGCTTACAAATTTCTTCCCCCGGATACCTCAGTTCATCACTCTCCAGTTCAGCTTTCCACAAGTTGCAGGGCATGGACACAATGCAGCCAAGTTCTTTGCTAAGGGGAAAAAAGGGTGACCTTTGCTCCAGTTCTCAATAAGTTCCTCATTTCCATCTGAGACCTCATCAGCACGACCTTTACTGTCTATATTTCTGTCAGCATTTTGGTGACAACCAAACTTCTCTAAGAAGTTCCAAACTTACCTTCACTTTTTTATCTTCTCCTGAGCCCTCCAAAATCTCCCAACCCAGTTCCAAAGCTGCTTCCACATTTTCAGGTACCTCTATAGCAACACCCCACTCCTCAGTACATATTTTCTGTCTTAGCTCATTTAGTGTTACTGTAAAGGAATACCTGAGGCTGGGCAATTTATAAGGAAAAGAGGTTTATTTGCCTCCCAGTTCTGCAGACTGTACAAAAAGCATGGTGTCAGCATCTGCTTCTGGTGAGGGCTTCAACCTGCTTCTACTCATGGTGGAAGGCAAAAAGGAGCTGGTGTGTGCAAAGAACATACGGTGAGAGAGGAAACAAAAGTTGTGGGGAGGTGCCAACCCCAGCGGCCAAATTCTGGGAAGGTTGTTCTTCAAGAGACAATTGTATTTCCTGCAACCTGACTTCCCAAAACTACCTTGGCTTATGTTTCAATTTCTGAGCCTTGTCTCCAGCATCCTGCCAATTCTGTGAGGCCCTAGTATTCCTTTTCTGGCTAAGATACCTGAGTAGGTTTCTCTGGCTTACAACCAAGAGTACCATTCAAAACAGAAACTGGCACCAGCAGATGTGTTGTAGGCAATAGACCCTAAGGAAAACGTGAAAAAACTGGGGTTATCTAGATATCTAGATTAACTGGGGCAGAATGAGTCAAAGTCTCATTAATATTCAAATGATAGGAATCTGGAAGTTCATAGTATATAGTAGCAAGATGGCCAATAAATTATCACCGACAGACATCTGAAATAACATGCCCATGTGAAGCAAAACTTTTTGATACTGTCTTCCTGCTTCCAAAGAACATAAAAGATGTGAGAAATTCAAGACATAGAGATGGGATAGCTGCTTCTAACAGCACTGAACTTCTCTTTAAAAATAGAATGACAAGGCCGGGTGCAGTGGCTCACACCTGTAATCCCAGCACTTTGGGAGGCTGAGGTGGGCAAATAACTTGAGGTCAGGAGTTCAAGACCAGCCCGGCCAACATGGTGAAACCCCGTCTCTACTAAAAATACAAAAATTAGCCAGGTGTGATGGTGCATGCCTGTAATCCCAGCTACTCGGGAGGCTGAGACACGAGGATTGCTTGAACCCAAGAGGTGGAGGTTGCAGTGAGCTGAGATCATGCCACTTTACTCCAGCCTGGCAACAGAGCAAGACTCCATCTGCTCCCCTCCAACCCCCCCCCAAAAAAAAAATAGAATGACAAGTTCAAACCCTTGTCTTCCTCACTCAGATGTAAACTAAAACAAAGAGATTCTTAATTCTCCTGGCTTCTTAATTCTGAAGTAGCCAGAAGGAAAGCAAAGTTTGGGCCTGCTGGTTTCTGATTTGCAACTGTAGTTGAAAATAATGCCTTTTAAAGTCTCCTATATGAAAGATAGGAATTGACTGGTAAAGAGTGGCAATCTGAGAATACGAATAGGGGCATATGAGAGGATTTGCAGTACTTGGAGCCCCTCAAACTCTCCATGCCCACTGAGCCTTTCTTGATTCCAGGCCACTTCTTTCTACATTTAGGGTCAGATCCTTGATTTCCCAAAAGGCTCCATTAAAAAGCCAAATTTTGAAGAGGCTGACTTAAACACAAAAGAATTATAGTACTTTACTAATTTACATTAGCAAAAAATCTCAGGAATGTATATGAGAGTACATTCTAAGGATCTTCAATTAAACAAGAAAAACTTTTAGATTTCGTTTTTAAGTGGGATTAAATTTAATGGTATGGGTACTGGGGTGGTCAATTTTATATGTCAACATGGCTGGGCCATTGTTCCCAGTTATTCAATCAAAACTAATCCAAGTGTTGCTGTAAAAGCATTTTGTGATGTAATGAAAATCCATAATCAGTTGACTAAGTAAAGGAGATTATTTTAGATAATGTAGATAATCCTAGATGATCTGAGTGGGCTTGATTAAGTCAGTCGAAAGGCCTTAAAAGCAGAACTGAGGTTTTCCTAAGGAAGAAGAAATCCCACCTCTTACCCATAAATTCCAGCCTGCCATTCTTGATGACCAGCCCTATGGAATTTGGACTTACCTTGTCAGCCTCCACAATCATATAAGCTAATTCCATGTAATGTATCTCTTATATCTTTTATTTCTTTGGTTGAACCCTGACTAATACAGATACCCTCGCCCAAGAATCTGGATTCAATGTGCCAGCTCAAGCACTTCTTAGTGGTTCTAACAGTTTGCTCCACTATTAAACTATGGTGACCAGCGTTAAACAAAGTTTTGAGGTGACAGAAATCCACTGGTGTAATGCAGAAAAATGCATTCTAAGTGAACTCATCATATCCCTAGCCTTCAGATCACACCTATGGTAAGGCCCATTATAATGGGCTGCTTAAGCTGTGCAGAGCTGGAAATGGGCAGCCGCTGTGCTATTGCCTGTCTGGAGGTGGCCCTGAAATACAACAGTGAGGGGCACTATTCACAATGAGCAGAGCCTTAGGCCATACACCTGTTCACCAACTTTATGTGGAAAGAGAAGTGGCTTAAGGTAAGAACATACACTGTTATCCATCTCTAGTGAATAGGAACTGTTTCTGATCCTCCTTTGTGACAAGAATGACCACAATCCATGTACTTACAGCCTTGTTCATTTGCTAGCAAAGATACCCACATCTGACACAGCAGCTGCATTGGGAGATACTACCTGGTTGAGTTTTGGTAAGCTATAATCTTCCAGGGAGTTTATGTAGTGGCCAAATCTGTGAATTAAATGGGAATATTAGGGAAACCATGACCCCTGCATCCTTTAGGATACCAATCCATGCTGTTGCCTATGACAATGTAATACTCTTTTGGCTGGGGCAGTGAGAAATGGACAAAGACTTTCAGGGATTTCCCCACTATGGTGCTCTTAGCCCTCAAGCCAGAGAGCCTCAAGATCCAGTGCCACGTACATTCTCCCAGCTGCTGCTAGTACATGTTGGTGAAATCCCCTAATTCCCTCAGGGTTGAGTCTCTATCCTTCCTTAGCAGACCCAGCACCTCCACAGCTGAGTTATATTGTGATTAAACCCTAATTAATAGGCTGGGAGCCGAGATATGAGATAGGGGTAGACCCTGCAGGAGTTTCATATTGTCTTGCATGGAAGAGGCTTCTACATTGTCTTCAAGCAAGGATGGAGCACAGGTCCTTTAACAGCAAGTGGTTTGCTTTTTCTACAGCTTACAAGGTTCAGAGGGATATGGAGATTCAAGATTTTCTAATGCATTGACCCAGATGTCCCCATCCCATGTCATAGGGTACCACTCCTTCCAGTCAGGACCCTAACCTTGGTGTCACAGACTTTCTAATACTGAGAATTCAACCTCATCTGGAGTCATATTATTCTTATAATTACACACTAGGCCCAACCCTCAGGTTTTTCTGCCTTCCAGCTGAGAAGTCTTTCTGTGCTACCAGAGAGGCCCTCTGTCTTTCACACTTAGCCTTTCCTTAGTGATTAATGGCCCCTGCCTCCATTTTCTGTAGTCTTACTCCATTGCATTAATTGCCTCCCAGAACAGCCATTCAGTCCCACAGTTAATTACTACTTTCCCCAAACTTCTCAAACACTGGTGGTATTTCCCCTACCTCTGCATTTTTTTCCGCAGTCCATGGCTGGATTCTTTTCCGTTGGTATCCCATCACATACACCAGCAGTGAACGTTTTAATGAATGCACCGCTGCAGTATGACAGGGTCTACCAGTGTTTCACTCCCACTAAGGACGCTGTCCTCAGTAGGACTCAGCTGGCAGGTGATCCTGATGCAAAATCTTATTCTAGGATCTGTTTCCTCATACCATTCCTGGCACCAGCTGCCTTAGATATGGTCCTCTGGGAAGCATACTCTGAGAAGAGATACACATGTAGGAAGTTTACTGGTGAATGTTCTCTTGTTCTACATGTGTGGGGGAATGAAAACAGGAGGATGAGGGAGAGGGAGGGATGAACTGCAATGTAGTTCCCACAAAGAGCTCTGGAGCTGGAATGGCCACCTTTGAGGCATGGTGTGCAGACCCTTATAGCTTCATGTTGAAGGCTAACCCCCAGAGAGGGGTATGATTTTGGTGAAGTGACTTCCTTCACCTGAGCACAGTTCCTGGCGAGCAACTCAGCTGAGAGCCCTTAGCTACCAACATTTCCGGCAACTAAGGGAATGAGTGCTTCTGTGCTAAAGAGAGGGCCTAGGCAGCACAACACATACAACTAGGGAAACACTATTGTGTTGCATAATTGATTGCAATTGAAATGATCTCTTCAATTCCAGTGGGGATGGAGGAATCCAAGATGTTAGAGATGATGGAGTCCAAGAAGCAGTATTCAATCAGAGGTAAAGTCAAAGCACATGATGACTCTTATACAGGACTAGGGTGAGGCGATTAAAGCACCTAGGACACAAAATTTAAGGAAGTGTTCACTCTCAACGTTGTGCAAGAGAAGGGCTTGGCACTTCTCATACCCTAGGAGTGCAGGCCTCCTTAAGTTTTCTATCTCAGAAACCTTGATTGCCTCACCCCCCCACCCTCAACTTCCTGCTATTATAGACAATGAGTTATCATTGTGATCAAAATGGTCTGACCCACATGGAACTTTGGTGATTTTTAATAGATTATTTAGTCTGTGGAATAAATATGTAAAGTGAGACTGCTAAGGTTCTACTTGATTTGAATAAGAAAGCACCAAGTCCTAAGAATACCCCAAGAGTAGCAACACTTTGCCCAATTTCCAGTCCTGAATACTTCACGGACTCAGTGAAGGATTAATGAAGAAAAATCTGGGTTCCATGGAGGAATGACTAAACCTGACATAACACCACAAGTGGGTACCATGATTCTTCCTAGTCTTCTCCAAAGTGGCCTATAGCTACTCATCAGTGTAACCTGGCACTAGAAGAAAAGGAAAGTACCCAAATATTTGGAAAACTATTGTATGCCAACTCTAAGGTAACATCAACTCCCAGAACTCCCAGGTTATCATTGCAGTCTACCAATCACAGTAGAGATAACAGAAGACATATGATACTGACTTTTTTTGACAATATCCACCTCACCAGAGGTCCAATGGGACCACTACAATATCGCATGATTGCTAAAAATATAGATATCCTCATCAACTCAAGAATACTTGCGTTGGCTTCCTGACCCAAGGAGTAAGGACTATTTTAGTCCTATTTTACTCCTTGTTTTAGTAGACAGGACCAACAGGAAACTGTATGGTTTCTCCTCCCTTCCAAAGCAATAAACCAAAAGCAATTATCCATCTCTAAGAAATTACATAGGTCAGAACCTGTTAGGAGAAAAGCTGAGTGGTGGGAGAGAAGCTGAGGCAGGGCTTGCATGTCTGCTAGAATTGCTGGCTCCTTGCTTCTAGTACTCCTGTTATCTCAAGTAGCCATATGTTTCTCATTCACTTGATAGACCATTTCCTTTCAACCCCCACATCTGCAGCACCTGTTTCTTTGAGCACCAATAAATAGCATGGGCTCCCAGAGCTCCGGGCCTTCGCGGCCTGCACACTTGCAATGGCCCCTGGTCCCACTTTCTCTCTCAAACTTTCTTTCTCATTCCTTTGACTCAGCCAGACTTTGTCACCCCCACGTCCTGGTGTTGGGCCTGATCACCCCAACATGAGCCATCATGAAATATTTTATTTATGCAGGGAAGGAGGATGATTTCTATTACATGTCCACCTATATGTCCAATTGGCTAGAATGAAAAAAGATTTGTATTAGGAAAATGATAATGAACACTTGATTTTAATCAGGTGGAGACAGCATTTGTAGTGTCTAAACAGATCTGGGCAAACCAAATCGTCCCTGAAACCTGTTAGGCAACTATTGATCTATTGTCCTCTTCATTGTTAGCAACTTTAACTGGGCACATTGCTTGATGTGGGCCAATGTGAATAAGGATGAGATTTGAACAGCAATGCTGTGTGTAACTTCCAGAAAGGTTTATTAAAGAAATCAAAGTTAGCTATTTTCCTCTTTCCTCCTTTCTGCCAATTAGAAGGTAAACATCACGATTGGAGTGCTAGAAGCTATACTGAACCAAGAGACAAGGACCACACCCTAAATACAATGAGGCAATATCAGCCCTGGATAGCCTAGCTCAAGATTTCTTTTATGAGAGAAAATAATAAATTTATTTTTGTTTATCCCACACTTTGAGTTTCTCTGTTATATGCAGCTGAACTTAATATCAACTGGTGTGATGAGAGAATGTTAATGGTATGACTCAATTGTCAGAGTTCTGGTAGAAAATATTTGAATATTGAGACAGAAATGTTTGGGAAAGAAGTTTATTAATAGACACGTTGAATGGGCTCAGAGTCTGGGAACATTTGTGTTCTGTGTGAATGCTTAACAGAAATTTCCTCCCATGGAGGAAACTCTTAATTAGTCAGACGAGAAAGATGACCTGCTCTATCTGCTTCCTTCCCCAGCTACTCCATTGCTATTCAAAGGATTCGAAAACAAAGTGCATAGCGGCAGGAGTTCAACAAAATACTTTCCCTTGGCAAAACTGTCCTAACTACTACCACTACAAGTACTGATTTTGCCAGCAGCAGAGACCAACCCTAAACTCCCATTCCTTGGGTGGACCACCCTTTCCTTTGGGTAATGATGTATTTTCACCAAATCTACCCACAATGCTTCTGCCAGCTGCACCATCTATGGAGTTGCTTTCATGGTATTATATACATCATTATTTATGACCAAGGAATTAATTTTACAGTAAAAAAAGATAGGTAATAATCTTGAGCCCTTGACATTTGCAGCTTTTATTGTGTATTCACCATTAATCTGAAGCAGCCGGTTTTAAAGAATATAGGATGGCCTATAGCTATTAAAGTTTCAGTGAATATATGTAACTGTTGCTCTCACAGCCAGAATACAAGGATCTGGAATCAAGGGACAGAAATTGGATTGTCACCTTTTATTAGTACTCCTACTGACCCACTTCCCAAATTTCTGCTCCCATCTCTGTGACTCTGGATTCCACTGGCTTTGAACCCAGGAAGGAATGATTCCACAGTCAACGATGGCTATACTCAGGATCCTCATGCCAGTTGGAAGACAAACAAAAACAGAGATGGATTCTAAATTGGTGAGAAGGGTCGATCCTGACTCTCAAGGAGAGCTAGGTATGCTGAAACCCAGCAGGAGCACGGAGAAACTATGAAGAGAATCCAGAGGCTCCCATCAGATGCCTTCTCACATGACCATACTGTTAATGGTGGAGGGTGTGCAGGTTCTTGGCGTGTTGAACAAAGATTTGGACAAAACACACAAAGCAAGGAAGGAATAAAGGGATTTATTGAAAATGAAAGTACACCCCACAGTGTGGGAGCAGGACTGGAGAGCATAGGGTCTCAAAGGCCCTGTTACAGAGTTTTTGTGAGTTTAAATACCCTCTACTTGGGGTATGTCCTATGTAAATGAAGAGGATGAAGTAAAGTTACAAAGTCATTTACTTGGTGTATGCTCTATGGAGAGGAGATTTCCTGTTTTATTTATTTATTTGAGATGGAGTTTTGCTCTTGTCGCCCAGGCTGGAGTGCAATGGCTCCATTTCCGCTCACTGCAATCTCTGCCTCCCAGGTTCAAGGGGCCTTTTGTTTCCTGCCTCCAGACCCTGTTTTCCTGCCTCCATAATGGTGACACAAAGATAGTAGAGACCAGGCGCAGTGGCTCATGCCTGTAATCCTAGCACTTTGGGAGGCTGAGGCAGGAGGATCGCTTGAGGCCAGCGATGCAGGAGTTTTTCTTGATCCCTTCATTGAACTTGCAACCATTTACTCAGACCGAGGCATTCAGCCTCTTGAGGGAGGGAACACAAAGCGGCCAGTGGGATCCTGCACTCGCTGGCTCAAGTACTCCCTCCTGCAAGAGGTTGAGCGCCACGGGGGCCAGTAAACGGGGCACCCCCATCACAAGTCCGACGAAGGAGTCAAGAAAAACTCCTGCATCATCTCGGGGCTTGCCCGGGATTCGTCAGAAGGGTGAGTAAATGCAGATCCCTCTCTTCACTTTTTTCCCAAGACTTCTTGTCCTCAGACTTTCCTTGAAGACAGATGATGCACCGAATCTCTCTGAGTGGCCAGTTAAAGGCAAATGGGACAGCTACAGAGGACAAGATGTGACTCTGCCACTTCTCTTTCTTTCGGGAGAAAGGAATATTAGTTTTGTTTCCCTTCATGGAGGTCTAGCAGTCCCGTGGGACCGGGATAAGTTCCTGGGGCAATTCAGAGGCATCTGGCCGAGGCCACTCCTCCATGTTGCTGGGAAGCCCCTAGCCTGGCTCCCGTTCCCAACCACCCATTAGGGCATCGGCCAAGACCCCCAGACTTTTCTATGTGTCCTTCCTTCCTTCTCTCATGGTTTTGAAATGGCTCCCATCTCTTGTTTTATAATGTTCAGGGTGTTGCTGTAAACTGCAGAAATAAATCTAGGTAGAATAAGTCTTTGACCCAGCCATTAGTTATGCAAATCAGGACAATTCGATTTCCATCTGTTCTTAGAGGTGCCTCCCCACCCAAACAGCCACAGGTGTACAGGACAAACAGATGGGCGGAGGGCAGCTCCTCACCCCACCCGCAGCCCCACCGGCTGGGGTGCATGGCCCTGTCCCCGGCATGCACGCTGCACCCGAAGACCGTGCGGGCTGAGAGTGAGCTGCAGTCACCGCAGGGGCCCCAGGGCAGTCTTGGGAGCCCTGCGCGACCGGCTGGTCATCATTGCCCATTCTCTGCCCCCTCCTCCCGACACGTTCCCACGGAATCCGTCCTCCCGTGACTGAGGAGTCCAGCTCTGTCTGAACCCAGAGGAGGACACAGTGATTAAGGGCCTTTTCCTGTTAAAGGAACCCATTTGCATAGAGCAAGAGGTTTCTTTTCCAGGCACCATTTCCCTCCCTTGCACTTAAGCTGTTTTTTGTGTGTGTGTTTGTTTGTTTTTCCTTTTCTCCGCCTTGTCAAGAGTTAACACAGAGCCCTGCAAACACAGGGAACTTTTCTGTGGGAGAGGGTTTTCTTTTTCCTATCTTAACACTCTGCTTGGGATAGGGGAGGAATGGAGGAGCGACCCGCTGACTTCTGGCGGTGAATCCATGCACCCCCGAGACACCTGTTTGTCCCAAACTCAATCCCAAGCTTCAGGCAGGTTGAAGCCCTAGAAAGGAAAACTAGATCTGAGGGATCCAAAGGCAGGCAACTAAGGAAGATAGACAGCGTGAGTGGGCAAGACTAATTCCTGCTGATTAAGCCCCCGTTTCATGGATGGAGGTCATACTATTATCCATGGCATAAGTGAGGCCCAAGGAACTCGAATGTTACCAACAGTGTGGGGGACAGACAGCGCAGGTAAATGTAAATAACTCCTGCCTTCTAGGCCCTTCTGCTTCATGGATGCAAGTCACACTGGCACCCATGGATGGCATCCCATCTGGGTCGCCATGACTCAGGGAGGGAAAGATGGAAGAGAAGGGGGGATACCCTTTTCTCTCTCCCTTACACACCCTGGGTTTTTGCTGAGAGAATGGAACTCAGGGACACCTATTTTCCTCTCTCTTTCAGATGGATAACCAACCATCTTCACCATCTTCAGTCTGTCCTCCTCTGGAGTGTATCCTGAGTCATTGGGATTGCTTTGACCCTCAAACTCTGGAGGGAAAAAAAATGTCTCATAGCCCTTTACACAAAGGTTTGGCCAAATTATGATTTGCAGGAAGGACTGGCTTGGCCTCAGGAGGGAATCATTCATTTCAACACTATCCTGCAGCTGGATCTTTCCTGTGAATGCAAGGGCAAAGGGTCTGAGGCCCCATACGTGCAGGTTTTCTTTACCGTGCAGGGTAATCCAGACCTTTGCCAACATTGTAGGATTGATCCAGGCCTCCTGTTTGCTATCTCAGGAGAGGCTGCAAGGGACAATCCCAGGGAACAAAAGAAACAAACCCCAGAGGCACCTCCAGCAGGGAAGCTAACTCCCTTTGGTCCTGCTCCTCCAGGTCCACCTCATCCTCCCTATCCAGTTCCTCTTCATTCTCCCTATGCAGTCTCTCTCTCTCTCTCTCTCTCTCTCTCTCTTTCTCTTTCTCTCTCTCTCTCTCTTTCTCTCTTGCCCCCTCCCAGAAATCTTCACTCTAGACAGGCCCCATGTCTCACTCCTGCCCCTACAACAGATGCCCAGTGAATATGGTTCCAGTAAGGTCCAGGTCCTCTTCTCTCTACAAGACTTAAGGCAAATTAAGAGGGATCTTGGCAAGTTTTCAGATGACCTTGACAGGTATATAGAGGCTTCCCAGAATTTAACCCAAGTATTTGAACTCTCCTGGAAAGACACTATGTTACTTTTGAATCAAACCCTGACTGACACTGAGAAGCAGGCTACTCTGCAAGTGGCAAAGAGATTTGGGGATGAGCTTGTATCTCATATAGTATCAGGGAAAAGTATAAGCCTTATCCAATCGGAAGGGAAGCAGTACCATTGGATGACCCCAGATGGGATCCCAGTGATGGAATGGGAGAGTGGAAGAGGAAACACTTTCAGGTGTGTATAATGGAGGGCTTAGGAAGGACCAGAACTAAGCCTCTCAACTACTCCAAACTGTCCATGAGAGACCAGCGATTTTGATGCGAATCCCACTGCCTTCCTGGAAAGGCTAAGAGAGTCCTTAGTAAAGCACAGCTCTGTATCTCCTAATTCAGTCGAGAGACAACTAATTTTAAAGGATACATTTTATTATTCAAGCAGCCTTTGATATCAGTACGAAGCTGAAGAAACAAGTCATGGGACCAGACAGTACTTTAGAGAACCTCCTGAAAGTGGCCACCTTGGTCTTTTATAATAGAGATAGGGAGGAAGACTGGAAGAGAGAAAAGAGACACAAGATAAAGGCAGAGGCTTTAATGGCTGCCTTTTAAGCCCACAAACTCCAGAATCCCCGAGACGCATCTGCTAACTGTTACAAATGTGGTAAGCCAGAGCATTTTAAAAAGGGCTGACCCGACAGCATAAGGAAGCCACTTTGACCTTGTCCAATCTGCAGTGGGGATCACTGGAGGGTGGACTGTCCCCAGAGAAGCAGGTCACGTCACCAGGTCCAGAGCCAATCTGCCAATGGTCCAGCAGGACTGACGGGTCCTGGGGCTCCTCTTCCTGGCTCTGGTGGTCCAGACCACCATTACCACACAGGAGCCCCAGGTAATTCTGGAAATTGAAGGGAGGAAAGTAGATCTCCTTCTGGACACCAGAGCTGGTCTCTCAGTTCTCTCCAATCCAGGCTCCTCCTCTCTTAGCATGTCCATGAGGGGTTTCTCAGGAAGGTCTTTAACCCAATATTTTTCCCAAGATGCAACCCCTTTGTTTTAGTCGGGGAGACCTCTTGTTCACTCATGCCTTTCTAATTATGCCTGAAAGCCCAACTTTTCTGCCGGGCCCAGATATACTGGCCTATATGGGGACCACCATCCTGATGGCCCCAGGACAAACTCTTTTTCTCCACCTAGTGGAGACCAACATTAATCCAGAAGTTTGGGCAATTCAAGGGAAAACTGGCCAAGTCATAACCACTATATCAGTTGGGATCCAGCTTAAGGATCCCACCTCCTTTTCTAACCAGAGACAATATCCCCTGAAACCAGAGGTTAGGAAAGGACTAGAAGCCATCATTGATAACTTGAAGATGCAGGGCCTCCTCAAACCCTGCAACAGCCTTTGTAATACCCTGATACTGGAGGAACAAAAACACAAATGGGAAATGGAGACTGGTCCAGGACCTCTGTCTCGTTAATGAGGCTGTGGTTCCAATTCACCTGGTGGTTCCCAATCAGTATACCCTGCCGGCTCAAATACCTGAGGGAACTAAATGGTGCAGAGTCCTGGACCTAAAGTACGCCTTTTTTCTGCATACCATTATACCTTGACTCCCGGTATTTGTCTGCATTTGAGGAACCCTCTAACTAAACCACTCAACTAACCTGGGCAGTGTTACCTCAGAGATTCCAAGACAGCCCCCACCTGTTTGGGCAGGCATTGTCCAAAGACCTCTCTGAGTTCCTTTATCCTCAGGTTAAAGTTTTACAATACATAGATGATATTCTCCTCTGCTCCTCACCTGAGGAAATCTCTCAGGAGAGCGGTAAGGCTCTTCTTAGTTTTCTGGCTAACAGAGGATATAAGATTTCAAAATCTAAAGCTCAGCTCTGTTAGACTACAGGGAAGTACCTAGGTTTGGTGTTGTCAAAGGAGACCAGAGCATCGGATGAAGGAAGGATTAAGCCCATCTCCTCCTTTCCCCTCCCCAAAACCCTGAAGCAACTGAAGGGATTCTTTGACATTGCAAGATTCTGCAGTCTATGGATACCTGAGTACAGTAAAATAGCTCATCCCTTATATCAACTAATAAAAGAGACTCAGGAAGCTGAAACTCACTCCCTAATTTGGGAACCAGACAGTAAAAAAGGTTTTGACCAACTAAACCAAGACTTGCTTAAAGCACCAGCCCTTGGTCTTCCCATATGGAAGATGTTTAATCTTTACATGTCAGAAAGGAAAGGAATGGCCCTGGGAGTTCTAACTGAGGCCTGAGATCCAGCCCAGCAGCCTGTAGGCTACTTAAGTAAGGAGTTTCATTTGGTAGCTAGAATATGGCTGGCCTGTCTCCAGGTAATTGCAATGGTAGCTGGTACCAGAAGCTACTAAGTTAACCATGGGAAATAATTTAACCATTTATACCCCCTCATAATGTGGCAGGACTGCTATTTTCTAAGGGGAGTCTCTGGCTAATGGACAACTGCCCCCTTAGATATAAAGCTCTTCTTTTAAAGGGATCTGCAGTCCAATTAAGAACCTGTCCCAGCCAGGCGTGGTGGCTCATGCCTGTAATCCCAACACTTTGGGAGACCAAAGCAGGTGGATTGCCTGAGCCCAGGAGTTCATGACCAGCCTGGGCAATGCAGTGAAACCCCATCTCTACTAAAATACAAGAAATTACCCGGGTATAGTGGCATGCTTCTGTAATCCCAGCTACTTGGGAAGTTGAGCCAGGAAAATTGCTTGAACCCGAGAGGCAGAAGTTGCAGTGAGCTGAGCTTGCACCACTGCACTCCAGCCTGGGTGACAGAGTGAACTCCATCTCAAAAAGAAAAAAAAAGAACCTGTCCCTCCCTAAACCCAGCCACCTTCCTCCCTGGGGAAACAGGGGAGCTTGAACATGACTGCAAACAAATAGTACAAACCTATGTGGCCAGAGAGGACCTCAAGGAAACGCACTTAGAGAACCCATACTGGAGTCTCTTTATGGATGGAAGTTCTTTTGTAGAACAAGGGATCCATAAAGCAGGGTATGCAATAGTTACCCTGAATAATATGGTTGACAGCACATCTCTCTCCTCGGGCACAAGTGCTCAACTAGCTGAGCTAATTACCTTCATGAGTGTGTTTGAATTAAGCAAAGGGAACTCAGTTAACACTTATACTGATTCTAAGTATGTTATCCTAGTCCTCCATGTCCATGCCACTATCTGGAAAAAGAGGAACTTCCTCACACCTAACAGGACTCCCATTAAATACCATCAGGAAATTAATAGACTATTATCCTCGGTTTTCCTCCCATGGGAAGTGTCAATAATGCATTGTAAAAGCCACCAAAAAGGGATGGATAAAATAGCTGAGGGAAATAGGTTGGCAGACAAAGCAGCTAAATAGGCAGTGAGAGGGCCCCAGATTTCTGATCCACTTGAAGCCCCTCTGATCTGGGGACACTCCATCAGAACACTAGAACTTCAATATTATCCTGCGGAAATAGAATGGCCACCTCTCAGGGATACATCTTTCAGTCCTCAGGATGGCTACAATCAGAGAATGGCAAGCTTCATCTACCAGCTATCAGCCAATGAAAAGTTCTTAAAATCCTTCACCAAGCCTTCCACTTAGGTAAGGATAAAGCCTATCAATTAGCCCAGATATTGTTCTCAGGTAAAAATCTGCTCCAAACAGTCAAACAGGTCGTTAATGCTTGCAAAACTTGCCTTAAAAGTAATCCCCTCAATTGACGGCTTCTGCCCCCTGGAAACACAGAGAACAAGAGGTTACCTGGGTGAAGACAGGCAAATGGATTTCACCCATATGCCAAAGACAAGGGGTACCCAGTACCTCCTAGTATGGGTGGATACCTTCACTAACTGTTTAGAAGAATTTCCATGTCAGAGAAACCTCTAAGGTGATAAAAGTACTAATTAATGAGATAATCCCTCACTTTGAACCCCCTAAGAATCTCCAGAGTGATAATGGTGCCTTGTTCAAGGCAGCTGTCACCCAGGGGGTATCAAATGCACTAGGCATACAATACCATCTTCATTGTGCTTGGAAACCACAATCCTTGGGAAAGGTAGAAAAGGCAAATGATATTATCACAAGGCACTTCAGAAAACTGTCTCAGTAGACTCATCTCCCCTGGACTACCCTTCTTCCCATAGTCATACCACATGTTAGAGACTCCCTATCAAAGCTAAGTTTGAGTCCCTTTGAAATGATGTATGGACAGCATTTTCTCACCAGTGAGTTCTTGCTAACCTGAGAAACCTCTGATTTGGTTAAACATAACTTCTTTAGCCCATTTTCAACAGGAACTGAAACAATTGTTAGAGGCCCAATCCCATGAACTGGGGCCACCTTTATTCAACCCAGGGTACCTAGTACTGGTAAAAGTATTTCCTTCCTTTTCTCCCTCTATAGACCCAGATTGGGAGGGGCCTTATACTGTACTCCTTTCTACTTCTACAACAGTAAAGATGATGGAATAGATTCTTGGATTCGTTATACTTGAGTAAAGTCCTGGGAAGCTGACAGAGTTACCTCTGTTGACCCAGAAGAGCATCCAAAATACCAGTGTGAAGAAATCGGGGACCTCAAGCTAAAAATTACAAAAGGTAAGTGTAAATAATTGACCTTCCATGGATATCCCCTTTATAGTCTTGCCTATGCTTGCTGTTCTTACGTTCATTCTGTTCTTCACCACGAGGCATCTTTACCAAGGTTCCTTTAATCCTGAATGCCCATGGGAATAAGTACTCCTATAAACAGTTATCTTTCTTCTAAAGCTTAACTGCTCCCATACAAGGTTTAATTTCATTCACTGGATGAAACAAATTGAGGCACAATAATGTTTTCAGAATGATTAGTATATAGTTCACTTCTTATTTCTGTAATCTTTGGCACTAGATTCTTTCCTTTTAACCCCTCTTTGTATAATATACACACTTGATCCATGCATACTGCACTTGTAAAACTTGTTTCTTCTTGCCTAGAGGCCATTAAACTTCAAACAGTCATGCAACCAGAGCCTCAGATGATGACTCCCTTTTACGGGGGACCCTTAGGGTAGACCTCTGAGGGAAATCTGACTGCTGTTTTCCCCAAAACAACACCCTCTGTCAGCCGGAAGTAGCTAAGATCAGTCATCACTCCTATTCTAAAAGAGGCAGTTGGATGTGCCTCTTTAGAGGGGGTAATGATAGAGGCAGGAGTCAAAAAAACTCTAGGCAGACAAGGGCATATCCCAGGCAAAACCTCACCTTCAAGTTAAAAAGCCTGAAGCCCACGGCCCAAAGTGAGAACTTCTATTTCTGTTTGCCTTCTCTCCCAATTGGTTCTTTCTGAATAATGTCATTTTAACAATCGAATTTGCCTTTCTTAAAACTACCTATGGCCTGCCCCAACCCCGTCCTGTGCCTCCAAAGACCTCAGACTCAGTCAGTAGAGAAAGAGAAGCAGTTTGACTGAAGAGAGGCAATGTAACTTCAGAGGGACAACTGGACTTTGGAGGAGAGATGACTTAACTTCAAAAAAGAGCTGGCCAGAGATGGCCAGACTTTAGGAAAGATTACCTGCTCATCCCATCCCCTCTCCAGCTTCCCTCTCCACTGAGAGCCTTCTCCAGTGCTAAATAAATTGATCTACCTCCACCTTCCCTGAAGTGTCCATGCAACCTCATTCTTCTTGGATGCTGGACAAGAGCCTGGGACCCATCAAGTGTAGATACCCAAAAAAGCTGTCACACCAGCCCTTTGCTCTTGCTGGTGGAGGGCAGCCATTCCACACTATGAGGCAAGGGGCCACTGAGCTCGTAACACACCACTGTCCACAGATGGTGAAGCTAAGGGAGCATTGTAACACCCCCTCTGGGGTTTCAGGGGTTGAAGGCACCCCCACATGGGTGCCACCACAGAGCCTACGTGGAGCCTGTTCCTGCTGGTGTCCAAAGCAGCTGGCCAGATCCCACACTCACTCGCTCACACACTCCCTCCCACAAGAGGTTGAGCACGGTGCATCGAAAAGCTTATCCACCACAATCAAGTCAACTTATCCATAGGATACAAGGCTGATTCAACATACACAAATCAATAAATGTAATCCATCACATAGACAGAACCAATGACAAAAACCACATGATTATCTCAATAGATGCAGAAAAGGCCTTTGATAAAATTCAACATCCTTTCATGCTAAAAACTCTCAATAAACTAGGTACTGATGAAACATATCTCAAAATAATAAGAGCTACTTATGACAAACCCATAGCCAATACCATACTGAATGGGCAAAAGCTGGAAGTACTCCCTTTGAAAACCAGCGCAAGACAATGTCCTCTCTCACCACTCCTATTCAACACAGTATAGGAAGTTCTGGCCAGGGCAATCAGGCAAGAGAAACAAATAAAGGGTATCCAAATAGGAAAAGAGGAAGTCAAATTGTCTCTGTTTCCAGATGACATCAGTGTATATTTAGAAAACCCCATCATCTCAGCCTAAAATCTCCTTAAGCAACTTCAAAAAAGTCTCAGGATACAAAATCAATGTGCAAAAATCACAAGTATTCCTATACACAAACAATAGACAATCAGAGAGCCAAATCATAAGTGAACTCCCATTCACAATTGCTACAAAGAGAATAAAACACCTAGGAATTCAACTTACAAGGGATGTGAAGGATCTCTTCAAGGAGAACTACAAACCACTGCTCAGGGAAATAAGAGAGGACATAAACAAACGGAAAAACATTCCATGCTCATGGATAGGAAGAATCAATATTGTGAAAATGGCCATACTGCCCAAAGTAACTTAAAGATTCAACAATATTCCCATCAAGCTACCAGGGGCTTTCTTCGCAGAATTAGAAAGAACTTTAAATTCCATATGGAACCAAAAAAGAACCCATATAGCCAAGACAATCCTAAGCAAAAAGAACAAATCTGGAGGCATCATGTTACCTGACTTCAAACTGCACTACAAGGCTACAGTAACCAAAACGCCGTGGTACTGGTACCAAAACAGATATATAGACCAATGGAACAGAACAGAGACTTCAGAAATAACACCACATATCTAGAACCATCTGATCTTTGACAAACCTAACAAAAACAAGTAATGGGGAAAGGATTCCCTCTTTAATAAATGGTTCTGGGAAAACTGGCCAGCCATATGCAGAAAACAGAGACTGGACCCTTTCCTTACGCCTTATACAAAAATTAACTCAAGATGGATTAAAAACTTAAATGTAAAACCCAAAACCATAAAAACCCTAGAAGAAAACCTAGGCAATACCATCAGGACATAGGCATGGGCAAAGACTTTGTGACTAAAACACCAAAAGCAAATTCAACAGAAGCCAAAATTGACAAATGGGATCTAATTAAACTAAAGAGTTTCTGCACAGCAAAAGAAACTATTATCAGAGTGAAGAGGCAACCTACAGAATGGGAGAAAATTTTTGTAAGCTACCCATCCAACAAAGGTCAAATATCCAGAATCTATAAGGAACTTAAACAAATTTACAAGAATAAAACAAACAGCCCCATCAAGAAGTGGGCAAAGGACATAAACAGATGCTTCTCAAAAGAAGACATTTATATGGCTAACCAGCATATGAAAAAAAGCTCATCATCACTGGTCATTAGAGAAATGCAAATGAAAACCAAAATGAGATACCATCTCACACCAGTTAGAATGGCGATTATTAAAATGTCAGGAAATAACAGATACTGGTGAGGCTGTGAAGAAAGAGGGACACTTTTACACTGTTGGTGGGAGTGTAAATTAGTTCAACCATTGTGGAAGACAGTGTGGCAATTCCTCAAGTATCTAGAACCATAAACATTGTTTGACCCAGCAATCCCATTACTAAGTGTATATCCAAAGGATTATAAATCATTCTACTATAAAGACACATGCACGTGTATGTTTATTGCTGCACTATTTACAATAGCAAAGACTTGGAACCAACCCAAATGCTCATCAATGATAGATTGGATAAAGAAAATGTGACAAATAAACACCATAGAATACTATGCAGCCATAAAAAAGAATGAGTTCATGTCATTTTCAGTGACATGGATGAACCTGGAAGCCATCATTCTCAGCAAGCTAACACAGGAACAGAAAACCAAACACCACATGTTCTCACTCATACGTGGGAGTTGAACAATGAGAACACATGGAGGAGAACATTCACACACTGGGGACTGTCAGAGGGTGGGGGACAAGGGGAAGGATAGCATTAGGACAAATATCTAATGCATGCACTCCTTAATACCTAGATAATGGGTTGATGGATGCAGCTAACCACCATGGCACATACCTATGAACAAACCTGCACATTCTGCACATGCATCCCAGAATTTAAAGTAAAATAAAAAGAAAAAAAAGAGGTTGAGCGTGGTGAGCCAAGTAAACGGGGCACCTTCATCGCAAGTCTGATGAAGGGGTGGAGAAAAACTCCTGCATCACCAGGGGTTCGAGACCAGCCTGGACAGCATAGCGAGACCCCATCTTTAAAAAGTAAATTAATTACTTTTGAAAAAAGACAGGGGAGACCATCAGAACCCTGGAACACTGGCAATATCTGGCTCAGATCTCCATGAATCAAAGGTTTTCTGTCAAATCAGTGGGTAAAGACACTGGCTAGACACAAAGGGACCATGGCATGGTGAAGTTTCCTAAGCCCAATCACAGTCTGGTATGATTTAGCTGTGTTCCCACCCAAATCTCATCTTCAATTGTAGCTTCCATAATTCCCACATGTCATGTGAGGGACCCAGTGGGATATAATGGAATCACAGGGGTGGTTTCCCCCATACTGTTCTTGTGGTAGTGAATAAGTCTTGTGAGAGCTGATGATTTTATAAGCGGTTTCCCATTTCACTTGGCTCTCATTCTGTCTTGTCTGCCACCATGTAAGACATCCTTTTGCCTTATGCCGTGATTGTGAGGCCTCCCCAGTCATATAGAACTGTGCATTCATTAAACCTCTTTTTATTTATAAATTACCCAGTCTCAGGTATGTCTTTATCAGCAGTGTGAAAACAGACTAATACAGTAAATTGGTACCCGTAGAGCGAGACGCTGCTGTGAAGATACCCAAAAATGTGGAAGCAACTGGGTAACAGGCAGAGATTGGAACAGTTTGGAGGGCCCAGATGAAGACAGGAAAATGTGGGAAAGTTTGGAACTTCCTAGACTTGTTGAATGGCTTTGACCAAAATGCTGATAGTGGTATGGACAATAAAATCCAGGCTGAGGTAGTCTCAGATGGAAATGAGGAACTTGTTGGGAAATGGAGTAAAGGTGACTCTTGCTATGTTTTAGCAAAGAGAATGGTGGTATTTTGCCCCTGCCTTAGAGATTTGTGGAACTTTGAACTTGAGGAAAATAATCTAGAATATCTGGCAGAAGAAATTTCTAAGCAGCAAAACATTCAAGAGTTGACTTGGGTGTGTTAAAAGCATTCAGTTTTAAAAAGGAAACATAGCATAAACATTCAGAAAATTTGCAGCCTGACTAAGCAATAGAAAAGAAAAACCCATTTTCTGAGGAGAAATTCAAGCTGGCTGCAGAAATTTGCATAAGCAACAAGGCGCCAAATGTTAATCACCAAAACAATGGGGAAAATGTCTCCAGGGCATGTCAGAGACCTTTGTGGAAGCCCCTCCTATCACAGGCCCAGAGACCTAGGAGGAAAAAATGGCTTCATGGTCAGGGCCAAGGAACCCTCCACTCCCCACTCTGTGCAGCCCAGGGACTTGATGTCCTGTGTCCCAGATGCTCTAGCTGTGGGTAAAAGGGGCCAAGGTACAGCTAGGGCTGTGGCTCCAAAGGGTGCAAGTCCCAAGCCCTGGCAACTTGCACATGGTGTTAAGCCTACAGGTGCACAGAAGTCAAGAATTGAGGTTTGGGAACCTTCACCTAGATTTCAGAGGATGTATGGAAACACCTGGATGTCCAGGCAGAGGCATGCTGCAAAGGCAGAGCCCTCATGGAAAACCCCTGCTAGGGCAATGTGGAAGGGAAATGTGGTTTTGAAGTCCCTACACAGAGTCCACACTGGGGCACTGCCTAATGGAGCTGTGAGAAGAGGGCCACTGTCCTCCAGAACCCAGAATGGTAGACCCAACAACAGATTACATCATGTGCCTGGAAAAGTCACTGACACTCAATGCCAGCCCATCAAAACAGTCAGGAGTGGGGCTGTACCCTGTAAAGCCGCAAAGGCAGAGCTGCCCAAGACCACAGGCATTAAGTGTGACCTGAATGTGAGACATGGAGTCAAAGGAGATCATTTTGGAGCTTTAAGATTTGACTGCCCCGCTGGATTTCAGACTTGCATGGGGCCTGTAGCCCCTTTGTTTTGGTCAATTTCTCTCATTTGGAATGGCCATATTTACCCAATGACTGTACCCCCATTGTATCTAGGAAGTAACTAACTTGCTTTTGATTTTACAGGCTCATGGGTGGAAGGGATTTGCTTTGTCTCAGATGAGACTTTGGATTGTGGACTTTTCAGTTAATGCTGAAATAAGACTTTGGGGGACTGTTGGGAAGTCATGACTAATTTTGAAATGTGAGAATATCAAACTTGGGAAGGTCCAGGGGTGGAATTATATGGTTTGGCTGCATCCCCACCCAAATCTCATGTCAAATTGTAGCTCCTGTAATTCCCATATGTTTTGAGTGGGACCCAGTAGGAGATAATTGAACCATGGGGGCAGTTTCCCCCACACTGTTCTGATAGTGAATAAGTCTCATGATATCTGGTTATTTCATAAGGGATTTCCTTTTTTGCTTTGCTCTCATTCTCTCTTGTCTGTGCCATGTAAGACATCCCTTTCACCTTCCACCATGATTGTGAAGCCCCCCAGCCACATGGAACTGTGAGTTCACTAAACCTCTTTTTTTTTTTTTTTTTTTTTTTGAGATGGAGTCTCACTCTGTAACCCAGGCTGGAGTGCAGTGGCGCCATCTCAGCTCACTGCAATTTCTGCTTCCCTGATTCAAGCAATTCTCCTGCCTCAGCCTCCCAAGAAGCTGGAATTACAGGCACCCACCACCATGCCTGGCTAATTTTTGTATTTTTAGTAGAGACGGGGTTTCACCTTGTTGGCCAGGCTGGTCTCAAACTCCTGACCTCAGGTGATCCACCCACCTCGGCCTCCCAAGGTGCTGGGATTACAGGCATGAGCTACTGTGCCCAGCCTAAACCTCTTCTGCTTTATAAATTTCCCAATCTCAGGTATGTCTTTTTCAGCAGCATGCAGACTAATACACAGCCTCCTGATTTGGTACAGATATGAGGGTTCTAATCTCTACTCATGTTTCCATCTCACTCTGTCCACTATATATAGTTTACACAATTTCCATTTTTTCTGTCTGCTTACTCCACTGTTACAGTTAGGGTGGGTTATACTGATGACTTTACATTGTGGTCCATCAGTTGTGGATTATTATGTTAGATCATCATTGACTTAGAGAAATAATGGACTCTATCAAGAAATCCTGATCCAGAAGCTAGTGTCATAACTGATATGGTTTGGCTGTGTCCCCACCCAAATTTCATCTTGAATTGTAGTTCCCATAATCCCCACATGTCGTGGGAGGGGTCCGGGGGGTAACTGAATCATGGGGATGGGTTTTTCTTGTGCTATTCTCATGATAGTGAACAAGTCTCATGAGAACTGATGGTTTTATAAAGGGCAGTTCCCCTGCACATGCTCTCTTGCCTGCTACCATGTAAGATGTGCCTTTGCTCCTCCTTCACTTTTTTCCATGACTGGGAGGCCTTCCTGGCCATATGGAACTGTGAGTCCATTAAACCTCTTTTTCTTTATAAATTACCCAGTCTCGGGTATTTCTTCACAGCAGTATGAAAATAAACTAATACAATAACCAATGTGATTTTGAATATTCTTCCTTAGGTAAAAGGGAGAGTGCATTGTTAGTTACACGAGGAATTTTATGTTAGGCAGATGAATTTTTGATTTGGGTATATAGTATGGGTATGCATGAAAACTGAGATGTCAAAGTGATGGTTGCCATGAATATTGGTCAGGGTTATTCCCGGAATGCTTCCTTCCCAAATACAGGTGGCATTCAGTGCTCTGCCTCCCTCTGTGGAAATCAGGTCAGTGAGAGCCTGCCTCTCTCCCCAGGCCCTGGCAGTCAGCATAGAGACTGCTGACCTGTTCTCACTGGCATCCAGGAATCTAGACAGAGGGGCACACCTGCGTAGCTGAGACTATTAGGAAGACATGTAGATGTCAGGGAGGCAGCACTGGGGCTGGGATCATTGGCCTGTGAGTGGCTGGACTGGTTTTCTCAGTCCTGGTCCTGATCTCCATTGGAACTAGCTCTGGCCCTGGAGACGAGGCTATGAGTGCCCCAGCTCTACCATGGGGCCTTCCCCTTCTGTGTGCTGCAGCCCAGGGTCAAATGCCAGAACCTGCATCTCTTTGATTGGAGGGTTCCTCAAAGCAGCAGACCACCCTGCCTGTGCTGATGGCAGCCAGGAGGGCTGGACAACGAGACCTCAGGCTAGCACCAACAGAAGTCAGCGTATAACTACCGAGTGCCTGTGCTGCTTGAGTGACATAACTTTCAGACTCGTGTTCCCATAGTTTCCCTCTTCCAATGCATTTCAGGAGCCCACGGTGATAGCTCTGATTACACACCCTACATTAGCTTCTTCTCCCCACCTTACTTCTTCACTCTCCTAACCACTGTTTCTTGCAGCTCAAATAAACTATCTGCACCTGAACTGCTTTCTCAGGTCCTACCTCTGAGGGGAACTAAACGAAACAGGTTCTCTTCAGCAAAAAGGAATTTCACTGGAAGTATATTGGAGGCTCAAAGAATTGAGGAAAATGAAAGCTCACAACCAGGCCTGGGAAATAGAACATCCAAAGTCCTGCCCTGGAAGACCCAGTCCCCATGTCACTGTTTCCTTCACGGAAAAGCCAAAGCCCAAGCTATGTGTCCGATTTTCAGAGTCCAAGTTGCAGCCTCCCTATGGATGTCAGTATAGGCTGGAAGAGAGAAAAGAATCCCTTTGGATTCCAAGGTAGGAGGTGGGTGCCATCTCCCAACAAGACTGCGTGCTATGGGAAACACTTGCAGCTTAGGCTGGGGTGCTCTTATAAAGAAGAGCTGGACTCCTGCAAGACAAAAATGGAGACACATGACCCCTCCAAGCCAAAAAAAAATCCCAAAACTAATGGCTTTTTTATTTTATTGTATTCTCCAGGATCACTGTTAAGGAAGATTATTCACTGGCACTTGTTAAAGTATGATAAGGCAGATTTTATTCAGGACCATTGCAATGAGTGTAAGGAAGAATGCAATGGGCTTTGCAGTGTGGAAGAGAGATTGGGCTCACCTCCAAATGCAGCATGGACAAGTGGGAATGTATGGCCAAGGAGCAGGGTGGGGGCCAGGGATTGAAAATCACTAAGAGGAAATATCAGGGGTAGGGGATTCTGGCTAAACTGACCTAACAGGATTCTTGCTAAAGACAGGCCAGGGTGATCAGACAGCACCTGGGGAATGGTGGAGGATGCAGAACCTGATCAGATATCAAGGGTGATCAGACATCAAGGCAGGTAACTGATTTAACAGGGTTCTTTGCTAAAACTGGATTTTGCAAGGAAGTGTACAGACAGGCCTAGGAGAGGGTTTGGAGTCTTACTAAAGTTTGGATGAGCAAAGAATCTTTGTCACCATAAAGAGGATATAAAGCCACCGGCTGTTTTCTGCTGATGCCACCAAAATGACAATCACACCCTCTGCCCTCTGCTTACCAAAATGTCTGCAGCATTCAGGCTTCATCGGAGCCAAAATGTGATGTTCCTTCTCAATCTGATACTGGTTTAATAGTTAATTTCTCTGACTTTGTAATCTCCATTGTGATCTTCTTCCTACGCTTGCAAAATACATCATCTTTGTCTTGTACTAGACACGCTGTTTCCCCCTTCCCCCAGTTTATTTATATTATTTTTAAATCATATTTTACTTTTCTCTTCGTTTTCCTACTGCTACAAGATCACAAGGGTACAGAATTGAGATCTAAGAAGACAATATAGCATAATAAGTTAACCACTACTTCTTGAGCTCTTACTTGCTGAGTACAAGGAACTGTTAAATACTATGCATGCATTATCTCATTTAATTTTCATAATAACTCTCTGAAGAAAGCATTATTATCAGCTTCATTTTAGAGATGATTAAACTGAATCTTTGAAAAAATTTAATAATTCGTCTACAGGCACACAGGTAGTAGGTAGCAGGGCTGGGACTTTAACCCAGTTACTTAACTCTAAAGTTCACATTCCTAGGAAGTATTTATTCCACAGGCAAAACAAGAAATTTGGATTCAATCAGAACTAGGATTAAACTGCTGCTCCTATATTGAAGACCACCACAAAATGGGGGGCTCCCTGACTTCATAACTTGCTGAATACTCTCTACCTTCTTTGTTTTGAAAATTCGTTGTCAAAGTTTTTCATTTTAACCATTTACGGTTTTTTTGTTTTGTTTTGTTTTGTTTTGTTTTTTGAGACAGAGTCTCACTCTGTTGCCCAGACTGGAGTGCAATGGCACGATCTCTGCTCACTGCAACCTCCACCTCCCGGGTTCAAACAATTCTCCTGCCTCAGCCTCCTGAGTAGCTGCGATTACAGATGTGTGCCACCATACCCAGCTAATTTTTGTCTTTTTAGTAGAGATGGGATTTCACTATTTTGGCCAGAGTGGTCTCAAACCCCTAACCTCAGGTGATCCGCCCACCTCAGCCTGCCATTTCTATTTTATTTCATTTCTTTGTTGTAAAATATAAGTGTCTACTTTTGTTTTAACATATATTAAAACCTGTTTGGTACTACTAATAAATTAAGAAAAGTCCCAGCTGGGCGCAGTGGCTCACGCCTGTAATCCCAGCACTTTGGGAGGCCGAGGCGGGTCGATCACATGAGGTCAGGAGTTTGAGGCCAGCCTGGTCAGCATGGTGAAGCCCTGTCTCTACTACTAATACAAAACTTAGCCAGGTGTGGTGGCACATGCCTGTAATCCCAGCTACTCGGGAGGCTGAGGCAGGAGAATCACCTGAACCCAGGAGGTGGAGGTTGCAGTGAGCTGAGATCATGCCGTTGCACTCCAGCCTGAGAAACAACAGTGAAACTCCATCTCAAAAAAAAAGAAAGAAAGAAAAGTCCCAACTGGTGGAGTTTTCTATTTGAAACCCTAAAGGTGGGTTTGAAGTAGTCATAGAGAGAACCCCAAGTACATTATTAACATTTCACAGTTGAAAGAATTCAGCCACTCCCATTCTTTCATTTCATAGATGAAAGAGGGCCCGGAAAGTTAAGTGAAGGCTCCTTGCCACCAAAGGAAGTTGAGTCAAGAACCAAGGTATTGTGATTCCGTCATTTCTTATTTTAACGTATCTTATTATATTAGCATACATTATGTTATTGGGAATTTTGTTCCTAGTCTGAAGTGTGTAGAGGTATTATTCTGTAATCGTCTGTGACTTAATCTTCTAACTTTAGCATCTTATCAAGAAAGACATTCAAAAAAAAAGACTAAACCTACGTTGTAGGAAAATAATTTTTTTTTTTTTTTTTTGAGACAGAGTCTCTGTACCTGGAGTGCAGGGGTGCAATCTTGGCTCACTGCAACCTCCTGGGTTCAAGCAATTCTCCTGCCTCAGCATCCTGAGTAGCTGGGATTGCAAGCTTGCACCACCACGCCCGGCTAATTTTTGTATTTTTAGTAGAGACAGGGTTTCACCATGTTGGCCAAGCTGCTCTCAAACTCCTGACCTCAGGTGATCCGCCCTCCTCGGCCTTTCAAAGTGCTGGGATTACAGGAATGACCCACCATGCCCGGCAGAAAATAATTTTTAATACTCCCTTAGTCGCTTGGGTTCTATTTGTTTGATTTATCCTTTCCTAGAGAATAACTCATCTTCTTAGAAGTCCCTGTGTTTCATAGTCTCATTGTGAGCACACACTCCTCTATATCTCAACGGGAGTTATTTTTAAGCTGCCAGAGCTACAGAGATCAAACAGAGGCTTTGGTTGACACATCTTTTACACATCTAGTTACTGGGCTTTGGGGAAGGATTCACATTGTGTAAAATTTCCATTGGAGTAGCTGTAGACATATTTTCCTCATATAAAATCCAGAAGGCCTCTGGATTTTATAAAATAAATCCATATTTTCCTCATATAAAATCCAGAAGGCAGCTATTCAAAGATGGTAAAGCAAAATAATGGACTGCTTTATTCTTTTGAACAAGAAAAAATCATGCAGACAGTTAAAAATCAAGACAAATAAACACCAATCGCAATACCTAAAGGGCTTTCTGTATTATGTAAGCAACTTTGTGCACACAATGCACAGAGCCCCAAGGCTGGAGCAATCCTTAAACCTCAGCTGCATACCAGCCCCGCATGAATGTCGCTATGCGCTGGGCAAACATGCTGAGACTGGCATGGAATTGGGACCCCAGGCAGCTTTAGAATGTTTAGGATTAAGGAAAGAGGGTGTTCTAAAATATACCCAGGGCCAGGGCTCATGCCTGTAATCCCAGCACTTTGGGAGGCCAAGACAGGAGGATCACTTTAGGCCAAGAGTTTGAGACCAGCCTGGGCAACATAACAAGACCTCATCTGTACAAAAAATAAAATTAAATTAAAATATTAGCTGAGTGTGGTGGCATGTCCCTATAGTTCTAGCTACTCAGAGGCTGAGGCAGGAGGATCGCTTGTGCCCAGGAGTTCGAGGCTACAGTGAGCTATAATGGTACCACTACACCCCAGTGTGGATGACAGAGTGAGACCCTGTCTCCAATAACATAAAATAAAATAATAAAATGAGATAAAAGTACCTGAGATTTGTTTTAATCAGGTGTGGTAATGTGACAGATACAGAGATAAATGCCTTTGAGAGAAGACGTTATTACTTACATTTTCCAAGATAAGAGGGGCATGCCATGCAAGGCAGAGTCACATAGGGAAACACTGAGGTCCTCAGAAGGCAAGAGCAAAGGAGAAAACACGGCCCAGAGCTATTATTGTCATTTCCCTGGAAAGGAATGAATGAGGCAAAGTAGTCAGGTTTGAGCAAGTGTAGGATTGGACAGTACATGTGACACATGTTTTTTCCTTGAAAATGTTTCCCTTCCTTCTGTGCCACGCTCCCCACTTTCTGCCTTCTTGGGGCTTCTCACTATCTGGGTAAGTACGTCTTGGGCCTAGCTGGACCTTGGGTAGTGGCCCCTCTGCCACAATCACTGCCTGGGCCTGAGACTGAGCTTGCAGCCTCTGAAGCCTGACCTGGCTTGGAGCTTGTCTGTGGCACCGAGGGGTGGAAGCCAGGCTCACAGGTCTCCGGCAAAGCCTAAAGACACTGGCCCAAGGCGGCGGGGGAGGGGCTGCTGCTCGACTCTGGAGGATCTCAGAATTCTCCCTTCTTGCTAGGACTGAGCCGCGGAACAGCCATACTTCACTTTTCCCAGTGTTTTTCTTTTTGAAACAGGGCCCTGCTCTGTCGCCCAGACTGGAGTGCAGTGATGCAATCATGACTCACTGCAGCCTCGACCTCCCAACCATAAATGATCCTCCCACTTCAGCCTCTCCAGTAGCTGGGACCACAGGCGTGCACTACCATGGCAGGCTAATTGTTGAAAAAAAAGTTTTGTAGACACAGGGTCTCATCATTTTGCCCTCTCTGGTCTTGACCTACTGGGCTCAAGCGATCCTCCTGCCTTGGTCTCCCAAAGTACTGGGATTAAAGGCGTGAGCCACTGTGCCTGGCCACCCTTTTCCAAATTATAAGCAGCTAGGATGGCCCTAGTTCTCATCGGCTCCTAACACACTTTTAAGGGTACATTTTTATTGACTCTAGGTACCACAGACAAGCTCCAAGCCAGGTCAGGCTTCGGAGGCCACAAGCTCAGTCTCAGGCTTAGGCACTAATTGCGGCAGAGGGGCCACTACCCAAGGTCCAGCTAGGTCCAAGACCTAGTTACCCAGACAGCGAGAAGCCCCCAGAAGGCAGAAAGTGGGGAGCATAGCAGAGAGGGAAGGGAAACATTTTCAGGGAAAAAAACATGTGTCACATGTCTTTAGAAGCAAGTCAGGTTTCATGTCACCGGGTGTCCTTATGGGTGTCCAAAAGTAGCCCAGGGCTGTAGCACAGGCTTAACAGTGATTTTGTGTTCAGCCACAAGTCACACTACCTGCCCCCATGAAGCTGGGCATTGGTGAGGTCCAAGTTGTCTTTGAGTAATAAAAACCTATGTTGCAAAAAGAAGTGTGTTATGAGGGCCAGGCTCGGTGGCTCACGCCTGTAATCCCAACATTTGGGATGCCGAAGTGGGCAGATCACCTGAGGTCAGGAGTTCGAGACCAACCTGGCAAACATGGTGAAACCCCGTCTTTACTAAAAGTACAAAAATTAGCCAGGTGTGGTGGTGCATGCCGGTAACCCCAGCTACTCAGGAGGCTGAGGTAGAAGAATCGCTTGAACTGGCAGGCGGAGGTTGCAGTGAGCCAAGATCGCACCACTGCACTCCAGCCTGGGCAACAGAGCTAGACTCCATCTCAAGAAAAAAAAAAAAAGAAGTGCATTATGAGGGTAGATCTCATGTTGAGTGTTCTTACCGCAATAAAATACAATTTCTAAAACGAGAGAGAAAATGTTTTCAGTAAAGAACTTCATCTGCTTAAAAAAAAAAAAAAAGCCTGGAAGAATATGCACCAAGATAGGATCCATAGTTATACAGGTTGTGGGACTGTAGCTGATTTATTGTCTTCTTTCTTCTTATTTGTGTTTTTAAAGTTTCTGTAATAAGTATTGTATTGTTTTATTAAAATGGGAAAATAAAAATATCATTTGCTTTCATTTCACTAGTCTCTTTCCCCTAAGATATTTTCTTCTACTGTCAGTTTTGCCCAAAGCTCAAGTGGCCAGGCAGCTGGGACCATAGCCTGGACCTGCCGTGCAGCCATTTCTTATTTCAGGTCCCATTCAAAACTGGTACCCTATGGGGTTGCCCGTTAAATGAGTCAAAGCAACCCAAATGGGGTATAAGTACTCCCAAATTCCAAAGAGGCTCACCACGCTCTGGGCCTCATTCTGAGCAAGGCAAGGTACAACAACCTGTCTTTCAGTTTAGAAGAAATATCCCCATATGCCCAGATCACTGGACTCTAGAAACACATCAAGATGGCAAAGCCCTAAGCTTTCTTGGGGTTTATTTTTCTTCCTGTGGCATACATATGTCTTGCTATGGCAGCAAAGAAGTTTGCTACTTCCTGATCATGAAGGTGATTAGCATAATTTTATCAACTATGGGGTATCAAAATGATCAAGAATCCTCCAAACTATATTACAACAAAGAGCAGAACTGGCTTAGCCCTAAGACTAAGCATTGGACCAGGATGTATATTCCAAAGGCAGTACTTTGGAAAGTACAATCTGTCACACCAGGGCTGAGTCCAGATTTTGATCAGCCAATTTAACACACTATTCATTTGACTCCTAGGAACTAAAGCCAACACATTAAATCCAGAATCCTGAATGAGTCCTCCTACGTTAATAAATGTAAACAAAAGAGCTTTCAACTATATTCTTTTTGGTTTAACACCTTTAGAATCCACGCTCACATATGCTCCCCAAACTCCCATCAACACTGATCAGCGTCATAACTCTGTGCGTAGGCTCTCTCCCCAACCACCAGGCTTTGTACTTCTCCATCTGGGCTCTGTTGGGTTTTAACTCTTGTTATAGGCCTAGAGGTGATGAGTGGTACCATTAGCATGGGAGGCAACGGCCAGGTGTTCCCATTTAAAAGACTTCTTGTTTCTGGGCTAGCAAGAGAGTTAAGAGGAATTTACAGTTCCCAAGTTCTCAACTTTGTCCATATCTGCCCAAATGTCCTCATCTCATGGCTCATGTCTAAATCAAGCCCAGCAGTGTTTCTACCCTAGGGTAAGAAGTATAGCAGGTTTTAGCCTTTAATTGGTGCTGAAATATTTTCCCCTTGACCCCTTAGCTGTATCAATCTTGCAATTACAAAAGATGTAGGATTCCCTCAAAGCTGCCATGGGGCCTTCTCATTCCCTATGCGTATTCTTAATTTTGCATTCATAGCTTTGCATTCCTCTTGTACCATCTAGGCTTGTCAAAAGAAGCCAGGTGACTCCACAATCTTTACAAACACCACTACATCACCATAGCCACTAGGCCCCATGGCCACTGGATGTTCCCACACCTCTTCCTCCACCTGCACTTCATGGCTTGATACCTTGCAGTGATGACTTGAGTAATCATGAGAACACCACGTGCCATGAATTACCCACATCCTATTGTCCCCTTGCCCCTGTGAAAGAAATAACCTCAGTGTTCTTGAACATATACACAACCCAATTCCAAAATCCTGCTTTGAGACTCTGTTTTCGGAGCATAAATTGAACCAACATAAATAGTAACAGGGTGCTGTCCCTCAGTTCAATAGTCCCACGTAGCACACCAGAAATAAAACAGATGACAACTATTCCTTGCATTTTACATATGCTGGATTTGCCATTCTGTATCCATGGCAACCAAGGTACAAAACTCAGTCTCAGTTTCCATTTTTAAAATCAAACTACAATGATCATTTTGTGAAATTTTGGTAGCCTTTGACGAATATTGTGGAGTCAACCAAAAGGATCATATTATATAACTTTTCACCCTAAAATCTCCACTCTGTCATTCCTTGGCTTCCAAACACTGTCTTTCCCCCTACTTTGCCAGCAGGAATTTCTCTTCTTTTCCTCCTCCAACTCAGCTATTAATTAAGCACTCCCTTGGGGATCTTGCGTTCCAGTTGAAGCAGAATATCAATATACTTCTTCCAAACAAATTCAACGTTTTTCCAAGAAAAATATGAGCGATTTATATTTCTTTTCTCTTATTACTTTTGCATCCTCAGCATATAGCTCAATGACTGTCAAACATCAAAATTGTAATAACACAATACTTTATATTTGTAATGTTTGCTAATGTGACTTATGTATATTATCTCATTTAATCTTCACAACAATGCCATGAGGTATATACCATTATTATCCTCAATATCACAATATTACAATAAATCATGACAATGCTGAGGCTTAGAGAGTCCAAGTAACATACTCAATGTTATATTTAGCTGGTGAGACAGCCAGCTCTATTTGATCGTAAAGCCATAGGCACCATAGCTCTTCCAACAGTGTTGATAGAATACAGCCAGATGAGGAGCCCCAATAATGGCTACACATATTTTTTAATTCTTATGACTTCAGTTTCATGTATTTGGGTGACCCCAAACAAAATTCCCTAGCATTGTCACTAAGCCTTTTTGCCAGATGTCTACTTTTTATAACTCCGCCAATGGCTGCATGTAACAGAAACCAACTCTGGCTAAATTAACCAAAAATAACAGGATTTGCTGAAAGGTAAATGGTGGCCACAGAACTAAAGCAACCACTGACCAGCCAGTCTTGAGAAGGACAGAATCCAGTCAAAACCAGAGAATGACGTCGCAGGAACCAAGGGGCAGCCTCTTGGGGCCGCCACCGTTGGTATGAATCAGCTTCAACTATTTTCAGTTCTTGTGTCACTCTGCTTCAAGCCTCAAATTCCAGAGAGAGTCTCTCTGGCTGACATCATTTGGATCCCCTGTCCAGCCCTTGGCCAGGGGAGAGGGGATAAGGGGGATGGGGTGCTGTGATTGACAGTTCCACCAAGATTGCATTCCAGAAAGAAACACAGAAGGGCACTAACCAAAAAGGTTTCATGGGCGCTGGGCAGACAAATACAAGATGTCTGCTACAGTGGCTTTAACACATCCGTGATGGGAGGAGTAAGGTTTATCCTTTGAAAATATTCAAAAAGATGTACTATAGAGGCAATTCCTAAAGAAACTGTCCAAAATGCTCAGCGCACTGTTTCTCAAAAGGATCACTTTTTTTTAGTTAACAAAGGATCAATGTGAAGTTGTGTCAAAAGGACCACTTTTAATTTAAAAAATAAAAAGGTTTAAAACAAAAGCTCTCACGGACCATCTAGAGTTGTCTTAAATTACTTTTTATTGCAAGATTACTTAGGTTTGTACCAACATAAAACCAGGGGTAATTGATCCTTGGATTTATAGCACTTATAAAATTATAAATCCACGATAAATTTTAATGCAATTCAAATGAAATGACAAACCACTATAATTCAAATTACCTATATAAGTTAAACTTGACAGATGATACTTTTCTGAAACTGATCTGCTGCTCCCAATGTGAATGTAGTACAACTGCTACATTGCAAGTATTTTGAAGTTCAGCACTGCTATGCTATTGCATGTGTTGTGATGACTCAATTCTCCCACCACTTCATCCCTTCAATCTACTAGAAAACCTGGGGATAAGCAGAGTCAAGTCCTTTCTTGGCCTTCCATTTGGTGTGAAAATAGCTCTGCTCTTTTCTTTTCTTTTCTTTTTGTTTTGTTTTGTTTCATTTTTCTTTTTGAGATGGAGTCTCTCTCTGTCGCCCAGGCTGGAGTGCAGTGGCGTGATCGTGGCTCACCGCAACCTCTGCCTCCCGGGTTCAAGTGATTCTCCTGCCTCAGCCTCCCGAGTAGCTGGGGTTACAGGTGCCCACCACCATGTCCGGCTAATTTTTGCATTTTTAGTAGAGATGGGGTTTCACCATGTTGGCCAAGCTGGTCTCTAACTCCTGATATCAAGTGACCCACTCGCCTCAGCCTCCCAAAGTGCTGGGATTACAGGCGTGATCCACCACGGCTGGCCTCTGCTCTTTCCTTATTAGCTCATGATACAGTCGTATTATTTGATGGTGAATTGGAATCACAAATGCAAACAGGGGCATAAAAATCCTTTCCAGTGCTGTGTTATGAGATGGTCACCCAGATGATCTATAACATGCTGTTATTAAATTTTTTAAGATTTATTTAAAAATATAAATACAGATTTTAAACATTCTTATGGAGAACTCATTGTTATCACAGATGATATCCTTGGAATCCAAAGGATCATGACATCCAGTTTGAGAAACAGTGGTTTAGAGCAATTACATCATTCTTAGGATCAACGCGTGGCTTCCTAAGATGAACCCTTCAAAGGGTATTCCCATTATTCACTTCTGTAAATTCCTAGATATATATTTGGTATAAAATTTCCATATGCATTCTGATAGACCTTATACCCTTGCTATTTGCATACTGTCATTTCTTTAAAAATACCTTACAGCCTCTTGATAATTGCTATTAAGTAGGTGAAACCTCCAATTTCTATGAATACATTAACTTATTTAGCTTCACTCTCAAATGGTATCCAAACACGTAAATCGAGTTCATAGGGTAGATGTTGGGATTCAGACCATTTCTCTAGTTGTAAAATATGCACCATATAAATATAAACAAGTTCATAAAATTAATTGCTAATAATTATCTAGCTATTCATCTGAGTAAAGGCATATATGGAGAAGTTTACTTTCTTCTGATTGTAAAATGCAGTACTTGATTTTGAAACATTTTTGATCCATAAAGGCTAAGTGACATTCTGATTTATTTAAAAAGATGAACTCAACATAACCAAATTTCACATGCATTGACTTTCTAAATAAATTCTAAAAATTATTCTAAATTTTATGGCTGAGTTAGATTAAGAATTATGACAGCTAAAATAAAGGAAAAAGAACTGATGGTTGAAAAGAAATGCTTTCATATGTGAAATAAAGATAACTCTGAAAGAATGTTTAAATTTTGCATGTGTTTTTCTAAAATAATCTCAAAAAGTTTAATATTAGCATATTATGAATTATCTGGGTGTCCATGTATATTATGATGACAGAGATTTTTATTTTTGCTGGTAGAATCAATATCTGATTATTATTATTATCAATCAATAATTTATAGTTATTCCTTGTTTACAAGTGTATTGGAAATATGAATAAACAGCACTGAGAATATTTCAGGAGAGAATAGTTCTTATGTCACTGCCATATGAAAAAGCAGTCTTGTGTGTGCTAGTTCAACAGGTCAAAATTATTCCCATTAAGCAGATTAAAAGAATGAGTTAATATATTTGCTTTATGAAAAGTGGTTCCCAATGTTTAGTTTCATTTTACACAAACTGTAATTATCCTTAACTTCTACAGTCAGATATTCAAAGAATTTGCCTTTAACAGTAATACATTCAGGATAAAATGTCCTTCCAACATTGTATATCTTTGTAGGAAAACTGCCTTGATGAAGTTGGTCATACTCAAAGAATGTAGGGTTGCGCACGTTAAAGTGTTTGCACAGTTCAAAGTGAGGGAAGAGTTGGGTGATAACACAAAAATTTTTAGAGATTTCTGCATCATTTCTCACTTTTCAATCTCACGTTTTATAGTGTCTCATGTGAAAAAAATTAGAAAATGTTGGAAATATCAAGAATTAGTGTTAAGTTGTGGGGGAAGGGAGTGTCTTAGAGGAAGCATCAAGCACGTCATGGTCTTCATTTTCTAACTCAATAGAGGATGATAAGACTCACCTGCAGGAGCTGGAGGCCTGAGTTTCTTTTTCTAGCTCTTTAATTTACTCTGTCATTTTGGCAAGTCATGTGACCTCTTAGGCCTGCCTTCTAGTGAAAATGAAGATGTTAGTCATTCTCAAAAGGAACAATATTTTCTCCTTTTCCAGGGGCATTTGGAAACGTGTGGGGTGTTTTTGATCATCAAAAAAAAAAAAAAAAAAAAAAAACTAAGAGAACTGAGAATTGCTAAATGCCCTGTGATTAGAGGACAGTCCCATACAACGAAGAATTGTCCCATCTGAAAACCAACATAGCACTATTAGGAAACTAAACTAGGTATCTCTAAAGTTCTTTTCACTTTGACACTCGTTTCTTGGGGTTTTGGGGGGGGTCATTTGTTTGTTTGTTTTGAGACAGTGTCTCGCTCTGTAGCTTAGCCTCTAAACTGGAGCATCTCTAAAGTTCTTTTCACTTTGACATTCGTTTCTTGGGGTTTTGAGGAGGGGTTCATTTGTTTGTTTGTCTGTTTGTTTCGAGACAGGATCTTACTCTGTAGCCCAGGCCGGAGTGCAGTGACACGATCTCGGCTCATTGTAACCTCTGCCTCCAGGGCTCAAGCCATTCTCCCACCTCAGCCTCCCAAGTAGCTGAGACTACAGGTGAGCACCACCATGCCCTGCTAATTTTTGTAGAGACAAGGTCTTCCCATGTTGCCCAGACTGGTCTTGAACTCCCATGCTCAAGTGATCCTCCCGCCTCAGCCTCCCAAAGTGCTGGGATTACAGGTGTGAGCCACCATGCCCAGCCACTTTGACATTTCATCGTTGTATGTCATTGTTTCTTTATAGCAATTTTGGAGGAACCAGATAACAAAATGCTGTGAGGCAGCATGGCGCACATGAGAATGCTTATCAAAATGAAGAACCATGGAGTAAAGAACTGGCTTTGTTTGATTGGAATAGAGTGTTCAAGGCAAGACGAAAGAGGCTCAAATGGGCTATCCCACTCAATTCACACAGCAACCCGATGTAGTGTGTCCTATTTTTCCTATTTTACAGATGATTAAATCCACCACAGCTTCAGGGTTGGTTGGTTGGTTGGTTGGTTGGTTGGTTTTCCATTCTAGGTGATGAGAATAAAACTTAATTGCGTGTGTGTGTGTGTGTGTTTCTGAAATTGTGGAAAAGAAATACAACATAGAGAACACATTAAAATACTGCACCTTGGCCGGGCATTGTGGTTCATGGCTTTAATCCCAGCATTTTGGGAGGCCAAGGCGGGCGGATCACGACGTCAGGAGATCGAGATCATCCTGGCTAACCCAGTGAAACCCCGTCTCTACTAAAAACAAAACAAAAAAAAAATTTAAATTAGCCAGGAGTGGTGGTGGGCGCCTGTAGTCCCAGCTACTCGGGAAGCTGAGGCAGGAGAACGGCGTGAACCCAGGAGGCGAGGCTTGCAGTGAGCCGAGATCGCACCACTGCACTCCAGGCTGGGCAATAGAGTGAGACTCCATCTAAAAAAAAAAAAAAAAAAAACACGCCTTGTTCTCGTTCGAGGTCTGTTCCCATCTGTCTTAGGGCCGCGTGGCCCAGGGCACCCCATCTCGGCAGGAGGTTCCTGGCAGACAGCCTGGCCTACATAACCTGAGGCTTCAGAGAAAGGAGAAAGCTCTTCTTCCAGCTCAGGCTGAGGCCCGCCTCCTATGTCCCGACCTCCTCCTCCAAATCTAGCCTCTTTTCAGGATGGCTAGTGGCTGGACTCTCCACTCCCTTCAGGGAAAACCCCTCCCTCCACCCACAGGACTGTAGAATTGTTCTTATTCCCCAAGGACATCAGAACACATTTCTATGTTCGTATATTTGCCAAGAGGGTTACTCTGCCTTTAATAACACCATGTGTGGTCGGTCATAATCCCATCCAGTTCCCTTTTCTCCAAGCAGACTTCCTTGACCCAGTCTGCCCTCCAGCATAAGGAAAGAAAAGACTGTGACCTGCGTGTGTCTCCAGACTCTTGAGGTCTGCCCTGCTAATCTGGGAGCAAGGACACCCATTCTCCAGTGTCCAGTGACGTACAGAACAGCGTGGCCTGGATCTGGACCTAGAAAAACCTCTGCTGAAGAAAAGATGACACACGATGACTGCAGCAATGGCCCCTGTGGGCACAGTCAGACACATCAGCTAGCGCACACCTGTCCATTCCAGAAGAGGGTCTTTGCTCCACGTTTTATTACTAGAAGCCAGTGGTGACTAGTTCCCACACACAAAGGGACAAGCTACTCAACAGGTTGAAGTCAGCAGACTGGAATCAACACTTTTTGCAGTTTTAGCTCACCAGGTGTTCAAACGCTGTGGGGCATAATATCAGTCAAGATCACTTGCTACAACTCAACATTCCTTGGAGGTCATTCATCACTTGCCTGTGATGTGCCAGGTGGAATGCCAAGTCTTAAAAAACAAGGCTGGACGCGGTGGCTCAGGCCTGTAATCCCAGCACTTTGGGAGGCCGAGGTGGGAAGGATCACCTGAGGTCAGGAGTTTGAGACCAGCCTAGCCAACATGGTGAAACCCCATCTCTACTAAAAATACAAAAATTAGCTGGGTATGGTGGCGCGTGCCTGTAACCCCAGCTACTCGGGAGGCTGTGGCAGGGGAATCGCTTGAACCCAGGAGGTGGAGGTTGTGGTGAGCGCAGATCACGCCACTGCACTCTAGCCTGGGCAGCAGAGTGAGACTCTGTCTCAAAAAAAAAAAAAAAGTAATTATGAAAAAGCTCCAGACTCAGGGATAAACATGTCTAGAAACTCTCTCACAAGTTCCTAATAAACAAATTCTAGCAAAAAAACCTTCACTGCTATCCATCTCTTTAGCAAGCCTGAGAATTCTGATACCAGTAAACCCAAGTCATTCCTGAGAGGTATATTTAGAAAAGGAAGAACGTGGTGGAAATGGGATAGTCGAAAATGGAAAATGAAGGTAAATCATGGAACACTTCTGCAGTGACACCCAGGAAGATGAAGGAAGCTGAGAGGAGCCTACGTCCTGGGGATTGCACAGAAGGAAGGAACTGAGGCATAAATAGGAGGGTCTGGCAGCCAGGGCTGAGCAGTGACACAGAGATGCCCCAGGCAGGACAGCAATTTAGCACAGTTTCAAATTAACGCTATTTTTTCAAATGGCTCAACATTTATTTAGTGGGGTTAGGGTTTTTGTTATTAAAAAGTACACATAAGACGGGCACAGTGGTAAATGCCTGTAATCCCAGCACTTTGGGAGGCCGACACAGGAAGGTCGTTTGAGCCCAGGAGTTCAACACCAGACTGGAAAACATAGGGAGACCTCATCTCTACAAAAATAAAAATAATTAGCTGGGTGTGGTGGAACGAACCTGTAGTCCCAGCTACTAAGAAGGCTGAGATGGGAGGATCACTTGAGCCTGGGAGGTTGAGGCTGTAGTGAGCCATGATCACACCACTGCACCCCAGCCTGAGTGACAGAATGAGACCTTGTCTCTTGTTTTTGTTTTTTGTTTTTTGTTTGAGACAGGGTCTGGCTCTGTCACTCAGGGTGGAGTACAGTGGCACGATCTCAGCTCACTGCAACCTCTGCCTCCTTGTCTCAAGCCATCCTCCCACCTCAGCCTCCCAAGTAGCTGAGACTACAGGTACATGCCACCACTCCTGGCTAATTTTTGTATTTTTTGTACAGACAGGGTCTCTCCATGTTGGCCAGGCTGGTCTCAAACTCCTGAGCTCAAGCGACCTGCCTGCCTCAGCCTCCCAAAGTGCTGGGATTATAGGAGTGAGCCACCACACCTGGCCCAGACCCCGTCTCTAAAAATAAAAGTACCCATAACTCTTCTTCTTCCCTTTCCCTTCTCTTTTCTTCTCAAACCCTTCAGTCCTAAAGCTACACGGAACAAGATGGGCATCTTCACCAGGAGACGAAAGAGCCCTGATGGCCCAGAGCAGGGTGCCGAACACAACAAGAACAGCGTTCACACGCTGGGGCAGGCCAGGGGAGTGCGTCAAAGCCCCAGCAGGAAGCAGAGGGCATCCCTGCCGGGAGGTACCAGGTTGGACACTGGGGCAAGGGTAAGGAGGTCTTTGTGGAGGGGCCCAGCAAAGGGTGTCAGTACCCTCGGAGGAAGGGGGGCACCTATGCAGGGGAAGGCACAGCAGACTGGTTATATGCAGAGGGGTTGATCAAAGGACTAAAGTGAAGATAATGCAAGCCAGGTTTCTCATGCGGAAGAGAGGTACAAACATGTAAAGGAAGAAATAAGCCCTATGGTGGTGGATTGGAATTGGAGGTATTGGTGTGAAATCCTGGTTTTCAATAAATATAGGTAGATATAACCGATATAAATATGTGTTTATTTATATACATGCACATACATTAAATCAAGAGAAACTATCCACTAAAAGTGCCTCAGAGCAGCAATACCCCAATAGCAATGAGCACACCTAACACCCAAGTCTTGAATTTTATTTATTTATTTATTTATTTATTTGAGACAGTCTTGCTCTGTCGCCCAGGCTGGGGCGCAGTGGTGTGATCTTAGCTCACTGCAACCTCCACCTCCCAGGTTCAAGTGATTCTCACGCCTCAGACTCCTGAGTAGCTGGGATTACAAGCGCATGCCACCATCCCTAGCTACATTTTGTATTTTTAGTACAGATGGGGTTTCACTATGTTGGCCAGGCTGGTCTCAAACTCCTGGCCTCAAGTGATCCACTTGACTTGGCCTCCCAAAGTGCTGGGATTACAGGCATGAGCCACTGCTCCTGGTCTCCAAATCTTAAATCCTATTGTACTATTCTTACAACTTTTCTGTTTGTGATTAAACATTACATATATGTCGTGTAGAAACACCAGTTCAATTCTACCAATTGAAACAGTCAATGGTCTGAAAAAATTCAATCAAGTATTTCCAGCTTTGCTGGTAGCTCTTTCCTTTTGGTATTTTCTAATCCTAGCCAATTATTGGAAGGCATATTAAATAATAAAGTAAATCATTTATAAGGAAGTTGCCTGTGCCACACTTCACTCAGTTGCAGAATTCCAGTTGCCTGGGACTGGATGAGACTGCATGAGGCAGCGCTGCAAAAATATTTAGGAGTCAGGGCTGGGCATGGTGGCTCACACCTGTAATCCCAGCACTTTGGGAGGCCGAGGGGGACAGATCACTTGAGGTCAGGAGTTTGAGACCAGCCTGGGCAACTGGCAAAACCCCATCTCTACTTAAAATAGAAGAAATTTAGCCAGGCATGGTGGCGCATGTCTGTAATCCCAGCTACTCGGGAGGTTGAGGTGGGAGGATCACTTGAACCCAGGAGGAAGAGGTTGCAGTCAGCTGAGATTATGCCACTGCACTCCAGCCTGGGTGACAGAGCGAGACTCCATATCTATATCTATATCTATATCTATATCTATATCTATATCTATATCTATATCTTATATATATATATATTGTTGCTCAGGTTAGTCTCAAACTCCTGGGCTCAAATGATCCTCCTGGCTTGGCCTCCCAAAATGCTGGGATTACAGACCCAAGCCACCATGCCCAGACTCAAGTTATTTTGTCCTACTTAAGGCTGTTTTCTATCTGCACAACCAACCGACCTCTGCACCTCTGTATTCCTGTTGCCTGAGCACCCTATGGTTTACCACCCTGAGCAGACACCTGCTTCCACCTCCACTGCCCAGGGTCTGTTGGGTTGGGAGCATCATATTTGAAATCATGGGCGAGTGTGAGAAATGACTGTCAACAGACTCATTTGAAGACCCCATTTGAAGAGACACACGAACCTAGAGGAAGTCAAATGCCTCTTACGGTATATGTTGTCTCATCTAAGCCAAACAAATCTGCATGCATATTAGTGCAAGCGCAGAGGAGAGAAATCCCACAACGTTTCAGGCAAGGGGTTGCAAATTTAAATTGTTTGTGTCGTACTCATATTACTCTTTTAAGATTTGTAAAATGTTATGAACAATCCTTCTCAGAGCCACGTAGGCTCAGGCAGGTTGTGCTCCGCAGTGGGGCACCTGTCCAGTTGGGGCTGTAACCACCCGGAGAAAGAGGTGCCTTTTAAATTTCAAACAGAGAAGTTGTATGGCCTAACCGCCGCCCTGAATGTATTATCTTTATTGCTTTAACTTTGTGAACAACAAAACAAACTGTATGACTTTTTTCTGTTCCCTTCTAATTGCACTCCCTCAACTCCATAAAGTCATGTTTTTCATCTACAAATTTTCTTACTCTACAAGGCGTCAGGAACTTCATCCTTGCAATTTTGGAAGACTAAAAAATGAATTCAATATGATACTTGCAGAGTAAGTATACAAAGAATGAGGGGACTATGAAAGAAGGGACAGGGTATTGGATAAATTTCTAAATGGCAATTACTTTTAAATTTGCCTGAAACATTTTGTATAAGGCGGAAATGTAGAACTGGTGAAGTTGGATTCTCATATCATTATTTGGATAAAGTTCGATTCACTATTCAATATTGCCATAGTGAAGAGATGTAATTCTGTATTCATTACAAAATGTTTAACTAACATATTTTTCCATCTAGCTCCATAGAGAAAATTAACATCTGTTGCATAAGTCTCTGGAGGAAAAAATATATATATTCTGAAATGCTGACTTTATCCTACTAAAGCAAGTTCATGCTGGACTTAGAGAGGTTTGTGGTAAGAATTAGTGTTGGTATAAAATCCCTATTCCTTTTTCAAGGATTTTGCATAAAAAGAAAATAAGGCCAGGTGCACAGTGGCTCATGCCTGTAATCCCAGCACTTTGGGAGGCCAAGACAGGCAGATCACAAGGTCAGGAGTTCAAGACCAGCCTGGCCAGCATGAGGAAACCCTGTCTCTACTAAAAACACAAAAAATTAGCTGGGCATAGTGGTACACACCTGTAGTCTCACCTACTCAGGAGGCTGAGGCAGGAGAATTGCTTGAACCCAGCAGGCAGAGGTTGCAATGAGCCGAGATAGCACCACTGCACTCCAGCCTGGGTGACAGAACGAGACTCTATCTCAAAAAAAAAAAAAAAAAAAAAAAGAGAAGAAAAAGGAAAATGAGAGAATACATTCTCACTGACTGTGCTGTTTAAAAAGACAAGTAAGCAAATTACTAATTTACTAATTACATAATTATTAAAGAGCTTAAACTTTGGATACTAAATCAGTTAAGTCAAAATACAGTGTTGAAAAATTATAAATCATTAACTGACTCTGTATGTAGTCTACTCTACAATGAGAGTAGTTGAAATTCCTTTTAACATTTCATTATTTTTAAGTGTTGCTTTTAAAAATAGTTCAAATAGCTACAGTGTGTCTTTTATTTAGATTTTAAATGAATTATTGCTTTATTATTAAATATTTCAAACTATACAGAGAATATAGAGAATGCTATAATAAACACATGATGCCTACCATTTAGCCATAACAAATATTTTCATTTTGCCATATTCAATTCAGTTTTTTTGTTAAAGAAATGAAATTGGCCAGGCGCGGTGGCTCATGCCTGTAATCACAGCACTTTGGAAGGTGGAGGCAGGTGGATCACCTGAGGTCAGGAGTTCGAGACCAGCCTGGCCAACATAGTGAAACCCTGAAACCCTGTCTCTATTAAAAGTGCAAAAGACTAGCTGGGCATGGTGGCACGTGCCTGTAGTCCCAGCCACTTCAGAGGCTGAGGCAGGAGAATCTCCTGAACCCAGGAAGCAGAGGTTGCAGTGAGCCAAGATTGTGCCACTGCACTCCAGTCTGGGTGACAGAGCAAGATTCTTTCTCAAAAATAAATAAATAAATAAATAAAATTTAAATTTACCAATGGGGCTATTGTCCTCTGTGTGGCCTTCTCCAGTCCCATTCTGTCCCTCCTGTCCAGCGGGGCCCAGTACTCTGAAGTGGGGGTCCTTCCATCCCAGGCATATTTTTACACTTTTACCCCCATGTGCATAACCATAGACAATACGATTTTATAACTTGGGGTTTTTTCACTTAACATTGTATTCCTGATATTTTTTCATATCAATATACATACTTCTAATTCATTTGTGGTGATTACTGTAGGTTTATCAGTCGTTTCTTTGTCCATTCTACTACTGAGGGAAGTTTTAGTTGTCTGTGATTTTTCACCGTTACAAACAAGACTGTGATCATGCTTATTTCCTGGAGCACAGGCCTGAGAGTATTTCCAAGAGACCTATCGGTCCCATTTGCTTTTCCATAAAATCTGTTTAAGTGCAATAGCTACATAGGACTAGTTCGCAACTGGAAGCTGCTGAGAGATTCTTGCCTTCATAAAGGAAAAGGTAATGGTGGGGGTCTCTCTGGGTGAGTAGGCCTTACTAAATGCAACAGCTCTTCCAGAAGTCCACCTCGCTCAGGAACAGCACGTACCTTCTATCCCTATCCTCCTCCACAAAGAGTAAGTAGCACCAGGGCACACAAGCTCCCATCCTCGTGGTACCTCTGCAGGTGCTTATAAAATCTGGGACAGGCCAATGGAAACTAGAAATGAGTGCACTGGGAAACGAGGTTTAAAGGTGAACGTGACAACTTTGGTGGGCTGATTAATGAACCCCAAAAGATGTCCACACCCTGATCCTTGACACCTGTGAATATGTTTCCTCACATGGCAGAAGGGACTTTGCAGGTACAATCAAGTCAAGGACTTAGAGATGAGGCGATTATCCTGCATTATGAGGGAGGGGGCAGTCCAATGTAATCTTAAGGTTCTTTATAAGAGGGAATCAGGGAGTCAGGTCAGAGAGAGACTGCAAGATACTGTGCTGCTGCCTTCACAGATGGAGGAAGGCACCACAAGCCAAGGAATGCAGACGCCTCTAGAAGCTGGAAAGAGCAGAGAAAGGGTCTGGGTGCAGTGGCTCACACCTGTAATCCCAGCACTTTGGGAAGCCGAGGCAGGAGGATCACTTGAGCCCAGGAGTTCAAGACAAGCCTGGGCAACACAGCGAGAGCCTGTCTCAAAAAAAAAAAAAAAAAAAAGGTGGAAAGAGTGTCCAGGAGGAACAGAGCCTTCCCAGCTCCTTGATGTGAGCCCGGTGAGACCCATTTTTGACTTCTGATCTCTAGAACTGTGAGGTAATAAATGTGCACTGTTTTGAGGCACTGGTGTGTGGTGATTTTTTACAGCAGTAGTAGACACTACAACAGTGAAGGTGGGTGAGAATCCACCTCGTGGGTCATCACAGAAGAGGAGGCAGCATTCCTCACCAATCCTGCACACGGAGCTGGCTAATGTGAAGCAAAAGGCTGAGGAAACAAAGACAGGCCTGAGGAGGACTGCCCTTCCGAACTGAAGCTGTCAGCATGGCGAGTGCCCAGGCATGCCCCTCTTTGGGGTTCAGCAACCCATTCCTGCAAGTGGTCACTGCTGACTTTAGGATATGTGGGTATAGCTTGTGGAAGTAAGTCAACGTGTTGTTCGTGTTACATTTCTCTTCTAGGACTTGGAGGAAATTGAAATTCTCGCTGGCATCACGTGGCTCCATAGACAACGCCTAACTTAATTTGGTCACACTTGTTTCCTTATCTTGGAATCTAAGGCACTGTTCTCTGTCTCCCTGTTCTGCCTCTGAGGATGGCTCCCTAACCTCTACCCTGCTGGGATCCTGCACTCCAGCCCAAGTGGGTCCGTCCAGACCTTGCTGTGGGCTGGCCGGTCTGCCTGGTTGGACCCCTGCCCACACCGTCTCACTCAAATTGGACCTCTGACGTTGACCCTGGCCTGTTCCATGAACGTGTCTATGCCTTATGATAAATTTGGATCTTGCCACCCCACTCCCTGACCTTGTTTTGTTTGTCTGCCAGCTTGGCCTGACCTGTCAGACCTAGACCTTGACCTGGTTGTCTTTTTTTAACTGTGGGACTTGTTTTACAAAGCAGTCTTCCTAGCTAGTTCTTCTGCCTGCTTAATTAAGCATTTGCACATTAAAATCTTTCTCTTCTGCCACCCGAATAGAAGAGCAGCCACGATGAATCAACAGCCTATTGCAATGCCAGGAACCGTGCTGGCAGCTCCACACAAATATCCCATTGGTTTCTAAAATCCCCAGGTGTGTCACAGTTCAGAATATCAGTGTCCCTGGCCACCTCTTCTGGAAAACATAGCTTCTTTCTTTCAAAGAAGTGCTCCCTATCACCCCGTTATGACCATGCTGATATAATGGAAGTGGTCATCATAATTCACGGCTCTCCTGGCCACAATAGTGGTATGTGAGCTGAGCTGATGAGAACGCCCCACCCACCCCTCCACCCTAGTGACTGGCTCAAGATTGGGCATGTGACCTCAAGTCAGGAGCTAATCATAGCTCTTCTCCAGAATGTTTGTTTTGAGATGTAGTCTCGCTCCATTACCCAGCCTGGAGGAGCACAGTGGCACGATCTCAGCTCACTGCAACCTCCACCTCTAGGATCTAGCAATTCTCCCACCTCAGCCTCCTGAGTAGCCAAGACTACAGGCGCGTGCCACCACACCCAGCTAATTTTTTGTGTGTGTTTTTTTGTTTGTTTGTTTTGTTTTGTTTTGTTTTGTTTTTAGTGGAGGCTGGTCTCTAACTCCTGACCTCAAAAGATCCACCACTTTGGCCTCCCAAAGTGCTGGGATTACAGGCATGAGCCACTGCTCCCGGCCCAGAATGTTTTTAATAGGAATTGGAAGAGGAGCCCTTTCCCAGGAAGGAGGTAGGGGGGCCAGCTGAGAGGTGGGAGCCAGGTCTCTGTCTCATGGGGAAAGTTGGTTGAAGAGAATTAAATAGACCCAAGGACGCAAGAGTCATGCAGGAAAAATAAACTTTGACAGCATTTAAGTCCCTGGAGAAGCACAAAGTCAGTGGTTCCAAGTGTAGGCTCAGAGTCAGACTGCCTAGGTAACCTTATGAAACTGAACCTCTTTGAACCTGAGTTTCCTCTTCTGTAAAAGATAATAATAGTGCTTAACTCATGGAGCTGTTGTGAGGACTGAATGAATTAATGCATGAGAAGCATGCTGAACAGTGCTTGGCACATGGTTGTCTCACAATAAATATTAACTATTATCAGCTGCTCCAGTTGTCCAGGAGGCTCTCTCTACCCTCGTCCTGCCTTTGATTTGGTGACCGGAGCAAATGGTTTTCTCTTTTTGCCTAAGCTGGTGTTTGGTCTCATTACTTGCAACCTAAGTCCGGAGGAATGTAGGATTCCCCTAAATTCATCAATTTCATAAGTGGCTCTATGAAAAAAAAAAAAAATGTCCACAGGTAAGTTTGGGAAACTCTTGGATATTCATTGCATTTTAATTTATATGTTGTTTCTTCTTTGAGAGTCACATTGTATTTTAATATCTTAAAGCCTCCGAGTGACCCTATGGTTAAAAACCCAGTTGAACTTCATTTATTTAACTGTGATTCCCTTTTTTCTTGTGATCATTTTTTTCCTATTCTGCAAAACTAACATTTTACAGAACACGCTTTGGTGTGTTGAACAGAAAATCCAGATAAGAAAACTGAAGAATCTGCTGAGCCTCAAGCTGAACCCAGAGCTGTTTAATCTAAAATGGAGGCTCTTTGACAGTTCTGCACACATGTACATATACACACCACAATGACCATTAATCGTTGGAAAGGCAAGTGCTAGACACACTGATTTGGAGTTGGCTTTTCCACCGCAAGTGCTTTTTCCCCAGAGAGCACGGTTTTAAGTACTTGCCTTTGCAGATTCACATATAGCATGCAAAATTAAGTAGCAGAATTAAGGTTTTTTAAAAACAATTTGTCCCTGGTGGTCTAGTGGTTAGGAAAAATAAACATTTAAATATAAAAAGAAACAATTTTGAAGAAAAATTATCAGACATGCAATGGCCTCTTTGGTGAAAAATGACAAGAAAGATAGCTTTTCTTTTCTGGCAGGAAGAGCCCATTGTGGAAGAAACGCTAGCTTGGGAGATGTTTTCATTCTAATTCACACTGTCAGACACCTTTGTCTTCATTTGTAAGATGGCCAAAGTATTGCACAAGTCACTCACATGTCCCTCTGAGCCAAATTCTAACTTCTGATTATCCAAAGCTATGGGCCTTGAAATGTAGGTCAAATATGGGAGAGGGATATCATTATTACTACTATTGTTATTATTATTGTTGTTGATTGATTGATATTGATTGTTAGGACCTTAGAATTGTCAGAGGGGACTTTTAGACCAAGGGAAAAACCTAGTTCCCTCTGGCAGCCTTACAATGTAAATTAGACTGAGTTGTATAACAGTTTTAGGTATCTGATATGGGACTTGCCAAATTTCATGGCTTCAGACACACGGAATGCACATCTCTGTTCCAGGGAGGCTAAATATTTCTCCAAATCAGTAGATAAAACAAACTCCCTGACCTCAACTTACTTCCTGGCGCCTGGAGTCCTGAGTAGCTGATGAAGAGTGTCTGTCTGCTATCAAGTGACAGAACACATGCAGACTGGCTCCTACACCCAGGACCATGTGGTACCTGATCCTGTCTCCATCTTCCGAGCTAAGATTTTGGCCACAACCTGAAGATCTAAGTCCAGAGGGCAGTGGGCCAGGGTTAGATACCATGAAATGCCATTGAATCAGCCTTGAAGGGCAACTGTGGCTTCTTAGTGCATGAGGCAATGTGCTGCAGCCAGAGGCCGGTGAAAGCAATGATCACAGACCCGGGGCAAATCACATCGCTAACGTCATCTCTGAAATGGAGAGGTGGCTACATCACTGACTTAAGTAAATACTATGCACAGACTTGAGACCTTACACAGCCGACCAAGCGGGGAGCTAATCCATCAAAGGGAACCTGAAGCTTCTGACCTATGAGCTTGTTGAGTGGACGCCTTCACTATTAGACAGTGGCATCTACTGACTGTTACACACTGCCACCTTGCAGATCAAATAAGAATTAGCTAAGCCTGAGGACTCAAAGAATTGTTAAATGGGAGATGGGAGGATTCCCATGGATAGTTTAGTAAGACCTGGAATAAATTAATAGCAGAAGAGAGATCGCTGAGATGGGAATGTGTTTTAGAGTGTTATACACACTTAATAAAAATTAATTTCATAACATCACAAAGTCCTCTGAGTCTTTCCAGGAGAGGTACTGTAGATTCATTAGGCATCGTGTTAGAACTTTTCTGTAATCATCAGGCCATTCTGATGCATTCACCTTGAGGTTTTCCCTTTCCAGGCAATTCCCATCTGCCTTTTAGACTCATGTGCTTGCACTGATGTAAACACGCATGCTTTTCTCCCCTTTCTCTCCTCTCCTTGCCTCATCCCCCTGCAAATAAGCCACGTTTAATCAAGAAGTACGGGTTTCCATTTCTTCTTTTTATTGAGTCATCTAAATAACTTGTTTTCTGGCTATTTCCTGCAGAAGCCAGGAATCCACACAGCCCTATTTTCCCCTTCACGTACCATTTCATATAGCTGTAAACCACCCAGCAGCTCAGGTCCTGCAAGACACACAACCCCAATTCATTCCTAACTGCACAGCCGCCTTTCTCCCTACCAAAGCCACTAAGCTAAACCACCTGCTGTGGGCTCCTTCAAGGAACTGTTCATCCCAGCAGAGGTCCTTTCCATAAACCCTCTGAAACCAGGAGAGCATCGCCTGCCTCTCCTGTATCCCTCAGGACCTCTCTGGTGCACTATGCTCACAAGTGGACCTTGACAAATGCTTACTATGTGAAAGAATGATGCAGACGCTTGTTTTAATTCCAGGACATCAGTGAATTGAGGAGATTTTGCTCACAGCTATCATCAGGCTCAAATACACCAAACTGGAACCATGCAAATTAAACACTCAAAGAAAAACTGAGTCTGTCTTCCTGGCTTGTCCTGTCATCATTGTTCTCATGCTGTATATGAAAAGACGTATCATATATCTCCAAGATTAACGTCCGCTCCCCGTAAAACAATGTTATCTGTTCGATCAGGCTTTTCTCCAGCTGTCTTCCTGGCCTATCCTTTCATATCCTATCCCCTCCCCGTTCGCTGCCTTTCCCGCGCCTTCCCATCGCCTCGGCCTTGCCCAGGGTCTCCTCTATCGTGTTTCTGTAGTTTTCTCTTTCAGAGAGTGGATCAAGGGAATGTCCAAAGCGGATCCTGAGCACTGAGAGTCAGGAACTGGACTGGAAACCAGCATTGTCTCCCCAGACCTCAGACTGAGGACCTGCTATAAAGAGTGACAGCAGGAGGCTGAGAATTATAGCTTCAGTTGCTTTAGAAAAATTAATGAGATCTTGGTTTTTTTGGCCAAGTTTCTCTTTCATTAACTAAAACATTTTCTATCGATTTTTATTTGGTAGATAAAAATGCAAGTATGAAAACATAATTTTTAAAAATGCCACAAAGATTGAAAGTTCATAATGTCTAAATGTAAATATTTTTAGATCTTTCGTTATTGCTTGCAACTATGGGTGAGCCTATAGGGGTTTTAGGATAGATTTTCATGTTGTCTAACGTTGTTTAGTACTTAGGAAAAATAGGTTATCCAAGTAAGTTCTGATGTTTTTCAGTCTCATCCCTTTTGATGTCATTATTGGAGGCACTGGATGTCTGTGAAGTGGGAAGAATGATGCAAGAGGGAATAGGCTGATGTTGAAAGGAAAGATCACCTAGGGCCCGGATAAAAAGGTGACATATGAACTACATATTCCACAAACAGGGCCTAACATGCTTAATCTCAAACGCTGGAAAAACACACGTGACTCACTCCTTAGCCACATCCATGGTACAAGGTAGTGATGATTCCTGGGAAGGGGATGTCCTATTACTAAATGTCTAGGGACATTCTGGCAAGTTTGCAGGACATTCTGGCTGCAGTTCTGCCTCCATGGCCAACTATGGGCTCCTCTGAGAGGGGTGGGTGGTCACAGCTGGTGTAACACGCTAGAGGGAGAATGGGAACTAAGGAGAGGGAGCTCTGGCATTCTCTTGGGCTGGAACTTGGCAGGTTCAGGTATCTTCAACATCACAGGAACTGGGGAGTGAGGAAGCGCTCGCCAGTGAACCAGAAACAGGGAAGATTTGTCCAAAGGCTACTGTGCTCCCTGGTACCATCAGTAAGTCTCTGCCTTTGGTCATTCCATAGCTTTGAGGAAATAACGGAGCCTTGGCTGGACTGGGCTCTAGGGCATGAGTGAAAGACCCATGCTTCTCTGTTTAAGCCAGCTTTATTCAAAAGGAAATGATAGCCCCACTCCCATCCCTACTCCACCCAGGGTGGAGGCAGTGGCAGGACTACACATGAGATCCTCCACAGGACAGAGAGCCTTGGGGGACCAACACCAGGGCTATGAGATTCAGCTGCTCCTCCCCCCAGGACATTGTCTTACTAACGTGAACTTTGAAGGACCTGGTTATTATTTTTTATAACATTGGGGGTGGGAGATAATTACTTACAGACACTACTGTTTCCTAAATGAAATCTAGTAAGTAATATGTAAATAAAAGAAGGCAATTCCCCAGCCCCTAGAGTAATCTTGCCCTGTGCTGAGGTGCTCATTAAAACTTAAAATATCCATGGACTGATGGAAGTTCTCTCAAAGACTGACCACCCAGGGGAAAAAGGCATCTCAACAAACTCAGTGATGGTTTGAACAAAATAGAGCACGTGCTCCAAGGTTCCAAGAGGGAAGAGACCCCACGATGGAAAGATGGCAGCATGCTTGTGGTTTAACAGCATTTCCTTTCCCAGAAAACATCAGCATTCTGAAAGAGAATTTAATTCTTGTATCTGTAAACACCTCAGTGGTATCTTATAATATTACTCAATCAGCTACATATTCCATTTTTCATCCTATGACTTATTTTTTATGTTTTGTTTTTGTTTTTATTTTTGTTTTGAGATGGAGTCTCGCTCCATCACCCAGGCTGGAGTGCAATGGTGCTATCTCTGCTCACTGCAACCTCCACCTCCCAGGTTCAAGCGATTCTCCTGCCTCAGCCTCCTGAGCAGCTGGGACTACAGTGCCACCATGCCCGGCTAATGTTGGTCAGGCTGATCTCAAACTCCTGACCTCAGGTGCTGTAATGACTTTTAAATGCTTAGTATGTTACATGGAACACACTAGGCCCTCAGTCATCGTCAGATTGAATCAAACTTTAAAAGAAAATATCAACAATGGTATTTCTGAATTTCAAACTTGCTGAGGGCAAGAATGAGAATGTTGAACTTATACCCATATGCCAACCCAAGAGAATTGAATAGAGAGTATGCAATAGCCACTCAAGAAATGTTGAAATTAATTTCATGCAACGAAATTTAACCAAACAAAAACCCTGCCCCTTTAAACATCTGGTGGAAACCGCAAGTTTCTTTCTCATTTGGATGTAGTTTGCCCATGCTTGCCTCAGTTTGACTCCGGTTTCTCAAGCTGTTGTTTTTTTTTTTCTTTATTTTTTATACAATATTCCTGACATTGTGTCAAAAATACATTACCAAATAGCAGCCTTAAGACAATCAGCAGAACATCTGAATCATAAGTAAGATATAATTCTGGAATTCGAGATGCAAATAGGCCACTTTTTCTTGAAGTATCTGAACCAAAAACACAGAGTAAGTTTAATAAAACAACACAAGGCCAGGTGCGGTGGTTCACACCTGTAATCCCAGCACTTTGGGAGGCCGCGGTGGACAGATCACCTGAGGCGAGGTGAGGAGTCTGAGGCCAGCCTGGCCAACATGGTGAAACCCCATCTCTACTAAAAATACAAAAATTAGCCGGGCGTGGTGGCAGGCGCCCATAATCCCAGCTACTCTGGAACCTGAAGCAGGAGAATTGCTTGAACTCGGGAAGCAGAGGTTGCAGTGAGCCAAGATTGTGCCATTGCACCCCAGCCTGAATGACAGAGTGGAACCCTGTCTCAAAATAATAATAGTAATAACAATACTAAAAACACTGGAGGTTACAGAGACTTGAACTATAAGATACGGCGAATGTTTGCAGTGTTAGATTAATAAAACAGATACTTTCTGTACAATGATCTTTACTTCTGATAAGTTGAAAACTGTTTCTAGCCTTTATAGGTCAGAACAATGGATTGGATATGTAATAACTTTTATCACCTAACAAAAGGATAGTTATTCATTAAGATAATCAACATCTCTGTAACTAAATCATTTTCCCCTCATCCATTCCTTTTATTGAAATGTTTGTGTTTTTATTTCAAGATGTATTCGTATGCTATGATTTTGGGGTCTTACAAATGAAAATTTCGGGAGCAACTAACAACTGTCTGTGCACTGGAGCACGGAAACAGTTTTCCTCTTCCTTACCTGTGGAAGAATAACAGCACAACCATGAAATGATGACACACTGAAATGTTAAGACAGCTGGGGAAATCTCTGTACCTAATTCGGGCTCCTTCATATTTGGGGGCCTATCCCTACCACTGCTCTCTATCCAGCCTGTGTGCAGTTTGAACATTTCTTAACTTTGACTCCTAAAAGAAACAACAGAAAGGATTTTTGGTTGGTTTGTTTGTTTGTTTGACCCCTACCACAATCTACTTGGTCTGCACATTTCTGGAAGAAACTCAAACCCAGGTTCTATCTTCCTACAGCCAATATTCCTACAATCCCCTCATCTCCATGGAAGCTGATGCCACAGATGCTGTTTTAGGTGCAATGGTTTGGTCCATCTGCAGAATTTGAACTTCAGTGGCTATATCAGGGCTCCAATGTGGTTAGGTTTTTAGTTTTTTGGTTCTTTTTCATTAGCCTATAAAATGCCAACAGTTTAAAAATTCATTATCAATGTCAAAAGAAAAAAAGAAAAGATCTGGCATCCCTGGGCATGCATTTTCGAACGGCCGAGCAGTAGCTGCCCCCTTAAACCAGGCATGGCCTCTTCGATTTGAGCCAGTCCCTGCCACTCCTACAGCTCTCCGGCCACCACATTCCTTTTCTTTCCCTGTCTGCTTCCTGGAGGCTGATGAGCCCAAGACCTTTTATCTGCACTAATGTTACCGGTGCAGGGTGTCTGGGTTCTTGGTGTCTTGAACAAAGAATTGGACAAGATGCACAAACAAAGCAAGGAAAGGATGAAGCAACAAAAGCAGAGATTTACTGAATGAAAGTATGCTCCACAGAGTGCGAGTGGCCCAAGCATAGGGGCTCAAGAGCCCCATTACAGAATTTTCTGGGGTTTAAATACCCTCTAGAGGTTTCCACTGGTTACTTGGTGTATGCCCTATGTAAATGAAGAGGATGAAATAAAGTTACAAGTCATTTACTCAGTGTATGCCCTATGCAAATGGAGAGGATATTTCCTGTCATAGCTGAAGTGTTTCCATTTGATTTAGTTCTAGGAAGTCAGCGTGAATCAGCCTTATGTTCCCTGCCTCCAGACCCCCTTCTCCTGCCTCACATAGACCTTGATTAGTAGATCAAGTGAGCACAGCAATGTCCACCCCACATTTACACAGTTGCTGTCTGGACCTGCTGTGTCCGGTAGGGTAGCCACTAACCATACATGGCCACCGAGTGTGTGAAATGTGGCTCTTGTGACCACAAAACAGAATTTTTAATTTAAACGTAAAACGATCACATAAAGTTCTATTGGACAGTTCTGGTCTAGACCGTAAGAGATTATAAGATTGAAAGACTTTGTTAACCACATGCAAATGCTGGTCTGTTATTGTTTTCCTTGGGATCAGAATGGGCACCTTCATTTTAGATGCTCTTTGGGGAGCCCCTGCATACCACCAGTACTCCGTATCTTACTGACCAGAGAAGTTGGTGGGGCCAAACAACTCGAAACTCCCCAAACTCCCTTCCTCTCGTCTACTCCCAATGCCCAGGGCACGGAAAACCACTAGAAGTCATTTACATACTGAAATTTAAGAGGACCCAAAGTAACTGATCTTCAGAGCCTTCCTTCTCTACTTGCCGTCTTGCTTTCCAATCACTTGAGATCATGGAGGACACCTGTGGAAAGCATAGAGGGTTCCTGGGAGATGTCTAATACACGGGCCCTTTCTCACCTGGTGGGCTCAACTGCCGATATGTACTCTATGGACTGGCCTAGCAAACAGAGCAAACCCGAGAGAAAGAGACGAAAGGAATTCTAACAAGAGGGTATGAGTTGATCTTGGGGCTTTTCCTGAGAGAATCGGGGCCCAATTAGGATGCCAGTGGAAGGCAGGGACCCTCAGGGAGCAAAGGCAGAAGAGGGAACAGCCCCAAAGGCACAGCGGAGTGCTTAGGGAGGAGCAGAGATCAAAGGCAGATTCAAACGCTTCCCAACGCCGCGAGAGAAGGGGCTGTGGTCTCCTGCAGCTGTGTGGTGCTTGTGCTTCCATTAAAATGCTTGGAACAGAAGCTCTTTCCCTACTGTCCCCTTCTGCTCCCAAAATACAACCAAAACCTCTCCTCTCAACTTCTTCTGGGTGATTTATAAAACAAATTACAACCAGTGAGGACTTGGAGGATGAGTTCCTGAGCACTGGTGAATATGGAAATACGGCTGGTTATCCCACGTATTGAATTTGTTTGATTAGCCACTTGTCTTACTATACTGCATAGGCCCACTGACAAGGAGAAAAGCAAGAATAATTCCTTACATAGCATCTTCTATATATGCTCAGACATGATAAAACGTTCACTTCACCTATTCCCTTGATAATACTGTTACTAATATCATCCCTTTTCTACAGATGAGAAAATTGAAGCTCAGAGAAGCTAAGCAATTTGACAATGGCCCCACTGCCAACACGTGGCAGAGCCAAGACTCAAACCCAAACTCAAATCCTATGCTTATGTCACGGTCAGGACGTTATAAGAAGACAACACTATAAAGTAAACAAAGCTATCTATCTTCTTGTGAAAAATTAAGTCATTTCTGAAAGCAAATACCAGGAGTACACAGTGAAGGCGTCCGGATGAATTCTAAGGCATTCGGAAACACGCTAGTGTCTGGAAAGGCAGGTGGGGTCTCCGCAATGCCCTGGTGTGGAGACTCGGCGTCTGTACTAGCCAGTGAGCGCTGCTACTGCACCTGAAGTGCCTGAGAGCTGTCTCCCCGTTCCTGACTTCAGGGGGTCCCTGCAACTGTGAAGCAAAAGCACATGCAGCTTCCTGAATTTCATTCCCAGAGGTTTTCATCTTTCCCTTAAAACATTCCAGAATTCAGATTGATTGACTTCATCGACGCAGAGAAATGTTCTTTAATACTTGGCCCTCCTCACGGTGCACACCCCCACACCCTAAGGGGAGCTTTCCCTGTGGACATGCTTGGAAGTATACCATGAATTACAGTTGATTTTGCTAGAATTCCCATGAAATTTCCTGACTCTAGGACTTGCGAAACATTGGAAATTGAAGTTCTGTTGCCAGAGGAGTTTGTGGAATTTTGTTCCGTGGAAACAGAATTATGGAATTTTAAGGCTAGAAGAAATCTTCCAAGTCCACTGCTACCAAAGGCCGGGCTGAATGCAAACCCTCGCTGACAGACGCTGTGGCTGAAACATGCTTCTCCTTCCCAGCCTGTAGCTTTCACCCCAGACAGGCACGTATAAGAAGAAAAGTCATAAATATTTCCTTTACCCAATTCTCTTCTTCATCTTTTCAGTTTATTATTTCTTTTCCTTTTGGAAACAGCAACCATGCTCAGGTTTTCTATCTGGATTTCACCTTGTCCTTGCCAAATCAAGAAAAAGCATATATGAAAAAGTAACTACGATGGGACTGAGAAGAAGGGGAGCAGGTAGGCTGGTGAGGACTTGCTTCCTCAGTCGGCGCTGTCTGCTGCCGGGAGGAGGCTCCCACCTCCTCAGAACCCCTAGGTCTGTTGCCCGCCCTGAGCCCAAGAGGAAACAGTGGCCTGAGTCTGCAGCACCGACCTCTCCCTTCGGATCGAGTGATCACGCTGTGCTGGCCTCAGCCAGAAGCTGCAAGGAGGGTGGAGTAAAGAAGATGTTGAAAGAGAGGTGGGTTTGGAATAAAATCGTTGCGCATGCCCTCTTCTTTCCTTGGACGCCTGTGTGGTTCAAATGCGCCTGAGACCTCCAAAAAGCAAGCGCAAGACTTAGCTGCAAATCACTGTTTTTACCAAAAACTTACGAACAGTAGCAGGGAATTACTCTCGTCTTGGCTGTGCTGTGGGGAATTAAGGGACATAAGAAGGAGCATTGAAGCTGGGCTGGGGGGCAGGGGAATATGACTCCCCATAAGGCAAAGGAGACCATGACAGCTGTCATTAATAGGAGGGTGTAGGGAGAAATGCGCCGGCAATGGAGCAGCCTGCAGGGAGACGTCCTCCTCGTGGCCTCCTGGAGAACCTTGGGTGGATTTTTTCCAGGGCACTGGTGGGTTGCCTGACAGGTCCTCAAGTGAAAAGAAGAGTCAACCTTTCCTTTTTGGCTCCCAAAGCATAAACTAGGGTGACCCTATGGAGCAATAAACTACAGCTCAATATATAGAGAGTCATTCGAAAAATTACAGACTTCCAAAGACAGAATTGTCTCCTGAAGCCATAGTGACCTCCCATTGTCTCAAATGTTCAAACAGAAAGTCATTGTGCGGGGAAGCGAAGAACAGGTGGAGTGCAGAGGATGTGGGAGCTGTGGAAATACTCTGTGTGATACCATAATGGTGGACATGTGTCATTATACATTTGCCCAAGCCCACAGCATGTATAGCACCGTGAGGAAACCCTCAGGGAAACTATGGACTCTGGGTGATGATGGTGTGTCAATCGGTAGGTTCGTCCATTATAACAATTGCTCCACTCTGGTAGGGGATGTTGATAATGGGGGAGGCTGTGTATGTGTCAGGCAGAAAACACATAAGAAATCTCTATCTTCCTCTCAATTTTGCTGTGAACTTAAAACTCTAAAAAAATTAAGTCTTAAAACAAAAAGTCAATCTGAAAAGCAGGTAAGAGAAGGAATTCCTTGGTCAGTTGTGGGCTTCGATTGGTTGACCTGTGAGTTTCTTACATAAATTAGAGAATACTGGAGCTAGAGAAGTACATCTTAGAAGGTAATCCTTCCAGACATGTTGTTCTAAAACTTTGATCTGCTTTCTTTCTAAACAACTAGACTTCCTTCTCTTGAGCTTGCTAAAAGATGTGTCCCCTCCCTACCCTGCTCACCAAACTCTATGATGAACTGGTCAGCCCTGAAGGAAAACTATAAAGAATAAAACAAATGACTTCATACGGGACTGGCCTTTGCATTCATGTCCAGAGCACAGAGGAATCCAATCACCAGGAACTGGTCAATTGACAGCAAAACTTAGACTCAGTTTCACAAAAATGTCTAAAAGCTATGTTATACAAGGTTTTGGGCAATAAGTGTATCCTCTGAAAATCTCAAAGCGAGGACGTAGAAAAGTTGGAATTCACACACACTGCTGACCTGACATGGATGTAAAACGGTACAGCAACTTAGAAAACAGTTTGACAGTTCCACAAAATACTAAGCACAGAGTTACTATGACCAACAATGACCCAACAATTCCACTCCTAAAGTCTTTGAACCACTTATCATTTTCCAAAATTCTTCCATGTATTTGTTTGGTAGCTTGCTGTCTCTGTCATCCACCAAAACTTATCTGTCCAGTAGAAAGGCCACCAGCCACACTCCAAGTGTTCAGCAGCCACATGTGGCAGTGGCTACTGGATTGGACAGCACAGTACAATCACCACTGTCAGAATGTCCTGTGGGATAGCGCTGCACTGGCATGCAAGCTCCATTCAAGCAGGCTCCTTATTTGTCTTGGTCGCTGCTATTTCTCCAGCATCCAGAACAGTGACTGACATACAGTAGGCTCAATAAAGGGTAAGTAATGAATGAATGAGTTGAATGAATGAACTGAAGTTGAATGAACGAATGGCACTTGGGTGGACAACACTGGAAAACGAGGTGAAGGAATGCTGGAACAATCTGAACAGGAGTGAAAATGGAAGCAAGAAAATAAAGTATTTGTTTAGGTTCTTCTCCTCATCTCTTTACTCCAATATTTTATAATTTAATCATGATAGTCTTAAGAGAATATTTTAATTATTGGATCTTAGTGTCTTTCCTAGTATTCTCCTATTGGAGAATGTGTTGACTAACATAATTTGACAAATGACATACCATTGGGAAAATGTATAGAATGTTGTGAATTTTTTAGTTTGCCATTAATTTCATTTCCAATTCCAATAGGGAGTACTATTGACATGGTAGAAATTTAGGTTGATGAAGAGCCTTTGACTCCTAGAGAATTTTTTAATAATCATTCAGAGGTCATTCTTATTTTATAGCTTTTTTCTGTAAATAATACTGAGTTCTAAAAATAGAAATTAAAAGATAAAAATCATATATTCAACAAACAGGTGACATTTCATTGTTTTCCTACTTTGTTCTTGTTTTTTGTTTTCATTTGGTTTGGTTTGTTTATACTGGGTGTTGAGACTGAAAACGTTTACTTAAGGTCTGATTGTAACTTTGCTACCATCTTCTGGCAAAATAATGACCATCTTAGGATCTTTGACTAGAATGAGTTTCCACAATTTTGTTTATTTCATGTTATAAACTGCTTTCACTTGCATCCTCCTGCAGCTAGAGCAAAAGCTATTTAAAGGCAAAGATAGCAGAGGAAAACAAGATCACAGAATCTCTGTTCTCTAATACCTGAAGAAATGCAAAATTTTAAATGTTTGAATACCCAATATACAACAGTGGCAACTAAAACAAAATGGCAGCCAGGGGGGAAAAAAAGCAGAAAATTCAGGAGGAAAATTTTTGTTTGTTTGTAGAGATGGGGTTTCACCATGTTGCCCAGGCTGGTCTCAACCTCCTAGGCTCAAGCGATCCCACCCACCTTGACCTCCCAAAGTACTGGGATTACAGGCGTGTGCCCTATGCCTGGCCAGAAGGAAAAATTCTAAGGAAAACCCTCAGTGATCCCCCCATCATAGCCTTGCCAGAGGCAGAAGGCGGAAGTGTTGTCCGGTCTCCTCCAGGGAACTGGGTTGAGTTGAGGGAACAGGTGAAGCCCATCAGGGTGGCTGGCACCCAGCAATGGCTGGCTGGGTGGAGTGAGTCCCAGCAGGACATGTCAATGGCTCCAAAGAAAATAAAAGCCCAGGACCCCCACCAATGACTGCACTTGATCCCCAAAGAGCTGATCCTGCCTACTACACCCTCCTCTCCACAAAGAACATGGACTGCGGGTGTACAGAAAATGAAGGTAAAGCAACAACCACCCATCCAACCATCATTCAGAGAGTTAAGACTAATGGGTCCTAAATGAGATAGGGAGAATGTCCAGGAGAATTTACCCACCCTATATAAGAGGAACTAGGCTTGGACAGAATTGTCCACATTAAACATGATATGCAGAGAAATGCCACAATGGAATACTAAAGCAATGTGAGCAAGCTATAACCACACACAACAGCATAGATGGACGCCACACACAACAGCATGGACGGACCCCATACACAACAGCATACATGGACATCACACACAACAGCATGGACGGACCCCACACACAACAGCATAGATGGATGCCACACACAACAGCATGGACGGACCCCACACACAACAGCATA